>NC_136392.1:37160978-37670683 GCF_965140285.1 Lepidochelys kempii
ATCCAACAATAGTGTCCAGTCATTAGTTCTTGTTGTGCCTTTCTCTGCTAGATGAAAGAGGTGATTAGTACCTGGTCTTTTCTCCCCACGAAGGTTCTTATACACTGTCATCAAGTCACCTCTCAATCTTCTTTCTGATAAGCTACATAGATTGACCCCCTTAAACCTCTGTGGAGCAAATTTTTCCAGCCCTCAGGTCATTTTTATAGCTCTTCTCTGAACCTTCTCCAATTCCTTTGTATGTAACAAAGGTATTGAATCCTTACTTTAAGTCCAAGCCTCAGCTCCACCTTAACAATGGAACTGTGGTCAACCACCTCCATACTGGTACAGCTACGTAGGTCAAAAGAAACTGTTCAGACATTAAAGTATTTAAGAAGCAGCCCATCCTTGCCAGCTGTCATTTCACTGAAATGATGTAAAATCCAATGATTGCTCAGTAGGCTGATGCCTCTGCTTCCACTTTCTCTGGGAAGCTTTTCTCAGGGATGAAAGAAGAAAGATCAAAAACACTTCCTCCTTTAAAGGTTTACTCTTCACTTCAACTGTTTCACCTGGAATATGAGCACAGCAGGATACTTGAAACCTCCAGCTCCGGGAAACAAACCCAACCACTCCACAAAGTGGGTTAAGTAAATACTTCACCTGTACATGGGCAATACCATAACTAACCGCTGCAGAGTGTCTTACATGATCCCCTGAAGCACAGAATCATAGCATCACAGAAAAGTAGGGCTAGAAGAGATCTCGATAGGTCATCTAGTCCAACCTGCCCACTCTGAGACAGGACAAAATATGCCTAGACCATCCCTGACAGGTGTTTGTCTAACCTTTTCTTAAAAGCCTCCAGTGATGGGGATTCCACAATCTCCCTTGGAAGCCTGTTCAAGACATTAACTATCCTCAGAGTCTGAAAGATTTTCCTAATATCTAACCTAAATCTCCTTTACTCCAGATTAAACTCATTACGTCTTCTCCTACCTTCAGCTGACATGGGGAGCAATTTGTTACCATCCCCTTTATAACAGCCATTAACGTATTTGAAGACTGTGTACTTGGCGTGGTTCACCCCTATCTCAGACACCTGCCCCTTTTGCGGTGTGAAGGGAACCCTGGCGCACATATACCTGGAGTGCGCCAGGCTGCAGCCTCTAGTCCGGTTCCTTATGAACCTTTTGTTAAGATTTTGGTTGCACTTTTCCCCTCACCTCCTTATCTGTGCACTCCCTATCTGTGGCCCCACAAAGTCCTGGTCAGCCTCCTCCTGATCCTGGCTAAAATGGCCATCTATAAAACCAGAGTGAGGAGGTTGGCTGATGGAGTCTCCTGTGACTTGGGGCCTATTTCCAATCCTCCGTCCGTTCACGCCTCCGGGCAGAGTTCCTCTGAGCGGCGTCCACTGACTCCCTTGACGCCTTTGAGGAGCAGTGGGCGCTGTCCAGGGTTCTCTGCTCGGTGTCCCTGTCCGGTTCCCTTTGTTTGACCCTTTGACCACTCTCCTGTCCCTGTTATTTCATTAGTTGTCCCCCGTATTTATTTGGTGTCCAGATCCTGTGGATCCCCCTCTTGGAGGGGGAATCCTTTAGTAGTGGGTGGGCTTCACCCGCCCACTTCCTGGATCCCAAAAGGGCTACTCTGCTGTACCCAACTGGCCTGGGTCTATCACAGTATGTAAATGCTACACCCACACTTTGAGTACTGCATGCAGTTCTAGTCACCCCATCTCTAAAAAGATATATTAAAATTGGGAAAGGTACAGAGAAGGGTAACAAAAATTATTAAGGGTATGGAACAGATTCCATATGACAAAAGATTGAAGACTGGGACTGTTCAGCTTAGAAAAGAAATGGGATATGATGAGGTCTATAAAATCGTGACTGGTGTGGAGAAAGTAAATAATGAAATATTATTTACTCCTTCACATAATACAAGAACTATGGGCACCAAATGAAATTAATAGGCAGCAGGTTTAAAACCAAACTAAGGAAGTACTTCTTCACACAACGCTCAGTCAACCTGTGGAACTCATTGCTAGGGGATGTTGTGAAGGCAAAAAAGAACTAGATAAGTTCCTGGAGGATAAGTCCATCAATGGCTATTAGCCAAGATTGCCTGGGATGTCACCCTAAGCCTCTGACTTCCAGATACTAGGACTGGATGACAGCAGATGGAGCACTCGATAAATTGCCCTTTTCTTTTCATTCCCTCAGTAGCACTTGGCACTTGCCACTGTCAGAAGACAGGATACTGGGCTAGATGGACCATTGATCTGATCCAGCATGTCCATTCTTATGTCGATTACATTGTTGGCTCATATTAAGTTTGTCATCCATCTAGTACTGGCTATCATTGGAGGCAGAATGCTGTACTAAATTGAACTCTGGCCAGCAATATCTATGAATCCACAGTGCTCTTCTTTCTAAGAATGAGGAATATGCTTCTCTCTCTCTCTCTCTCTCTCTCTCTCTCTCTCTCTCTCTCTCTCTGTCTCTTTCTGTCTCTCTATCTGTCTGTCTGTCTATCTCCCCATGTGTCACTCAACCAAGATTTACTTGTAAATTGTCAGACAATTCACCATGTGCTTCTTCCTCACTAAATTATATCATTTTCTTTTCTGCCTTCAGACAAAAGTCCATAGCAATAGGAACCACGTTAGGGACAAATGCAAAGGCAGAATGTCACCCATGTGCTGAAATTCACCTTCCTGCGATTTTCTGAGGCACAGGAATGGAAGATTGACTTTTTCCTGCTCTTTCTAGCCATCTACCTGTTGACTCTGCTGGGGAATCTTGTCAGCCTGTTGACCATCAGTCTCAGCCCTCAGCTACTCTCCCCTGTGTACTAGTTCCTCAGAGAGCTGTCCCTCCTGGACATATGTCATTCTAGTGTCACGCTCCCCAGGATGCTGGCTGAGTTCCTGGCGGGCTCCCACTCCATCTCCTTTGGCTTTGCATGGCACAGCTGTATTCTTTCCACTTCTTTGGAGGTGCTGAGTGCTTCCTGCTGATGGTCATGGCCTACGACCAATACATGGCTACATGTGACCCTCTTCAGTATGCCAGCACCATGAACCAGAGGGGATTTGTCCATCTGGGGGAAGCAACAGCAGCTAATTAAAGGGAGCAGGATATGGCAGCTGGGATCAGGGTCCCTGGGCTGGAACGCAGAGTGGTGGGTTCCTCCACCGGCCACTGACAAAGTCTCCTTTAGAAGTCTGAACCAAGGGTGGCATTTAAAAGGCCCAGTGACCGGGTTGAAGTCCCGGGTGAAGGCACACAGTTTGATGGACTCTTTGCTACTCTGGAGCAGGTCCGTTTTTATACTGTGTGACTTGGCCAGAGGGCTGAGCCACTGAAGACCTGGAAGGGGGTTGGCAACCTGGGAGGGTGGGGGTGTGAGGTGGTCATGAGCGGAAAAAGATTGCAGTATCACACATAGCTTCTAGGAGGGCACACAGGAGGTGGGTAGCCTCGATCCCAGGAGCCCAGGTGAAACTTAATGTCTCTGGTGCTCACCCTGTGAAATGGGGACAATAACCCTTCCCTACCTCACAGCCGTGAGGATAGATTCACTGGTGTAAGTGAATTCAGGGGGTGGGGGGGGTCATAGAGGAACCAGCGAGAGGCATGCCCTCAAAGTCTCCAGACTCCAGCCCTAGGTGGCCTTAGCTCAGCCAGATGCCAGGAAGAAGGACCTTTGAAATAGGAGATTTGGATGGAAATTTTCTGGGGAAATGTTCCTGACTTTTTAGTTGGAAAATGCCAATACAGCAAAATGAAAACTGCTCGCGAAGCAGTTTTGCATTCAGTGGAACACCCAACTCAAAACATTTTTGGCTAGAAAAGTTTCAACGATAGTTTGAGGAGTTTTAACTTCATTTTGAAATGTAGTAAATATACACTAAAACGTTTAAAAGGGAAAAAAGTTATCATAGAAGGTTAACAGAGAAATAACATAGAAATAAAACATTGTTAAATTATCTAAAAACAACGTTTTTTTATTTTATTATTTTTTTATTTCAGAAATTTTGTGGGTTTTTTTAAATTTTTTGATTCACCCAAATTATTTTTTTTCAGATTTTTAACTCACAAACATTTTGACTTTTCATCCTGATTTATAACAGGAACAATTTCAAAATGCCAAAAACTTCCATGGAATGGGAAAACCATCTGCTGCCCAGGCCTGCTTTGAAAGCAGACCTGCTCTCGTATAGTCCGAGAGCCATGCACCGAGGAGACTACATGTTACTACCAAGAGTCAAAGTGAATTTTCTCAGTGTAAGAAGACAGAGGGGCAATAACTCCCATGGTGCCTTGGCAAATTACTCCAGCTGGGGGTACGACCTGCTCATTAGAGCTGCCTCTGTAACTGGAATGGAATTATCAAAGTTAGCATTTAGCCAGAAAGTGAAGGGTAAAATATCTTCTTTGACCAAAAAGTGCCATGAGGTTTCCAAACACTCCCTGCTGAGCCCCACAAGACCACTCTCTGCAGCAGAGCGCCCCTTGCTGCCATGCTGGGACATGGGGGTCAGCAATGACTCAGAGAGGACAGGGCCATCTACTGAGCCCCCCACTGTCCTTCCAGCAATACAATGCCCCCCTAGGAGCTTGCTGGGACACTGGGCTTGGCACTGACTCCAAGCAGAGCGCACATCCTAATGAGTAACCCACTCCACTCTCTGCAATACAGCACCGTCTCGCAGAGCCCCGGGCTCAGGACTGGCTCAGAGCAGGAGGCCAGGCCTGGAATATCAGGGAGAGCAGTTTTCTGTGAGAATTGCTGCATTACATTAAAGAAACACAGGACCTTCGGTGTAATGCCCATAGTGATCACCAGATGCAACCTGCACGAGCCACCCGTTCTAGCATGGCCACAGACTTTCCTCTCTGATGAAATACATGAACGAGCTCTTTCACTTTGCCCCAAACAACGATTCTAATAAGGGCCATTGGAGTTTGCCAGTGGGAGGGCATCATTATGTGCTTTAAAACACAGCCAATGTCAACAGTTTAACACTGACCTAGCTCTGTGTGACCAGGGGAGTGAAATACACCGGGGGAAAAGTGGAGAGAGAACAGAGAAGGTGCAAGGTTATAAGAAGCTGCAGAAAGAAAGGACATGTCCAAGCTGAAGAAGAAACTAAATAGAGCAGAGAAAGGAATAGAAATAGAGCAACTACCTGTTAGGATTAGCATCCCACAGTGCCTCATGCCAACCAGGTGTCCCACAGTGCCTGGTACCAGCTGTGTCAGAGGCAGGGGCAAGGACCCTGAAGTGGGCAACTCTGGGCTAATCTCCACATGCAAGTTTCCCCTTAAGCCCTTCCAGGCTGAGGTTGGCTTCACGTGGGGGACAAGGCTACATTCTATGTGAAGGGTTGGGTGCGGGAGATGTAGAGGGGTGAAGGCCAAGGGAGATCTCAGGGCATGGCATGGAGCAGGTGAGAATGGCTTAGCATGCTGGCCATAGCAGCCCAGCTTGGACGCATAGCCAGGCACCACAGCCGGATGTGCGGATTCATAGACTGATAGATTAATGCCAGAGGAGACCAGCAGCAGCATCTAATCTGACCTCCTGGATACCACAGAATGTCATGCCCAATAACTCATGTCTCACTAACACCTATTTCAACAAAGGCCATCTTGACTCGAAGATCGCAAAAGTCAGAGCATGCCTTACTTCCCTTTAGAGTCCATTCCCACGGCTAATCACCCTCACACATATCAATGTGAACTTTGTTTGTAATTTGAATGTGTCTCTGTTTAACTCTGGGGTTCTGTTCCTGGGTGTGGGAGAAGAGGAGGGTCTAGTGGGCTGAAGCATTGGAGGTGGGAGCCAGGACTCCTGGGTTTAGGCTGACCAGATAGCAAGTGTGAAAAATGGAGACGGAGGTGAGGGGTAATAGGAGCCTATATAAGAAAAAGCCTCAAATATCTGGACTGTCCCTATAAAATTGGGACATCTGGTTACTTTACATGAATTCAAAGCTGGCTCGGGAAGGCAAATGGGGTTCAGTGGGGGCTGAGATTCGGCCCATGCAGGAATGGGGAGTGCGATCTACTGGATTAGAGCAGGGCAGGCTAGATGTCAGAACACCTGGATTCTATCCCCAGAGATGGGAAGGGATTGGGGTCCCCTGCACTCGCTGATAGAGACCGCACTGACCTTCCAGCTGCCCTATGGCCAGGGGAACCGAGTGGGATACATCTTCTGTCATATTCTGGCTGTGCTGAAACTGGCCTGCGGGGACATGGCGCTCAACCAGCTGATGACATTTTTGGATATTGGCTTCCTGACCTTCACCTGCTTCCTGCTGATCCTGACATCCTATGTCTACATTATCTCGGCCATCCTGAGTATCCACTCTGCTGAGGGCAGGCGCTGGGCCTTCTCCACCTGCGAGGCTCACGTCACCATGGTGGTGACCTACTATGTCCCTGTGGTCTTCATCTACCTGAGGCCAGGTTCCCAGCACAGTGTGGACAGGGTGGTGGCTGTATTCTACACCATGGTGATCCCGCTCCTGAACCCCTTCATCAACATGCTGAGGAACAAGGAGATGAAGGATCATAGAATCATAGAATATCAGGGTTGGAAGGGACCTCAGGAGGTCATCTAGTCCAACCCCATGCTCAAAGCAGGACCGATCCCCAACTAAATCATCCCAGCCAGGGCTTTGTCAAGCCTGACCTTAAAAACCTCAAAGGAGGGATATTCCACCACCTCCCGAGGTAACGCATTCCAGAGTTTCACCACCCTCGTAGTGAAAAAGGTTTTCCTAATATCCAACCTAAATCTCCCCCACTGCAACTTGAGACCATTACTCCTTGTTCTGTCATCTGCTACCACTGAGAACAGTCTAGAGCCTCCTCTTTGGAACCCCCTTTCAGGTAGTTGAAAGCAGCTATCAAATCCCCCCTCATTCTTCTCTTCTGCAGACTAAACATCCCCAGTTCCCTCAGCCTCTCCTCATAAGTCATGTGTTCCAGTCCCCTCATCATTTTTGTTGCCCTCCGCTGGACTCTTTCCAATTTTTCCACATACTTCTTGTAGTGTGGGACCCAAAACTGGACACAGTACTCCAGATGAGGCCTCATCAATGTCGAATAGAGGGGAACGACCACGTCCCTTGATCTGCTGGCAATGCCCCTACTTATACATCCCAAAATGCCATTGGCCTTCTTGGCAACAAGGGCACACTGTTGACTCATATCCAACTTCTCGTCCACTGTAACCCCTAGGTCCTTTTCTGCGGAACTGCTGCCGAGCCATTCGGTCCCTAGTCTGTAGTGGTGCCTTGGATTCTTCAGTCCTAAGTGCAGGACTCTGCACTTGTCCTTGTTGAACCTCATCAGATTTCTTTTGGCCCAATCCTCCAATTTGTCTAGGTCCCTCTGTATCCTATGATGAGGATCCTGTATCCTAGGATGCCCTGATGAGACTGAGGGACAGCAAACTGCTGGGGCCTGAGCCATGATTGTCCTGTGTCCAGCAGGAGCTGTCTGGGAATTGGACAGGGAGAGAGGGATCTGGAGATTAGCATCAGGACTTGGGGTTCTCTCGCTGGCTCTGGGAGGGGAGTGGGTTCTACCGATTGAACTCCTGGTTCCTCGGAGCTATTGGAGTTTGTTCCAATTCTCTGGTGGGTAGAGACACTCAGACTGGCACTCCTGGATTGTATTTCTGCTTCTTGGAGAGGAGTGGTGTCTGGTAGTAAAAGCAGGGAGGGCTGGGAGTTAGGACTCCTGGGTTTTTTGTTTACAGCTCTGCTGCAGGCTCCTGCATGACCTTGGGCAAATCACTTGGCATCAGTTTCCTCAGGCGTGTCATTTTCTTACTGCCTAATGTTAGGGGGCTTATTCCTTCACCCACTTACTTCCCTGGTCCTTCTCGCATGAACAGAGAGCAACAATACCCGAAGTCCAAAGGTGCAAACAATTCGATGTTTATTCGGGTGAACTTCCAGCAAGCATGATTCCAGTTTCCTTCCTTAGTATCCTCCTTCCCAGCTGTGACACCACAGAGCCTTATACCTGTGTCCCTGTTCCCATTCCTGCCCTTAGCCAAACATGATTCCAACTTCCTTACCCCCATTCCCTGTTCCCATCTCCCCCTTTAGCAAAACATGATTCCAATTTCCTTACCCAAATTCCCTGTTCCCATTTCCCCCACCCACATCCACCCCCTCCCACCCACACCCACTCACTTCCTCATTGACTACAGATTATATAGTAAAACTTGAGTTCTGCTTAGCTATACCTTAACCAATCATTTTCCTGAAATTTAACTAACCAATCCTAAAATATTGTAACATGATTATGTAACCAATTATATCCCACCACCTTAATTAGTTTACACCCAGCAAAATTAATTATACAGCAGACAGGAACAATCACAGAACCAGACAGAGATTATACAGACAAACAACAGCAAAGTGGGAACTATAATGACAAAACAATACAGAAGTGAGGATTTCACATCCCAGCTATTGAGAAGTGAGTTCTTGCCAGACAGGATGCTATCAAACTAAGTTTCCTTTTACATTTTCTAGGCACTTCCCTTTCTCTGGAGGCGATGGGCACTATCAGGACAGGATTGTATCCTAACAGCCGAATAGCACCTTATTTCAGTGTGACTAGTTTGGAATGTGAGGCTGTGCCCGGTCGCTTCCCAGCTTATGGCTGCCTCTGCTGCTTAGCCAAAGGCCTTGGCCTAAGAACAGGGCCACAAACTGTCACAGTAAGAGAAGGCCCTTACACCGGCAGACAGTGATTTTGATTCTTTCTTTTGTACCTCTATAGCTAGCCAAGTGATAAGAATACACCTAAATTCTTAGAGTATAGGCCTTTACAGACAGGCCTGAATATCTATATCCTAACACCTAACACCGAGGGTTGTGAGGAGCCAGAGAAAAGCCATTCTGGCCACGTTTCAAGCTCATCTAAGAAGAGATGAATCCAAGATGTTGACTTGCTTTAGGAACACAGCAAAGGCCAAACAACATCAGACCATTGGGCCATCCATCCCATTAGTCCAGCCCTTGGAACTGTCCAAGCTCTTCCGCTCATAAAAATAACATGACGGCATATGTCACCACATGATCTTATCTTTGTAAAACTCACCCCTACCCCACCCCGGTATACTCATGCACTTGATTTGTCTTGTCTCCGATCCTTGCCAGGGGCCTGTAGGCATGTCGGTGTTATGAAAAATAACCTGCAATGATTCCCAGCGAAGGAAGGGTCTGTGGTGAAGGCACTGGAGTGGGACTCCACATAGGCACAGACTCCATGGGTGCTCTGGGCTGAAGCACCTACAGGGAAAAATTGGTGGGTAATGAGCATCCATCGGCAGCCCCTATATTAGTTGCCCCCACCCGCTGCTGGGCCCCGCTGACCAGCGCCTCTCCCTCCCTCCCTGTGCCTCCTGGCCGCTGCAATCAGCTGTTTTTCAGCATTTGTGAGGCTCTGAGGGGGAGAGGGGAGGAGCAAGGACGTGGCATGTTCGGGGGTGGGGGTGAAATAGGCAGGAAGAGGTGGGGCAAGGGTGGAGCAGGGAAGAAGAGGCAGGGAGGAGGAGGATTTAGGGGGAAGGGGTGGAGTGAGGTGCGGCCTAGGGCAGAGCCAGGGGTTGAGCACCCCCCTACACTTTTGAAAGTCGGTGCCAGTGGGACTCCAGACAGCCTGTGTCACTTTCACTGTGCATGCCATGGTTTCCCATCTGTAAAACGGGACTAGTGCCACTCCCTTTAGGCTGGTTAGGACATAAGCGCTTTAGGACAAGGACTGACTCTGCACAGTGCCTTAGCTCAGTTGGAGTCAATGGTTCAGATCTCCAACTCGTGTGAATTGAAGTATTTGGGGACATGTCAGTTTATACCAGTAAGGGGCTGGTCATATGGCCATATCTATATGTAGTGAGATTTCTATAACTTTCTGGCCCAGTAGAATTACTTTCCTTGGTGCTCAGTTCACTGTGTGTCGACGTAATCAATTTCTCAGTCGTAGAGGTTCACGTTCCCATCTAGTGGGTGATTTCCCCTGTGCAGGTCTGTTGAAAACCCAATTTTCCACCAAAGAAAAGCTTCAAAGGATCATTTATTACTAGTCCTTAATAAAGATGACATTGACTGACTTTTATATAACTCAAGATGTTCTCATCATCTGTACACCTGTCTGACCCTTTTTTGAAATCTAAAAAGCTCTTGGCCTCAATATTTTGTGGCCATGAGTTTGTCAGGCTAAGTGTACAAATATAAAAAATGGTTTAGGGCTTAAGTGGTATGTAACCAGTGAGCAGACCATCACACTTTTACTTTAGGTTGTGAATTTCAAAGGCACCTGCCAGGATCTAAGTGTCTAACTGCCATAGACTTTTGTCTTCCTTTGGAAATTCCAGCCTTAAAATCCAACTATTTTTTCATTTCATATTTTTACTGTTCTCTTAAATTTCACTTGTTCTCTGCCAGTCTTATAAATGGGCCCAGTCACAGAATCATAGACTATCAGGAGGTATCTAGTACAACCCCCTGCTCAAAGCAGGACCAGACCCCAACTAAATCATCCCAGCCAAGGCTTTGTCAAACCTGACCTTAAAAACCTCTAAGGAAGAAGATTCCACCCCTTTAACCTATTCCTGTGCTTCGCCACCCTCCTAGTGAAAAAGCCTTTCCTAATGTCCAACCTAAACCACTCCAGACACTGGTTTCCAGATTTATTTTTCATTGGAACACCTAGAAAAAGCACAGAAAACTTAGAGACAAGTTCCAATCAAACAACAGCTGAGGGCAGGGGAAAAAAAGTTTTATTCCTGGGTTAGGTTTATTCCCACCGCATATTATTCAAACTTCAAGCACAACCGCGTGCAGAAGACACAATACATAAGCAGCACAAACCCAAAACACATTGTGTGTGATGAGTGTAGAGTCCTCACATTAGTTAAATCTTCTATTAGCATTTTTATTCCTTTTTTTTTTACTTATTTATCTTTCTAGCTCTATCTAAGTAGGGGTGAATTTTTAAAAAAACACCTAATTGACCTAGGAAAGTAGGTCCCATTTTCAAAAGCCATTCAGGTGCCCAGTTCTCACTGAAATTCCATGGGGACATTGGCCAGATTTTCAAAGGTATATCGCCACCTACAGGTGCAGATAGGCAACTAGTGGGATTTTCAAATGGGCCTTGGTGTTTCGGTCCAGATTCTTGTCACAGTTCAGAGCAACTGCACTGGTATTTCTCCATAGTGGTCCAGCAGGGGCATCTCCCTCAGGCTTCCAGCTCCCTACCTGTAGGCTTCCTTGGGTGGAGACCTATGTCTCTCTTCCTCCTGACTGGGGCTTTTCCAGGCTTAACAGTTCCCTTCACCATGCTATTCCCTCAAAAACCAGCCTACCTAAGCAGCCCTGCATTGCTTCTTCCCTCTGGGTGGTGCACGGCGTAATGGCCTCAGTTATGTTACCATACAGTTCTTCCTAAGCAAGCGTATTTTATTCTTAAGGTAAAAGCAATACAGAGAAAAAACATAAAAGAACCTGCATGCACAGTAATAAGCTTAGCAGAGATCACCCCAACTCCAACATGGGCTCTGTCAGGGGATTAGTCCTTCAAACCGCACAACCAGGTCTCTTCCATGGTCACCAGCTCATAACAGCCTCAGCTCAGAACTAGCTCCAGCATGACAAGTTTAGTTCATTCTTTATGCAGGATGGGGGTCTTTGATCTGGAGTTTCCAGGGGCAGGTAATCCATAGAGAATGGGTTTTTTCTCCACGCGGCATAGCTTTGAAAGACCTCCAGAGTACTCCGTGACCCCCTTCACACGTACTGTCCCAAACAGTTCTTTGAAGTTTCTCACATTTCCCCAAGATTTCATTCATCAGTCTCCTACAAAAGTTACATTCAGTCCACAATAACGCATGCACAATTGTATTTGTAATACAACAGACCCCAAAGGGATTAAACTTAATTCAATAAGGTTTATTCAGGAAATTCCCGTATCTGTCACACCTTGAAAAATCTGGCACTGGACATCTAACTCTCATTGATTTCTATTAGAAAATCTTTTGAAAATCCCACTAGGTGCCTAATTATCTTTAAAAATCTGCCATAAGGTGTAGATTTATGAAGGGGTTAAATAAATTCCACTAGGCACAAAGAGCTTCTAAATAGGCTAAGTGTTTAACTCCTATGGAAAGTAACTGGGAGTCTGGTGCCGGACTCACTCAAGGTGCTCTTAGAAACCTTATTAGGTGTCTAAAAAATGCCTTTGAAAATCTGGTCCTCAGACACGTACTTCCCACAGCCTTTCAGAGAGAATAAGACTCCTAAATGCCTCCATCAATTTTGAAAGTGAGAGTTAGGTTCCTAAATCACTTAGGTGGTTTTTGCAAATTTTACCACAAATAAGTTGATCTTTAGGGCGTGGTGAAAAATCCAGTGGTTCTCCCAGGAATTTTAGGCAGCTACCTAGGGCAGGTGCTTGGTGAGCTGTGGTTCATGCCAGAAGATGAAGGGAATTTTTTTCCTTCCCCTTTGGTTTGCAGAAGATGCTGCACTTGCTTCTGCAGATCTGTGTAATAAAGATGAGATTTTCAGAGTCTTCTACAAAATTTGGCACTCCAATTACTTTTAATTTTGATGCAGACTGAGTATGATGGGCCCTTAGGCAGCTTTGAAAATGTCAGCCTTACCGTATGTTAAACGAGAGGAAGGGATTTTCAGGAGTGTTTCTGCGATTTGTAGAACTCCAGATAGATAGAAGGGGCTGTGTGGGGATGGGGAGACACACCGAGGCTCACAGAAGCCACGATGCAAGCATGCAGATGTATTTGTAGATGTATTTCCATGCAGACTCACGTGCAATTCCTGCAGCTGCTGCACATCAATGTGCAGGCATTAGACCCCCTCTCAGTTTTTTCAGAGCCACTTTCACCTCCTTGTTCCTCAGCGTGTAGATGGCTGGGTTCAGCATGGGCGTGACCGCGTTGCCGAAGATCTGCACAGCAGTCGTCAGCACTTTGCTCTGCTGGGGCTGAGTGTAGATCAGGGCACAGGGACTAAAGAACAGCGTCACCACTACCAGATGCGAGGCGCAAGTGGAGGCCGCTTTGCGCCACCCTTCGGCCGAGTTCATATTCAAGACGGAGTAGATGATCCTGATGTAGGATGCGAGGATGAGGAGGAAGCAAGTCATGGGCACCAGACCAATGTTTGTCAAGGTCACGGTCTCGATGATGTACGTGTCTGCGCAGGCCAGCTTGACCACCGGGAAGATGTCACAGAAGAAATAGTCCACCACATTGGACCCACAGTAGGGCAGCGTGAAGGTCAGGCTGGTAAGGATGGTGGCGTGGAAGGAGCTAGTGATCCAGGTGCCGGCGGCCAGGAGGGCGCACACCCTCCGGTTCATGATGAGCAGGTACCGCAGCGGGTGGCAGATGGCCACATACCTGTCATAGGCCATGACAGTGTAGAGCAGGCACTCGGTGCTGCCCAGGAAGTGCCCAAAGAAGACCTGGGACATGCACCCGCCCAGCGAGATGACTCTGCTCTGACCCCAGAGGATGGTCAGATATTTAGGGATGATGATGGAAGAGATTCCAATGTCTAGCAAGGAGAGATTGCAGAGGAAGAAATACATGGGGGTGTGCAAGCGGGGGTCAGCGAGGATGGCTGAGAAGATGGTCAGGTTGCCCAGTAGCGTACAGAGGTAGAAGGCTAAGAATATGATGAAGAGGATGGTCTGGAGGTCATCGGCATTGGGGATCCCTAAGAGGATGAAATGAGTCACCACAGTGTGGTTGACCAGCCCCATGTGAGATTTATTCCTGGGTAGGGGAGAGAAATAATGCCAGTGAGTTACTGAAACAAAAAGACCTATGTCCTATAGCTGCAATGGTCACCCTTCCTTCCACTGCCCCCGTTACTCACTGTCATTCGGAGTGGTGTATATTTCTGTCACTGGGTTGCCAGTTGGGATCACGTCCTCACTGGGCTGGCGCTGATCATAGAGAGAGAAAATATCTGCCTTGAAGATCTTACTGTCCAGAGAAGAACAGACAAGGGGGACGTCTATTCTATTCTATTCTATTCTATTCTATTCTATTCTATTCTATTCTATGTTCTTCTTCTCTTCTCTCCTTACCTACTCCAATTTCTTCAGTTCTGTTCTATCTAGGCCCTTACCCCCCATTCTCACCACAGTACCTCAGAGCCTTCCATTTGTGGCTCACATTTCTTACTAGCGGTTTGTTCTCTCTCTTTCTCTCTCACCCTCTCTGCAGAGGAATGGCCGTGTGTGCAGTGCAGCGCTGTGTTTTGGTCGGGTTTTGTTGTTATAAATGCATGAGCTGCGACGGGTTTGTGTTAAGAAAGAGGGGGCGGATGGAACATACAAACCAATGAATGTGGTGATGAATGACCTCAGCTTTGTTCGTGCTGTGCGTTGTTTGGGGGTATTTATGGGGGTTAGAGAGGGAAGGAAAAGGAAAGAAGGAGAAGGGGAAGAGCCACAGCCAGAGGTGGTGGAATTGGGGCTTGACATAGTTTCCATCATATCCAGGGTTCACAGTTTGGTTGAATGGCCCTCAGCATCCTCACTCCCCATTGTTCCAGGGCCCCGAGGCACAGCTTGTCATCACTCTGCTGTGAACAGCAGGCTGGACTCTGCGGATGTGAAGGGGGCTTTCTAAGGTGAGATTTGAAGGACAATGGTGAAGTGCCTGTTTGCATTTTGCCAGGGAGTTTCCCAGGCAGGAGAGGCACAGGAAGTGGAGATACTGGTGGGTTCAGGTTCTGACAGATGGAGAGAGGAAGATAAATGATACAGAGACAGGCAGGCAGGTACTGCACAGGGAAGGATGGATGGGCAGCTGGATCAACTTCTCTCTAAAGAAAATATTTGTCTGACACCTTTCTCGGCGCAAGGCAGAGACTGGCAGGTTCAGAGACAGAGACAAACTGAGGGACAAAGAGAGAAGAACTTTACCAAAGCAGGAGCCTTACATTGGCTGCATTGGGAGAGGCCGCTCCAGCTGACAGGAATTCTCCCTTTCTGTCTCCCGGCCGTGAATCTTGTCTAGCACCATCCAGCTTTCTTATCCCAAATGGCCCATCGCCCAGGAGAGGTGCACAGCCTGGGTGCTTGGTATCCAAACGGGAGACCTAATCTGCAGCATATCACCCCACGCTGTTGCAGACCCCACTGCTTTCTCACAGCTTCCAGCCTCCTTACGGCTCTCCCTGGTCTTTAAATCTCCTTCGGGCCCTTCAGGACCAGGGCCCTCAATTCCCAAGAGGCTCCTGGTCTGAGATCTTGGAAGAGTCTTCAATGAATGGAGATTTGGCATCGTTTCAGCTAATGCTCATGGAGCTCTGGGACCAGGCCCTCAGGCAGCATCAGTAAGTGTAGCGCCATGGAACTGAATCGGCCAGATCCCTACTCTACCTCCATCCATCCATCCATCCGGATTCAAGTCTTGCTCCCCCTGACCTGATTCCTGAGCAATTTCCATTGGATTCCCTGGGGCTCTCTCCCCTAGCACCTAGCCACGCACCTGGTGTAAATCAGGAGTTACACCACTAGAATCAAGGGAGCTGTGTAGATTTCTACCAGCTGAGAATCTGGCCCAGCCATTGAAGGGGGGATGGGACATTCATGCTTGTCTAGGCTCTCCGGCTCTGTGACACAAGCCAGGGAATTCCTCCCCCTCCCCGCCCCGTGGCGTGAAATAGGAGTAAACTGGGCCAGAGGTTCAGCTGGAGGGCTCTGTATCCAGCACAGCTTTCTCCTGGGTTTATATGTCCTGTTCCCCTGCCCTCATCTCTGTGTCTCTGTATGCACAGGGATGTATTCATGCAGTGGTGTGGTTATGTGTGAGGGTGAAATTCACCCCTGTGCAGATGGAGGACAGCCTGCGCACGACTTCACATTGCTTTTTACAAGATACTAGAGACTCCAAGAAGAGCATCGAGTCGTTTTGGGCAGTACAGTAGGTCCCAGCAACTCCAGCTAGATCCTGGCACTGTTGTTCTGGATGCCGCTCAGACACAGGGCGAGACAGATTCTGCCTGTCAGAGCTCACTAGCTAACTAAACCAAACACAGTGAGAGTTATCAGCCACATGTTACAAGGGGAAACTGAGGCACAGTGAATTTCAGGGTGGGATTTTCAAAGGAGCCAGGCTCCCACAACTCATTCCAGTTCACTGGGCATTGGACACCCAATTCCTACTGGCTGCTGAAACTCTCAGTCAGATTGAATTGTCCAAGGTGGTAAAGGGAGGTTGTGGAAGAGCTGGGAATCTGGTCCAGATTTCCTGGGTTCCAGCCCGAGCACTGGCCGTAACAGCCTTCTCCTTCCATTGGGATGAACCTCGCTCTGCATCTCTTTAAGCTTCAGGCCTGTTCTCTTACCCTCCTCTTTGTGCAAGCAGGGTTCAGGAATCGGGGCCTTTAGAGTATTGGGGCTGATTTAACTGAACCAAAGCTGCTTCTTTACAAGCCAAGAAAGTGGAATAATAGACCCACGCCTTGTCTCGGACCCCTACTGTGCATCTGCGCTAAGGGGTCAGGAGTGGTTAGCTAAATAGGTGTGAAGTACTTTAATGTGGACATATCCACAGACCCCTGCACAGAGAGGGATGTGAGAGAGACAGGGCTAGATTAAGGGGGTTTCCAGCAATGATCTCATCCATCCATTTCCTGGTGTCCTAGCAGTGCAGTTATAATAAGGTCCCTTGTGATTCCTCTAATCTCTCTCATTTCCCGCTCTTCCTCTGGGGGGCACCGTACTTGGGAGCCAGAACGCATGGGCAGAAGCAGACATGATAATTAATCTCTGTAGATGTGTTACCCCAGCCCAGGCATAACATCCCATGAGGTGCAATGGCCACTGAGATTAATTAAAATGTTAATATTTCTAACGAGCCCCCAGGCTGAGCCTTCTCACTGCTCAGACGTTGCTCTTGACTTGCATGAGCTGAGTTCAGTGTGTTGTTGCCACAACCACCAGAGCGGGAACTGCCTTTGGGTATTTTAGTTTGTATTATCACTATTTTTATCATCGGTATAATGGTAGGACCTACAGTCTGGAACTGAGATGTAGGCCGCTTCTTGCCATACCCCGCAGAGACACAGAGTAAGAGACAGCCCCCATCTGAATGTGATAGACATTTAAAAGCTGAGAGTGACAAAGGATTTAACTAGCCATGTATAAGAGATGGGGAAACTGAGGCACAAAGCGATTTAGTGAGTTACTGAAGGGCAAACAGGGACACTTCTACAGAGACTGTACTGGAACCCAGATCTCCTGTGTCCCAGGCCTTTGTCTTACCCACAAAATAATGCTTTGCAAATAATTCTCACGGGCTCTTTAAATGTAGGTGTGTTGAGTTAGGGTGACCGGATGTCCTGCTTTTATAGGGATAGTCACAATATATGGAGCTTTTTCTTATATAGGCACCTATTACTCCATGCAGTGAGATGTCTGGCTGCATGTGTGTGTTCCCTGTGTGTGCCACCCCAGCCCCATGTAGACACCTGGCACAGCAGATCTCGAGCGAACCACCCAATGTCCACAAGATCTGTTAAGAGATGAGGGCATTCAGCCAAGTTTATATTCGATGAAGCATGGTACCAGTATCCCGCAGACCCTATCAGACTCCTAATACATGTGTGCCCGTAACAATGTACCAACTCAGTGAACAGTGGGACTTTCCATTTCTCCCTAAGGACTGACAAAGACACTCCCTCTGAGATACATCTTTATACCCAGAAACAAACAAATTCCATACTGCCCCTATGACATAGTTAGTTACTGCCCCCGCCTCCTTGATCTGGCTAGTTATCACCCTCACCTGGTATATGTTGGTACGATCAAAATATCTCTATTATGTACTGTCATCCAGACCTTAACTTTTAAGAGGGGCCAGTGTGTTCCTGTTATCCTTGGGGAATGCTTTTGTACCATCCTTGATATCGGGATGCTCTGGCACCACGTGATATCAGGATGGGTTTGCGTGAGTGCTCTGTGTCTGGCACTTCTTAGGAACCTGTATTACTGCGATATCAGCCCTGTTCTTGCCTGATTCGATGAGCCGGTCCTGCCTCTTCCTCACAGCTAGTCTGTACTTTATATCAATACTACTTTAGCCCAGGCCTCAGACCGGGCCTCTGCTACAACGGCTTATGTCTCAGGCTCTCTTCCTACTTCACAACCCACCCCCTGAACTGATTTTTCACCTTGCTGTCTGATCACCCTGGTTGAGTTGATACAGTTCTCAGTTACAAAATACTATAGCCATCTGCTCGCCCTGCTTCTCCCTCTACGGCCACCCAGAGCCCATGGCTTGGAGGTAAAGAGAGCTTTCCTACTGTCCATCAGAAGCTACTGCGGTTTTTGAAATCAATGGGCACAATTTCTCCACTGAACTTCCATTCCAGGTTTTCATTTCTCAGGCAGCATAGTCTGGATTTGTGGCTCTGTGGAAATTGGTTCCCTGGAGAAAGACAAAGAAACAACAGAGAAAATTCAGGACAAACCCCCACAGTGCAATGGGGGCGCTGCAGCACAGGGGGTGGTGCAGGAAACTCAGTAGGGGGCGCTCTTCGCTTCGAGTCAGGACTGTTTCTGTGGCCGTGGTGTTGGGCTCGCATGTGCTGCTCTGCAGGGAGAAGGGCCAGGGGCCAGGCTCACAGCATCTCCCCCAGGTTCCTTTCACTTCTTTTGTTGTATTATTTCTTCATTTCAAGGGACAAGGTTAAAACCCATATCCTATGTGTCAGGGATAATTCTGAACAATGCACTATTGCTTCTGTTGTGTGGAAGCCGA
The DNA here is from genome assembly GCF_965140285.1 of Lepidochelys kempii. Lineage (NCBI taxonomy): Eukaryota > Metazoa > Chordata > Testudines > Cheloniidae > Lepidochelys > Lepidochelys kempii. The sequence goes on from NC_136392.1 coordinate 37,179,810, forward strand.
GTTGCAATAGGGGCTGCACCCACACATGGCCAGAGACAGCCCCTGCCCCAAAGAACTTACAAGAGAAATGGATGGGAGAAAGGAATAATTTTTACCACAGTAAAAACAACAAGGAATCCTTAAAGACCAACAAATTTATTTGGACATTTATTTGGACATATTCATGAGCTATAATCCACTTCCTCAGATGCATCGAGTGGAAATTACAGTAGGCAGGTATAAGAACATAACAATGGCCCTTCTGGGTCAGACCAAGGGTCCATCTAGCCCAGTATCCTGTCTTTCGATAGTGGCCAGTGCCAGGTGCCCCAGAGGGAATGAAAAGAACAGGTAATCATCAAGTGATCCATCCCTTATCGCCCATTCCCAGCTTCTGGCAAACAGAGGCTAGGGACACCATCCCTGCCCATCCTGGCTAATAGCTATTGATGGACCTATCCTCCATGAATGCATCTAGTTCTTTTTGAACCTTGTTATCGTCTTGGCCTTCACAACATCTTCTGGCAAAGAGTTCCACAGGTTGACTGTGCGTTGTGTGAAGATATACTTCCTTTTATTGGTTTTAAACCTGCTGCCTATTAATTTCATTTGGTGACCCCCTAGTTATTTTGTTATGAGAAGTAGTAAACAACACTTCCTTATCTACTTTCTCTACACCAGTCATGATTTTAAAGACCTCAATCATATCTCCCCTTAGCTGTCTCTTTTCCAAGCTGAAATGTCCCAGTTTTATTAATCCCTCCTCATACAGAAGCCCTTCCATACCCCTAATAATTTTTCTTGCTCTTTTCTGAACCTTTTCCAATTCCAATATATCCTTTTTGAGATGGGGCGACCACATCTGCACACAGGATTCAAGATGTGGGCGTCCCATGGATTTATAGAGAGGCAACATGATATTTTCTGTCCTATTATCTCTCCCTTTCTTAGTTATTCCCAGCATTCTGTTCGCTTTTTTGACTGCCACTGCACACTGAGTTGATGTTTTCAGAGAACTATAAACATACTAAGGGTATGTCTAAACTACGGCATAAGGTCGAATTTATAGAAGTCGGTTTTTTAGAAATCGGTTTTATATATTTGAGTGTGTGTGTCCCCACAGAAAATGCTCTAAGTGCATTAAGTGCATTAACTCGGCGGAGCGCTTCCACAGTACCGAGGCTAGAGTCGACTTCCGGAGCATTCCACTGTGGGTAGCTATCCCACAGTTCCCGCAGTCTCCGCTGCCCATTGGAATTCTGGGTTGAGATCCCAATGCCTGATGGGGCTAAAACATTGTCGCGGGTGGTTCTGGGTACATATCGTCAGGCCCCCGTTCCCTCCCTCCCTCCGTGAAAGCAAGGGCAGACAATCATTTCGCGCCTTTTTTCCTGAGTTACCTGTGCAGACGCCATACCACGGCAAGCATGGAGCCCGCTCAGGTAACCGTCACCCTATGTCTCCTGGGTGCTGGCAGACGCAGTACGGCATTGCTACACAGTAGCAGCAACCCATTGCCTTCTGGCAGCAGACGGTGCAGTATGACTGGTAGTCGTCCTCGTCATGTCCGAAGTGCTCCTGGCCACGTCGGCTGGGAGCGCCTGGGCAGACATGGGTGCAGGGACTAAATTTGGAGTGACTTCACCAGGTCATTCTCTTTAGTCCTGCAGTCAGTCCTATTGAACCGTCTTATGGTGAGAAGGCAGGCGATACGGATTGCTAGCAGTCGTACTGTACCATCTTCTGCCGGGCAGGCAAGAGATGAGGATTGCTAGCAGTCGTATTGTACCATCTTCTGCCAGGCAGGCAAGAGATGAGAATGGCTAGCAGTCGTACTGTACCATCTTCTGCCGAGCAGCCATGAGATGTGGATGGCATGCAGTCCTTCTGCACCGTCTGCTGCCAGCCAAAGATGTAAAAGATAGATGGAGTGGATCAAAACAAGAAATAGACCAGATTTGTTTTGTACTCATTTGTCTCCTCCCCTGTCTAGGGGACTCATTCCTCTAGGTCACACTGCAGTCACTCACAGAGAAGGTGCAGCGAGGTAAATCTAGCCATGTATCAATCAGGCCAGGCTAACCTCCTTGTTCCAATAAGAACAATAACTTAGGTGCACCATTTCTTATTGGAACCCTCCGTGAAGTCCTGCCTGAAATACTCCTTGATGTAAAGACACCCCCTTTGTTGATTTTAGCTCCCTGAAGCCAACCCTGTAAGCCGTGTCGTCAGAAGCCCCTCCCTCCATCAGAGCAACGGCAGACAATCATTCCGCGCCTTTTTTCTGTGCGGACCCCACACCAAGGCAAGCATGGAGGCCGCTCAGCTCACTTTGGCAATTAGGAGCACATTAAACACCACACGCATTATCCAGCAGTATATGCAGCACCAGAACCTGGCAAAACGATACCGGGCCAGGAGGCGACATCAGCGCAGTCACGTGAGTGATCAGGACATGGACACAGATTTCTCTGAAAGCATGGGCCCTGCCAATGCATACATCATGGTGCTAATGGGGCAGGTTCATGCTGTGGAACGCCGATTCTGGGCTCGGGAAACAAGCACAGACTGGTGGGATTGCATAGTGTTGCAGGTCTGGGACGATTCCCAGTGGCTGCGAAACTTTCGCATGCGTAAGGGCACTTTCATGGAACTTTGCGACTTGCTTTCCCCTGCCCTGAGGCGCATGAATACCAAGATGAGAGCAGCCCTCACAGTTGAGAAGCGAGTGGTGATAGCCCTGTGGAAGCTTGCAGTGCCAGACAGCTACCAGTCAGTTGGGAATCAATTTGGAGTGGGCAAATCTACTGTGGGGGCTGCTGTGATGCAAGTAGCCCACGCAATCAAAGATCTGCTGATATCAAGGGTAGTGACCCTGGGAAATGTGCAGGTCATAGCGGATGGCTTTGCTGCAATGGGATTCCCTAACTGTGGTGGGGCCATAGACGGAACCCATATCCCTATCTTGGCACCGGAGCACCAAGCCGCCGAGTACATACACCGCAAGGGGTACTTTTCGATAGTGCAGCAAGCTCTGGTGGATCACAAGGGACGTTTCACCAACATCAACATGGGATGGCCGGGAAAGGTGCATGACGCTCACATCTTCAGGAACTCTGGTCTGTTTCAAAAGCTGCAGGAAGGGACTTTATTCCCAGACCAGAAAATAACTGTTGGGGATGTTGAAATGCCTATATGTATCCTTGGGGACCCAGCCTACCCCTTAATGCCATGGCTCATGAAGCCGTACACAGGCAGCCTGGACAGTAGTCAGGAGCTGTTCAACTACAGGCTAGGCAGCAGTTCTGCGGAAAAGGACCTAGGGGTGACAGTGGACGAGAAGCTGGATATGAGCCAGCAGTGTGCCCTTGTTGCCAAGAAGGCCAATGGCATTTTGGGATCTATAAGTAGGGGCATAGCAAGCAGATCAAGGGACGTGATCATCCCCCTCTATTCGACATTGGTGAGGCCTCATCTGGAGTACTGTGTCCAGTTTTGGGCCCCACACTACAAGAAGGATGTGGATAAATTGGAGAGAGTCCAGTGAAGGGCAACAAAAATGATTAGGGGTCTGGAACACATGAGTCATGAGGAGAGGCTGAAGGAACTGGGATTGTTTAGTCTGCAGAAGAGAAGAATGAGGGGGGATTTGATAGCTGCTTTCAACTACCTGAGAGGTAGTTCCAGAGAGGATGGTTCTAGACTATTCTCAGTGGTGGAAGAGGACAGGACAAGGAGTAATGGTCTCAAGTTGCAGTTGGGGAGGTTTAGGTTGGATATTAGGAAAAACTTTTTCACTAGGAGTGTGGTGAAACACTGGAATGTGTTGCCTAGGGAGGTGGTGGAATCTCCTTCCTTAGAAGTTTTTAAGGTCAGGCTTGACAAAGCCCTGGCTGGGATGATTTAATTGGGTATGGGTCCTGCTTTTGAGCAGGGGGTTGGACTAGATGACCTCCTGAGGTCCCTTCCAACCCTGATATTCTATGATTCTATGGTACAGGCTGAGCAAGTGCAGAATGGTGGTAGAAATGTGCATTTGGACGTTTAAAGGCGCGCTGGCGCAGTTTACTGACTCGCTTAGACCTCAGCGAAACCAATATTCCCACTGTTATTACTGCTTGCTGTGTGCTCCACAATATCTGTGAGAGTAAGGGGGAGACGTTTATGGTGGTTGAGGCAAATCGCCTGGCTGCTGGTTATGCACAGCCAGACACCAGGGTGGTTAGAAGAGCACAGGAGGGCGCGGTACGCATCAGAGAAGCTTTGAAAACCAGTTTCATGACTGGCCAGGCTACGGTGTGAAAGTTCTGTTTGTTTCTCCTTGATGAAACCCCCCGCCCCTTGGTTCACTCTACTTCCCTGTAAGCTAACCACCCTCCTCTCCTTCCTGCGATCACCACTTGCAGAGGCAATAAAGTCATTGTTGCTTCACATTCATGCATTCTTTATTCATTCATCACACAAATAGGGGGATGACTACCAAGGTAGCCCAGGAGGGGTGGTGGAGGAGGGAAGGAAAAGGCCACACAGCACTTTAAAGGTTTACAACTTTAAAATTTATTGAATGACAGCCTTCTTTTTTTTGGGCAATCCTCTGTGGCGGAGTGGCTGGTTGGCCGGTGGCCCCCCCACCACGTTCTTGGGCGTCTGGGTGTGGAGGCTATGGAACTCGGGGAGGAGGGCGGTTGGTTACACAGGGGCTGTAGTGGCAGTCTGTGCTCCAGCTGCCTTTGCTGCAGCTCAACCATACACTGGAGCATACTGGTTTGGTCCTCCAGCAGCCTCAGCATTGAATCCTGCCTCCTCTCATCACGCTGCCGCCACATTTGAGCTTCAGCCCTGTCTTCAGCCCGCCACTTACTCTCTTCAGCCCGCCACTTACTCTCTTCAGCCCGCCACCTCTCCTCCCGGTCATTTTGTGCTTTCCTGCACTCTGACATTATTTGCCTCCACGCATTCGTCTGTGCTCTGTCAGTGTGGGAGGACAGCATGAGCTCGGAGAACATTTCATTGCGAGTGCGTTTTTTTTTATTTCTAAGCTTCACTAGCCTCTGGGAAGGAGAAGATCCTGTGATCATTGAAACACATGCAGCTGGTGGAGAAAAAAAAAGGGACAGCGGTATTTAAAAAGACACATTTTATAAAACAGTGGCTACACTCTTTCAGGGTAAACCTTGCTTTTTACATTACATACATAGCACGTGTGCTTTCGTTACAAGGTCGCATTTTGCCTCCCCCCACCGCGTGGCTACCCCCTCAACCTTCCCCCCTCCCTGTGGCTAACAGCGGGAAACATTTCTGTTTAGCCACAGGCAAACAGCCCAGCAGGAATGGGCTCCTCTGAGTGTCCCCTGAAGAAAAGCACTCTATTTCAACCAGGTGACCATGAATGATATCTCACTCTCCTGAGGATAACACAGAGAGATAAAGAACGGATGTTGTTTGAATGCCAGCAAACATACACTGCAATGCTCTGTTGTACAATGATTCCCGAGTACGTGTTACTGGCCTGGAGTGGTAAAGTGTCCTACCATGAAGGACGCAATAAGGCTGCCCTCCACAGAAACCTTTTGCAAAGGCTTTAGGAGTACATCTAGGAGAACCGCGAATGCCAGGGCAAAGTAATCCTTTCACATGCTTGCTTTTAAACCATGTATAGTATTTTAAAAGGTACACTCACCAGAGGTCCCTTCTCCGCCTGCTGGGTCCAGGAGGCAGCCTTGGGTGGGTTCGGGGGGTACTGGCTCCAGGTCCAGGGTGAGAAACAGTTCCTGGCTGTCGGGAAAACCGGTTTCTCTGCTTGCTTGCTGTGAGCTATCTACAACCTCATCATCATCATCATCATCATCTTCTTCATCCCCAAAACCTGCTTCCGTATTGCCTCCATCTCCATTGAAGGAGTCAAACAACATAGCTGGGGTAGTGGTGGCTGAACCCCCTAAAATGGCATGCAGCTCATCATAGAAGCGGCATGTTTGGGGCTCTGACCCGGAGCGGCCGTTCGCCTCTCTGGTTTTCTGGTAGGCTTGCCTCAGCTCCTTCAGTTTCACGCGGCACTGCTTCAGGTCCCTGTTATGGCCTCTGTCCTTCATGCCCTGGGAGATTTTGACAAAGGTTTTGGCATTTCCAAAACTGGAACAGAGTTCTGATAGCACGGTTTCCTCTCCCCAAACAGCGATCAGATCCCGTACCTCCCGTTCAGTCCATGCTGGAGCTCTTTTGCGATTCTGGGACTCCATCATGATCACCTGTGCTGATGAGCTCTGCATGGTCACCTGCAGCTTGCCACGCTGGCCAAACAGGAAATAAGATTTAAAAGTTCGCGGTTCTTTTCCAGTCCACCTGGCCAGTGCATCTGAGTTGAGAGTGCTGTCCAGAGTGGTCACAATGGAGCACTCTGGGATAGCTCCCGGAGGCCAATACCATCGAATTGTGTCCACAGTACCCCAAATTCGAGCCGGCAAGGCCGATTTAAGCGCTAATCCACTTGTCAGGGGTGAAGTAAGGAAATTGAATTTAAGAGCCCTTTAAGTAGAAATAAAGGGCTTCATCGTGTGGACGGGTGCAGGTTTACATCGATTTAATGCTGCTAAATTCGACCTAAAGTCCTAGTGTAGACCAGGGCTAACACATGAAAAGATGGGAGTTACCTTTCCTTCCTGATTGAATTGGCCTCCTTAGCACTGGTCCTCCACTTGGTAAGGTAACTCCCATCTGTTCATGTGTTAGTATATTTATACCTGCCTACTGTAATCTCCACTCCATGCATCTTACAAAGTGAGTTATAGCCCAAATAAATGTCTTAGCCTTTAAGGTGCCACCCTTAAAATCACCCTATCTAAGTGATTTTCTGCTCACAAAGAGCCAACTGAAGGCTTCACAGTCTTAACTTTTCTATTTTTATGCCCCCCACTTTGAGGTTACTCCTTACTCATTGAAAGGTCTTCACTGAAAGATTGCAAAAAAGAATGATGTCTCATGATATGAGATCTGCTTTATTTACTTTAATATAGAAGATGAACAAAGGTGGTTGCAACTGTGGCGACTTCTGCCCCCCATCTCTATTTGACACATATTGTAAAATAATTGCAAACATTTTAGCGACATGACTGAACACCATCATCCCATCAATTGTACACACAGATTAGGTTGGTTTCATTAATGGAAAATTGGCTGCTGATAATATTAGAAAAGTTTCAGAGTAGCAGCCGTGTTAGTCTGAATTCGCAAAAAGAAAAGGAGGACTTGTGGCACCTTAGAGACTAACCAATTTATTTGAGCATAAGCTTTCGTGAGCTACAGCTCACAGCTACAGTACTCCTTTTCTTTTTGCGAATATTAGAAAAATCGCTCATTTGATCCAGCAATCCTGAGATGTCAGATGTGCCCTCTGTCGCTTTATCTCTCGATGCAGAGAAAGCATTTGACAGGGTTTTACAAAGTTTCTGGTTGGCCCGTACCATAGGGAACTCTTGTGTCCATTCATTATCTGGTAACACCACACGTGATATCGCTTTGCAAGCTCCTTTGCTTAATCCTCCTGAAATCACCTGCTCGCTCACCATCTCTGTCTCCCTCTTCCACAGCCAACCTCCTACCAGATCAATTGCCCGTTGCTCCTGCTGTACCACATCTGCACCTGAGATAGGATTTTCAGTCATGCTATCACAGACCACGGAATCTGTCCAAAACTTACGGTGTCCTATCACTGGGACCACTGTAACCTGTTTGATTGCTGTAAGAGACTTCGCTGACTGCCTTCTAGGTGGAACCACTTCTGCTTTCCACCTTTTCTGCCTTTTGGGCCATTTTAATCAGTTTGGCCTGATCCAGCTCCTCTCGAGAACCTATAAACATCTTAATAGGTTCCCTTAAACCATCATATAACAAATCTGTTACCTGCCTTTCCTTCATATCAGCTAGAGAACCTGCCAACAACATTCTAGCACAATAAGCCAGAATGGACTCTCCCTAGCAGGAAAATTTGTAAAACCAGTTCCTCAATATTCTTATCCTGCAGAAGGTCTCCACACATAGAGGAATTGCTACAGGATTTAAAAGAACAAGGAGTGAATCATAGAATCATAAAATCATAGAATATTGGAAGGGACCTCAGGAGGTCATCTAGTCCAACCCCCTGTTCAAAGCAGGACCACTCCGCCACTAAATCATCCCAGCCAGGGCTTTGTCAAGCCTGAACTTAGAAACCTCTAAGGAAGGAGATTCCACCACCTTCCTAAGTAACGCATTCCAGTGTTTCACCACACTCCTAGTGAAAAAGATTTTCCTAATATCCAACCTAAACCTCCCCCACTGCAACTTCAGACCATTACTCCTTGTTCTGTCATCTGCTACCACTGAGAACAGTCTTGATCCATCCTCTTTGGAACCCTCCTTCAGGTAGTCGAAAGCAGCTATCAAATCCCCCCTCATTCTTTTCTTCCGTAGACGAAACAATCCCAGTTCCCTCAGCCTCTCCTCATAAGTCATGTGTTCCAGACCCCTAATCATTTTTGTTGCCCTTCGCTGGACTCTTTCCAATTTTTCCACATCCTTCTTGTAGTGTGGGGCCCAAAACTGGACACAGTACTCCAGATGAGGCCTCACCAATGTCGAATAGAGGGGAACGATCACGTCCCTCGATCTGCTGGCAATGCCCCTACATATACATCCCAAAAATGCCATTGGCCTTCTTGGCAACAAGGGCACACTGTTGACTCATATTCAGCTTCTCATCCACTGTAACCCCTAGGTCCTTTTCTGCAGAACTGCTGCCGAGCCATTCGGTCCCTAGTCTGTAGCGGTGCATGGGATTCTTCCGTCCTAAGTGCAGGACTCTGCACTTGTCCTTGTTGAACCTCGTCAGATTTCTTTTGGCCCAATACTCTAATTTGGCTAGGGCCCTCTGTATCCTAGCCCTACCCTTCAGCATATCTACCTCTCCTCCCAGTTTAGTGTCATCTGCAAACTTGCTCAGGATGCAATCCACGCCATCCTCCAGATCATTTATGAAGATATTGAAGAAAACCGGCCCGAGGACCGACCCTTGGGGCACTCCACTTGATACCAGCTGCCGGCTAGAGATCGAGCCATTGATCACTACCCATTGAGCCCGACAATCTAGCCAACTTTCTATCCACCTTGTAGTCCATTCATCCAGCCCATACTTGTTTAACTTGCCGGCAAGAATACTGTGGGAGACCTTGTCAAAAGCTTTGCTAAAGTCAAGGAACAACATGTTCACCGCTTTCCCCTCATCCACAGAGCCAGTTATCTCGTCACAGAAGGCAATTAGATTAGTCAGGCATGACTTGCCCTTGGTGAATCCATGCTGACTGTTCCTGCTCACTTTCCTCTCCTCTAAGTGCTTCAGAATTGATTCCTTGAGGACCTGCTCCATGATTTTTCCAGGGACTGAGGTGAGGCTGATTGGCTTGTAGTTCCCAGGATCCTCCTTCTTCCCTTTTTTAAAGATGGGCACTACATTAGCCTTTTCCCAGTCGTCCAGGACTTCCCCTGATCACCATGAGTTTTCAAAGATAATGGCCAATGGCTCTGCAATCACAGCCGCCAATTCCTTTAGCACTCTCGGATGCAACTCGTCCAGCCCCATGGACTTGTGCACGTCCAGCTTTTCTAAATAGTCCCTAACCACCTCTTTCTCTACAGAGGGCTGTCCATCTACTCCCCATGCTGTGATGCCCAGCGCAGCAGTCTGGGAGCTGACCTTGTTAGTGAAGACAGAGGCAAAAAAAAGCATTGAGTACATTAGCTTTTTCCACATCCTCTGTCACTAGGTTGCCTCCCTCATTCAATAAGGGGCCCACACTTTCCTTGGCTTTCTTCTTGTTGCCAACATACCTGAAGAAACCCTTCTTTTTACTCTTGACATCTCTTGCTAGCTGCAGCTCCAGGTGCGATTTGGCCCTCCTGATTTCATTCCTACATGCCCGAGCAATATTTTTATACTCTTCCCTGGTCATATGTCCAACCTTCCACTTCTTGTAAGCTTTTTTTTTATGTTTAAGGTCCGCTAGGATTTCACCATTAAGCCAAGTTGGTCGCCTGCCATATTTACTATTCTTTCGACACATCGGGATGGTTTGTCCCTGTAACCTCAACAGGGATTCCTTGAAATACAGCCAGCTCTCCTGGACTCCTTTCCCCTTCATGTTAGTCCCCCAGGGGATCCTACCCATCCGTTCCCTGAGGGAGTCGAAGTCTGCTTTCCTGAAGTCCAGGGTCCGTATCCTGCTGCTTACCTTTCTTCCCTGCGTCAGGATCCTGAACTCAACCAACTCATGGTCACTGCCTCCCAGATTCCCATCCACTTTTGCTTCCCCCACTAATTCTTCCCGGTTTGTGAGCAGCAGGTCAAGAAAAGCTCCCCCCTAGTTGGCTCCTCTAGCACTTGCACCAGGAAATTGTCCCCTACATTTTCCAAAAACTTCCTGGATTGTCTATGCACCGCTGTATTGCTCTCCCAGCAGATGTCAGGAAAATTAAAGTCACCCATGAGAACCAGGGCGTGCGATCTAGTAGCTTCTGTGAGTTGCGGGAAGAAAGCCTCATCCACCTCATCCCCCTGGTCTGGTGGTCTATAGCAGACTCCCACCACTACATCACCCTTGTTGCTCACACTTCTAAACTTAAGACACTCAGGTTTTTCTGCAGTTTCGTACCGGAGCTCTGAGCAGTCATACTGCTCCTTACATACAGTGCTACTCCCCCACCTTTTCTGCCCTGCCTGTCCTTCCTGAACAGTTTATATCCATCCATGACAGTACTCCAGTCATGTGAGTTATCCCACCAAGTCTCTGTTATTCCAATCACGTCATAATTCCTTGACATCACCAGGACCTCCAGTTCTCCCTGCTTGTTTCCAAGGCTTTGTGCATTTGTATATAAGAACTTGAGATAACCTGCTGATCGCTCCTCATTCTCAGTATGAGGCAGGAGCCCTCCCCTCACAGACGTTCCTGCCTGTGCTTCCTCCTGGTATCCCGCTTTCCCACTTACCTCAGGGCTTTGGTCTCCTTCCCCCGGTGAACCTAGTTTAAAGCCCTCCTCACTAGGTTAGCCAGCCTGCTCGCAAAGATGCTCTTCCCTCTCTTTGTAAGGTGGAGCCCGTCTCTGCCCAGCGCTCCTCCTTCATGGAACACCATCCCATGGTCAAAGAATCCAAAGCCTTCTCTCTGACACCACCTGCGTAGCCATTCATTAACTTCCACGATTCGACGGTTCCTACCCTGGCCTTTTCCTTCCATGGGCAGGATGGACGAGAAGACCACTTGCGCCTCAAACTCCTTTATCCTTCTTCCCAGAGCCACGTAGTCCGCAGTGATCCGCTGAAGGTCATTCTTGGCAGTATCATTGGTGCCAACATGGAGAAGCAGGAAGGGGTAGCGATCCGAGGGCTTGATGAGTCTCGGCAGTCTCTTCGTCACATCGCGAATCTTAGCCCCTGGCAAGCAGCAGACTTCTCGGTTTTCCCAGTCAGGGTGGCAGATAGATGACTCAGTCCCCCGGAGGAGAGAGTCCCCGACCACCACCACCCGCCTTCTTCTCTTGGGAGTGGTGGTCGTGGAACCCCCAAACTCAGGACAGTGCATCTCATGCCTTCCAGCCAGCGGAGTCTCCTTCTGCTTTCTCCCCCCAGACATATCATCTGGTCCACTCTCCGCAATGGTACCTGTGGAGAGAACATGAAAGCGGTTAGTTACCTGTGTCCGCGTTGCTGGAACCCGGACATTCCCCCCTAGTTGAGCTCTGCCCCTAGTAAGAGCTCTGCCCCTAGTTGGTTCCTCCAGCACTTGCACTGGAAATTGTCCCCTACACTTTCCAAGAACTTCCTGGATTGTCTGTGCACTGCTGTATTGCTCTCCCAGAAGATATCAGGGTGATTGAAGTCTCCCATGAGAACCAGGGCCTGCAATCTAGTAACTTCTGTGAGTTGCCGGAAGAAAGCCTCGTCCACCTCATCCCCCTGGTCCATGGTCTATAGCAGACTCCCACCACGACATCACCCTTGTTGCTTACACTTCTAAACTTAATCCAGAGACACTCAGGTTTTTCGCAGTTTCATACTTGAGCTCTGAGCAGTCATACTGCTCCCTTACGTACAGTGCAACTCCCCCACCTTTTCTGCCCTGCCTGTCCTTCCTGAACAGTTTATATCCATCCATGACAGTACTTCAGTCATGTGAGTTATCCTGACAAGTGGTGGTGGAATGCCAAAGTCCATACAATTCTCCCATCTGACCTGTGCGAAAACCAGACGGAAGGTGGCGTCTCACGATTGATTATAGAAAAGTCAATGTGGCTACAGTCCTGATGGCACCAATAGTAGCTAATCTCCCAGCTGTACTAGCTGGTATATCTGCAGCCACTGAATGGTTCTCTGTGCTGGATATTGATAACTGTTACTTTGCTATTCCGTTAACCCCTGAGAGTCAGTCTCGGTTTGATTTTACATTCCAGAACATTCAGCTCACATTTCAACGTGTCCTAGGGTGACCAGATGTCCCGATTGTATAGGGACAGTCCTGATATTCAAGGGTTTTTCTTATATCAGCGCCTATTACCCCCCACGCCCTGTCCCGATTTTTCACATATGCTATCTGGTCACCCTAAGGCTACCACGATGCTCTGGCTATAGCACATGTTCACGTGACAAGGATGTGAGACCAACTCCCTGATTTGGATAAGCCGGGGGTTGCTTCTTATGTGGTTTCCCAGGAGGAGGGTAAACATCTAACTAAGCTGGTTTTGGGAATAATGGAGAAAGCAGATTTTAAATGATCATGGGGCAAGTCACAGCTGGTACAGCAAGAAGTTGACTATTTAGGCACTGTTTTGGGACAGGAGGGTTGTACTACCAGGAAACAAAGAGTGGAAATTTTAAGCACCCTCCCTAAGCCACTGGATGTGCATTCAGTTCGGGTATTGTTAGGAGCTATGGGATTTGTCCAGGATTTTATCCCAAATTTTGTTGCAATTTGCAGACCCCTGTGGTCCCTAATAAAGAAAAAACGACAATGGGACTGGGGCCCAGAACACGATGAAGCATTCAAAAAGTTAAAGGAAGCTGTTGTGACTGCACCAGCATTAGCATATCCAGATTCAACTAAATCTTTTTACTTAACGGTATCACACAGCTTGGGAGCCCTGGGTGCAGGACTATTGCAGGAAACATGGAAAGTAACACTCAGGTGCTTACGGAAGCCGCAAATTAACACCCCATGAGTCCAGATTTTCTCCATGTGAACGAGAATGCTTGGCTATTATAAGGGCTTTACAGAAATCGGAATACATGACAGGACAAGCTCCTGTTATTGTCATCACAGCTCATATTCCTGTGAAGCTGAGCCTGCAAAGAAAGAGTTCTGATATTAGAGTAAGTGATCATCGTTCGGCTAAGTGGGCCCTAGTTCTACAGAGCCGCAGGCTTGTGGTGAATAAAGTAAAGGAACCCCCACTACTTCCATCTGCTCTAATAATAGAAGGGCAACACCATGAGTGCCCCATACCCGTACAGACACAGCACAAGTGGCCTGTGCAGGAAACCGGGGATTTACTACAGGCACTATTGGATCACGAGGGGCAGGGTTTACAGATGGGTCAAGTTAGTACAAGGAGGGTGAACTTGTCTGTGGAGCAGCAGCTGTTTGTTTGTTTCCAGAACAGGAACGAGTGATCCCATGTAAAAGGGTGTCAGCCCAAAGATGCAAAGTGGCAGCAGTCAAGCTGGCATTTGAAGCAACCACCCCGCCCCCCGCCCCCGGACTATGACATGGCCGTATGTTCTGATTCTAATGGACGGAGCAAGGAGTGAAGATATGGGCACCCATGTGGGAACAACAAGAGGGCAAAGAAGTTGCATACTGGGATTACTGGAAAACCATTATTGATATTGTCCAGAGAAGGACTGGCTCTCCAGGAGTCAAGCATGCCAAGGCTCATGCTAGACAATCGCTTAGAAGGATATGATATTGCTAAAGTGGATAAGAAGGCCAAAGAGGCAGCAGCTGTGTCACCTTCTGTCCACAGTAACGGCAAAGTGGTAACTCAAACTCAGAAGGAAAAAGAAGTAAACCCAGAAAAACTGGAAACAAACACTGATACCACTGATCAAAACCTTCTGGAGCAACACAAAGCATTCACACAGTATGAAGAACAGGAATGGAAACTAGTGAGACAAAGGATAACAGGAGTAGAAGGAAAATGGGAAATAACAAAAGAACAGGATGTTGTTAGAGGGCTTATCCCATCACTCTCCCACTTCCTTGGTTCTTCTCGTGTGATCAGAGAGCAGCAATACCCGAAGTCTGGAGGTGCCAACAATTCAATGTTTATTGGGGTTAACTTTCACAAAGCAATCATAGAATATCAAGGTTGGAAGGGACCTGAGGAGATCATCTAGTCCAACCCCTTGTTCAAAGCAGGACCAATCCTGCCAATTTTTGCCCTAGATCCCTAAATGGCCCCCTCAAGGATTGAACTCACAACCCTAGGTTTAGCAGGCCAATGCTCAAACCACTGAGCTATCCCTCCCCCATGAGTTTAGTTTCCTTCCTCTGTGTCCCCTGTCACCACAGAGCGTTTACCCCATGTTCCATTCCCAGCTCTGACACCACAGAGCATTTACCCTGTGTCCTCCTTCCTAGCTTTGACACCCCACAGTGTTTACTCCATGTCCCCTTCCCAGCTCTGTCACCAAAGAGCATTTACCCCATGTCCCCTTCCCAGCTCTGTCACCACAGAGCATTTACCCCATGTTCCATTCCCAGCTCTGACACCCCACAGCGTTTACTCCATGTCCCCCTTCCCAGTTCTGTCACCACAGAGCATTTACCCCATGTCCCTGTCATAAATATAAAGGGAAGGGTAACAACCTTTATATATGCAGTAACATCAAATCCCTCCTGGCCAGAGGTACAGAATCACTTACCTGTAAGGGGTTAATCATTTCCATTAACCTAGTTGGCATCTGACCAGAAGGACCAATGGGGAAAGAAGATACTTTCAAATCTGGGGAGGGGGAAGGGGTTGAGGTTTTGTGTGTGCTCTCTGTGTCTCGAGACAAAGAGAGAGACCAAGCAAGTAATCCAGCTTCTACTGAAATGATACATCTAAAATTACAGAAATTGTAAGTAATAGCAAGGAAATGCATTAGATTATCTTTTGGTTTAGCTTGTGAATTTTCCCTATCCTAAGAGGGAGGGTTATTCCTGTTTTTTGTAACTTTGAAGTTTTACCTAGAGGGGAATCCTCTTTTTTTTTAAAATCTTATTACCCTGTAGAATTACCTTCCATCGTGATTTTACAGAAGTGCTTCATTTACTTTTTTCTTTATAATAAAGTTCTGCTTATAAGAACCTGATTGGTTTTTAGTGTCCTAAAAACCTAAGGGTCTGGTCTGTGCTCACCTGGTTTACCTATTTGATTGGTATATTATTCTCTAGCCTCCACAGGAAAGGGGGTGAAGCAGCGTGGGGGGATATTTTGGGGAAACAGCAACTCCAAATGGTCCTTTTCCTGAATCTTTGTCTAACTCACCTGGTGGTGGCAGCAGTACCCATCCAAGGACAAGGAAGGATTTGTGCTTGGGGGAAGTTTTTAACCTAAGCTGGTAGAACTAAGCTTAGGCGGTCTTTCATGCGGGTTCCCATATCTGTACCCCAAAGTTCAGAGTGGGGAGGGAACCCTGACAGTCCCCCTTCCCAGCTCTGACACCACAAAGCCCTGCCTGTGTCCCTGTTCCTGTTCCCCCCCTTAGCAAAACATGATTCCAATCCCCTCCCCTTTACTTCCTGATTGACCTCAGTCTATATAGGAAAACTTGAGTTCTGCTTAGCTGTACCTTAACCCTTGAGATACAAACACCTAGCCAATATTCATAACTTCAGATACAATGATAGTACATGGATTTAAACAGGATAATCATACTTAACAGACTATATCTTTTCCATTGATACCTTACATGGCACACTTTGTACAACATTTATTGCAATTTTGTAACAGTGGTGACTATATTAGTGTAGCCAGTTAGCTTCCTTTTTCTACAGCATCAAATCAATAACCATATTTAATACCAGGCACTGAAGTTCACTCACTTTAGTATTTAGACATCTAGCATTTGCATACAACCTCTTTCCAAATTTCTCAATATTTAAGTGTCTCAGTGCTCTGTGCCCAGCCTCTCCCCGGTCTCTGGTGACAATTTGAAGGGCCTGGGGCTCCTGGGACTTTAATGTTGCTTTAACGGGGCAAAAGGAGCATTAACTTTGCTGCCCCTTTTGCCCCGCAGCGAAGTGCTGCCATGGCAGTGTTGCTGGACCCTACTGGCAGGGCTGCCAACAGAGGGGAGCAAAAGAGGGTGCGACATGAAAGAGCTGCCATGGCAATGCTTGAACATCAGCTGTGTATGGGCCGGTAGCAGCGGCTGGTTCTTCCTGGCATGCCGTACAGGCCCGCACCGACCCACTTTCACCTCTGCTGAAGACAAGCCAGTTTCCCCCCATTCTGTATTTGTGCCTTTGGTTTTTCTTCCCCAGATAAAGCACCTTACATTTGTCTTTGTTGAATTTCATTTTGTTGTCTGTAGCCCAGTTCTCCAATTTAAGAAGTTCCCTCTGAATTTTAGCGCTGTCCTCTAAAATGCTAGCAACCCCACCCCGCTTTTGTGTGACCTGCAAATTCGATCAGTATGTGATCTATCCTCACATATTGGTCCTTTCTTAATCACCAGTATGTAGGGATAGATAGCATACTGATCAAATGTTAAGCAACACCTAACACAGAACAGATCTCTGAGGAACCTCTCTTGAGACCTCCCTCCAATCCAGCATCATTCCCTTAATAGTTACTCTTAGTTTGTGGTTGTATAACCAATTATTGTTAGGATATAGATATTCAGGCCTTTCTCTAAAGGCCTATACTCTAAGAATGTAGGTGTATTCTTATCACTTAGCTAGTTATAGAGGTACAAAAGAAGAACCAAAATCACAGTGTGCCTGTTTATAGGCCTTCTCTCGCTATGATAGTGTAAGGCCTTGTTCTTAAGCTAAGGCCTTTGACTAAGCAAAGCAGCAGCCATTAGCTGAGAAGCAGAAAGTCACATCCTTACGTTCTATCTAAATTACATTAAATTAGTGTAACATCAGGCTGTTAAGAAGGGGACCCTGCCCACCGAAATGGTACCCTATTCCTCGGGAGGCACTGGTGGGGGTGGGGTCAACGACTGGGGAATTGGAACAGAGGGGACTGATTAGAGCGGTTGCATCCCCTTGTAATGCTGCTGTGTGGCCCATGAGGAAGCCAAATGGTACCTAGTGCCTCACTGTGGATTACAGGGCACTAAACGCTCTGGCCAATTTACCAGCCTCAGCGGTGGCAGCGTACCCTGAAATGCTTGCTCATATTGGACCCCAATTCCGAATTTTCACTGTTTTGGACATAGTGAATGGGTTTTGGTCTCTGCCACTAGCTACCTCGTGTCAGTATAAAACTGCATTCACATGGGAGGGCAGACAATTCTGCAGGATAGTTCTACTCCAGGGATATCGGGACTCCCCTGCAATTTTCCACAGATACATGAGAGAAGCTCTGGAGGGGGTGGATTCAGCAAGGTGAACACAATATGTAGATGACCTATTGCTAATGTCAGGGACAGAGGAGGAAGACAGGGAACTAACCGAGCAGGTCCTGCAAGCTTTGGCAAGAGCAGGGCTAAAGGTCAATGGGAAAGGAAAAAGGCTCAAATAGAACAGACAAGAGTGACCTATCTAGGGGTGGAAGTGTCCCAGATGGGAAGGGAAATCGATAAGGGACAGATGCATTTGATCCAGTCCCTGCCAATCCCTTTTACGGACGTTAAAAGTTTGCAAAGTTTTCTGGATCTAACTGGATTTTGCAGGGATTTTGTGGCCAACTATACAGAAATAGCCCGGCCTCTATTTCACCTAACCCGAGTCTCAACTTGGAGGTGGTCGGAAGAGTATCCTGAGGCAGTGAGGGTACTAAAGGAAAACCTGGCCAGTGCTCCAGTGCTGGCCTCCCCAGATGGGGAGAAACCCTTTCATCTGTACCCTTTGGTATCCGACACCACCATTGGGCGTGCGTTAACACGGGAGTATGGGGCAAAGGACCGAACCGACTTTTCAGTGCTGTGGAACTGAAGTAGGGATGGTGTGGAAAGGTCTTGTGCACCTACTGCGGGGCAGGGAAATTCAAGTGCCTCCCGGGAATGCAGAAAGTAGTAGTCGGATCTCATCACAACCCCTGCGGCTGTTAAACATGCACACTGTCTTACAGGGACCAGTGAGTGGGCAGCGTATTGCCCAATGGTTGCTGGCTCTACAGGCAGAAAACATCACAGCAGAAGTGTGAAAGGAACCCGTAGTCTGGGTAGCTGGATTACATCTGGCTGGCACCCCACACCAATGTGAAACCAGCCCAGGTAAAACCCAACATCAGGTGTTTCGGGCTGCTAACCCCAATCAGGTGAAGGAGGGGACACTGGTGTGGTTTTTGGATGGGAGTTGTAGGTATCAAGAGGGTTGGAAAACTGCAGGCTTATCTGTTGTGGGAATCCAGGGCAATGAGACAGTCAGCACCACTGGTTTCTCACTAGAAGCAAGGTCAGCTCAGGAGGCAGAACTGGCAGCCTTGCTAACAGCTTTAAGTGAAGTGGATCCCAAATTGGAGCCAGAAAGTTGGGTGGTGGGTTTGGATTTTGTATTTCGTGGGGTCACTGTCACTGTCTCTCTCTGGGGACAGCTTGCCCTCCCAAATAAGGCTCGGAAGGCTGCAGCGTAATGCAGCACCCATGTTTTTTACTCCCTTTAGAATTTCCCCACCACAAGTGTTCAGCTATATACAGACTTTACCGGCTCTTTCTCCTTTTACAGGTAGAGTCAGTCCTCAGCTAGGAGACTTCCAGCTCCCTCCCTGACTGACTTCTCCCTGGCTGCCCCCCCCACCTTCTGTCTCCTTCCCAGACTTTATAGCCCTTGGCTCATCAGGCCGGCAGGTGCTGCCAATCCTCAGGCCGGCATAAGGCATTTTCCTCAGCCCCAATCTGTTCCTCTTTATTGGAGCTGAGGGGGAAGGGGATAATTAGGGGCTCTTGCACCAGCATCCTGACACATACCTTCCCCCTTAAGCCGGTGTCAGGCCTGATCTTGCTTGGCCCCACCTTCCTCGGCCTGGGGGGTGACTCTGGGGAAGCCCTTCCTGACCACCTGGGGGGTTCCTGGGACCACTTTTGTGGGGTTCTGGTATCCTCCACCCACAAAAGGTGCACTTGGTAGGAGATGGGCCGCCCCACAAATCCACAGCATCCCAGAGGCCATTGCCCCAGCCACAACCTTGGACAGGTTGCTCCAGCCATTCCCCTTCCTTCCCTGGCAGGGGAACTGGACTCGGGAAAACTGCACCCCGGTGTCCAGTGCCTCGGGTTCTGGGCCTCTAGCTATCGGGGTTTGGGCCTCCCACTCCAGGATTCCTACCCTCGGGGCTTCCTTCAGCCTCTCTTCCTTTCTCTCTGGAGTTCCCTCCTCCCGGTGGTCCAGCTGGTGTTAATGGGCCAGATCCCAGTTGGGATGTGAATGGGCAAGCCCCCAGCTGGGGTGCGAATGGGCAGTAGCTCTATTGGTGTCAATGGACCAGCCCTCAGCTGCTTTTATTGGCCTTAGCTCCACTGGGGTGAGTGAAGTCAAGTTGTTGTTGCCTTCAGGGATTTACTCCTGGTGTCACTGAAAAGTTTTTCCCTTGAAAGAAACAGAGAAGTCTCCTGACATGTCCTAGTCCAATCCCACGTGCACATGATCGTCTCAAACTGCCTTGATCCTTCTGCCAACTGCTCCCGTCTTTCCCCATCCCCTTTGTCCCCACTGTGACAGGTTGGGTCACAGAGACCCCCTTGGGACTGCTACCTGATCTGCTGGGACTACCTCTGAATCTGTTTTCCCTGCCAGCTTGGGACTTCATTACCCTGCCGTGTTGAGCCAGACACGCTAGCCTGCTATAAACAGCCCCAGGTCTGAACCATGTTTCACAAAAACTGCAGGCTTAACTGAAAACAGCATAAGAAGTGTTTCTGTCCCAACACCCAGATACCCAGTTCCCAAACCATTTTACTCTGTATAAAGCTTATATATAAAGTAAAGGTAAAGGTAAAGTCAGGGTAAAGTCATAAATTTATGAGGGTAAAGTCATAAATTGTTCACCCTCTATAACACTGATAGAGTGATATGCAAAGCTGTTTGCTCCCCCAGCTATTACTTACATACCCTGGGTCAATTAATAAGCAAAAGGTGATTTTATTAAAAATGATTTAAGTGGTTCCAAGTAATAACAGACAGAAAAAAGTGAATTACCAAGCAAAATAAAAGAAAAACACACAAGTCTAAGCCTAATAGAGTAGGAAACTAAATGCAGGTAAATCTCATTCTCAGAGATGTTCCAATAAGATTCTTTGACAGACTAGAGTCCTTCCTAGTCTGGATCCAGCAATCACTTTCACACCCCTGTAGTTACTGTCCTTTGTTCCAGTTTATTTTAGGCATCTCATTGGGGTGGAGAGGCTCTCTTCTGAGACAGCTGAAGAGGGTTTTTTTGGGCCTGTCATGGTTCCTTCCCCACTCTGAACTCTAGGGTACAGATGTGGGGACCTGCATGAAAACCTCCTAAGCTTACATTTACCAGTTTAGGTTAAAACTTCCCCAAGGTACAAATTATTTTACCCTTTGCCCTTGGATTTCCACTGCCACCACCAAACTTTATCTGGGTTCCTGAAAAAATGCAGTTTGGATACGTCTTTCCCTCCAAAATCCTCCCAACCCTTGCACCCCACTTTCTGGGGAAGGTTTGGTAAAAATCCTCACCAATTTCCATAGATGACCACAGACCCAAACCCTTGGATCTTAGAACAATGAAAAAAGCATTCAGTTTTCTTACAAGAAGACTTTTAATAGAAGTAAAGGAATCACCTCTGTAAAATCAGGATGGTAGATACCTTACAGGGTAATTAGATTCAAAACATAGAGAATCCCTGTAGGCAAAGCCTTAAGTTACAAAAAAGACACACAGACAGGAATATTCATTCTATTCAGCACAGTTCTTTTCTCAGCCATTTCAAGAAATCATAATCTAACACATACCTAGCTAGATTACTTACTAAGTTCTAAGACTCCATTCCTGTCCTGTCTCCGGCAAAAGCATCACACAAACAGACATAGACCCTTTGTTTTTCTCCCTCCTCCCAGCTTTTGAAAGTATCTTGTCTCCTCATTGGTCATTTTCGTCATGTGCCAGCGAGGTTACCTTTAGCTTCTTAACCCTTTACAGGTGAGAGGATTTTTCCTCTGGCCAGGGGGGATTTTAAAGGGGTTTACCCTTCTCTTTATATTTATGACAGGGCCTTTTATATTCTCTCTCTTGTGCAACATCCCAGCCAGAAGACGGAGTCTGTAGCCACCTGGGCAAGTCACATGTCTATGAATGATTCAGCTTTTTGCAGGCTGATGCCACTGTTTACATGTTAGTTTGAACATTCCCAGGAAAGCTCAGATGTGGATTGGCATCTCCCAAAGTCCATTGTTAGTTAAGTACTCCCAGTTACTTGAATAGACCCTTCACACTATGTTGACCAAATCTGTCTTATGTGCTTCCAACAGCAAACACTTTATATACAAGCATAGAGCCAATGCCCATAACTTCAGATATAAAAATGACACATGCCTACAAATAGGATGACTATAATCAGTAGGTCATAACCTTTGCAAAGATATTACGTGGCATATCTAGCATAAAACATATTCCAGTTATGTCATTTTTACACTCATAAGCATATTTCTATAAAGCATTATGGGGTGCAACGTCACACCACCCCAGGGCTCCAGTCCAGTCCCTGGGTCACTGGTACCTCAGAAAGATTCCCTGGGCACAGACATCTTCCGCAATGACAGTGGAGACTGCATCATCTGCTCTGACCTGGGCTGCTACCTGCAGACAGAGCTCCTTGAAAATGGGCACAACATCAATATCCAGAGATTGCACCCCTCGTGCCAGGGCAGGGACCACTACCTGGGCTGTGTGGGGGACCTCAATATCTACATAATCAAGGGCAGCTCCTGCTAGGTGGTGAAGGACTTGAGAACGGATGAGGGAGCCACGACTGATGAGCTGCATCCCAGCTGCTGTGGTGGGGACTGCTGTGGGAGGACTTTGTGATGGATTTTTCATCATTTTCCAAAACCAGGGTGAAATCCACTGGGTGAGTGATTTGAGAACAGATGATGGTGAAAAAACATTGTCCTGCACTCTGAATGCAGAAAGGGCCTTTACTATTTCAGGATTAGTGAACTCCTAACTCTGATCAAGGTGGACGAGAAGGGGGGGCTCAGTTCTACTTGTACAATGAGATGAACTCTGCTAACCTCAACTTCTTCCCTGGGGATTTGACCCTCACCAAGGGCATCGCCTGTGGGGGATGGGAGTGCATCAAGACGCTGCACAACAACTCCAACTCCCCCATCACCTGGTTCAACAAGGTCACCCGCAAGGTTGGCTACACAAAGCAGCAGATGTCCAGCATTGAGCACAGCTGGAGCATCTCCACTGAGATGCCCCTCTAGGCCGGGGACCTCACCAAGCTCTTCACCCAGCTCCAGTTCTCCCTCATAGAATCATAGAATCATAGAATATCAGGGTTGGAAGGGACCCCAGAAGGTCATCTACTCCAACCCCCTGCTCGAAGCAGGACCAATTCCCAGTTAAATCATCCCAGCCAGGGCTTTGTCAAGCCTGACCTTAAAAACCTCTAAGGAAGGAGATTCTACCACCTCCCTAGGTAACGCATTCCAGTGTTTCACCACCCTCTTAGTGAAAACCTCAAACCTGAGTGTGGTGGGAAAGCCATCCACATGGAGCAGAAGAACTGGACTGAAGCTCGAGAAGAAGAGGAGTCAATTCAGGTGTCCCTGAAGAGCAAGCAGAACCTCTACATCTGATAGTACTGCCTCGGTGTAGGCAACAAGCCCATCTTGTTCTGCAGGGATGTCCAGTTCACCAAAAAAACCCAACATCCCTGTCTCTGGTCTCCTGAGCATCTGCGATGATGGAGGATGCCAGCACCACAATGATATTCTGGATGTGTGCATGTGAGCTTCTTTGCCCTAGTATTTCCTGTTCAGATTTTTTTCCTGAGCTGCCCAAAATTTCTCCCACCTCATCCCAGCTGGTTCTCCTCCTGGTTTTTCTCCTGTTCCTAGCTTTACCCAAATCTCATTTGCAACAAAGATGGTTTAATTAAACACCTTTCCCTTCCTATTATTATTATTAGAACTGGTCAGAAAATGGTGTTTGATTTTCCTTTGAAAAATTTAGACTTTCTATTGAAAAACTAAAAAAAAAATGACTAAAAATGGCCAAATCCCCAGAAAATACGGCAAAAAGGTGCTGAAATCTGAAAAAGATATGAAAAAAATTATTGGAAAAATGGTGACAAAACAAACAAAAATATACTTACTGAAAACTGAAAAATGTTTATTGGTAGCTAAGCATTTTCAGCTTTTCTGACCCCAAAAATGGCACAGCATTTGAGGGAAGCTGACTCTTGTTATGAATATTTTCCTTTTGCAAAACAATCCAATTTTCCCTCAAAACCAATATCTCAACCAGTTTTAATGATGAGGACACATAGCCTGTCCAAACTTCTCCCCACTCCATTTCTGCTTTTTCCATTCTCCTTCCTCCACTTCCTTCACAGCCTTTCCCAAACCTCCTTCCAAATCTCGTCTATAATGTCAGTGATTGAATGGCATGTTCTCTCTCCAATTGTTACTGTTAGTCACAGCCTAGAGTTTGCTTTGGGCTCCTTCAGAGTCAAGAGTTCAGTAGAAATCAGAGGAATCCCTGAAGTATTGTAATGAGAATTGGGGTCAATACCATGGATTTGCCAAAATGCCAGAATATCTTTGAAAGGTGAAATTTAGCAAACTGAATTTTCCATCCATGTCTGAATGAAATTTATTTAGGATTACCCTGTATTGTTGAGTGCTGGGAGTGTTAGCTTTTTCACTTTAATGCTAAACTCTTCTCAGGTGTACTTTCACCCTGGACAGTACTTCTGCAGTCAAGAAGGTATATATTTATCAGCTTTCTAGATAAAAGCTTAGGTACACCAAATGTCCTAGGGATGTACCAAACTCAAAATACACATGTAGTCTGGCACTCAGTGGTCATAAATAGACCAGTGTTAGGGCTCAGCACTTATGCCATAGACCAAACAAGCAGGCAGATTTCTTATTACATTTATTTATAGTCATCAGTTCTTCCATATTGTTGCCGGCACCCAGTGCTGAGAGGCAAAACAACAGCAGGGGTTCGTTACCTGGTGTGTTTCACTCAATAATCACAATGGGGTGGAGAAGCAGAAAAGTTTATTTGCAGCTGCAAACAAAGTACAGGGAGAATAGAATCTCAAATCCTGCACACCAGAGCAGGTCATTACATACACTTTTATATTCCTTAATGCTACTGCACTACACATCAGCCAATTAAAACTTTGCACAAATACTTTGCCTTCCTTATATGGGTTACAACAATGTTTATTTCCTGCAACCTCTAACAAGCATTCCTAGCAACTTAAACAACCAGCACATTCTGTCTGGCCTTGTAGCTGTCTCTCCTATTATCTTTAACTTGGCGTCAGCAAACCTTACACTATAAGGCATTATCTGCGGCTGCAACATTGTTTTAAGAGCAAAAGAGCTTACTCAAACCAGCCAGGCCTGAATTCTATTAAGGGGGGGGGGGGTTAAGAAGAAGCCCTTAGGCCTTCAGCAGGGAGACCTCCTCGACCCTTATGGCCTTCCATCCCCTCGACTTAACTAGTGGCCATGCCCTGGGGTCTCCAACAATATCTTGGATATATTTGCCACCCCTCATGGAATTCTCTACTGCACTTTGTCTGTAGGCACTCTAGTAATGTGGTCCTTACTGTTTCTAGTGTTTGGTTTAAACGGGACTAGTTTAACTAACAAAAGCAATTGCTTAAATTTCTCGTAGGAGGTTCTCTTAGGCCATTGACTTGGATGGACGAAGCAGAAACATGCAGATGGCATTGCTGGGCTAAAATCCAAGATGTGGTTCCTTGGGGGTCATGCTACAAAGTGCAGATGCAGCAGGGGATCTTTCAGACACTGCAATTAAAGAAACACCAAGAGATGCAATCTCTGAAAAGAAGTTTCAGCACTTCTTCTCAGCCTGGTAAACCTGAGACAGGAGCAAGCGGGACACGTGGATTGTCCATGTGGTGTCTGGTAGAACTTGTTGGTTCTCTAGCTTCACTGGTGGGTTCAGCAAAACTCTGAAGTTCAGCATGTTGACACTGTTTTGGGGTTTGTTGGAGGATGGAAATCCTCTTATTTTCTATTGGACACTTGCCAATAGCTGCTTCCATCACTATCCAGTAGATGGCGCTGGTGCATCAGCACTCTCTGTCATTCTTTGCTTATCTGAGGCTCTTTTTGTGTTAGTCATTCCAAACGTACTTCTGAATTAACCCGGTTTATGAATTACGTCCCCCTTCCCTTTCTAAACAATTTCTTTTAATGTTTCAAGTCACACACATGCTCGATGCCTCTGTCTTTCAATATTTGTTTTCCTTCTTGGGCCAGACAATTCCTGTCATTTCCCAGGGGCAACAATCAGTTTGAAAGAAAACAAACACAATCTTGTATCATTCTTTTAAACCTAGTGGACAGGGAGCCAGCTTTTTAAAGGTATTTAGGTGGCTGAAGCTGCACAATGGTGCCTACTGGGTTTTTTTTATGAAATCAAGAGCTTCTTGGGTTGAATCTTGTGTTGGCCTTCTGGAAATCAATAGGATCAAATCAGTTCCTTCAAATCCATGCTTACAACTGCCCAGCGTCTTCCTCCCAGCCTGCTCACTCAGCTCATCTACTTCCTATTCCCCAGCTTGTCTCCAAATCTTGTTACCAAAGCTAATGATTTCATTACATCTCCCTGTCTTCTCTCATTGTAACCCACAGACTGAATTCTGATTTGGAATAATTTTGGGGTCAAATCTCTGCCGTTTATTCTGAATAAAGAATTTATTTTTCAGCATTCACCAAGTTGTTTGTGTTGAATGCCCTTGGTTTTCTCCTTGGTTTGGGTCTATCCTGTACAAACAGATTCTCAGCATCCATCCCCTGTTCAATGGAGCCCCACAGAAATGCCAGTCTTTGGGCACCCAAAGGAACAGTGTATCCCACTTTACCAGTTTTACCTTAGCCCCCTACCCCTGTTTTACGCACACCATTTGAGTTCATTTATACAGCAGAATCATAGAATCATAGAATATCAGGGTTGGAAGGGACCCCAGAAGGTCATCTAGTCCAACCCCCTGCTCAAAGCAGGACCAATTCCCAGTTAAATCATCCCAGCCAGGGCTTTGTCAAGCCTGACCTTAAAAACCTCTAAGGAAGGAGATTCTACCACCTCCCTAGGTAACGCATTCCAGTGTTTCACCACCCTCTTAGTGAAAAAGTTTTTCCTAATATCCAATCTAAACCTCCCCCACTGCAACTTGAGACCATTACTCCTCGTTCTGTCATCTGCTACCATTGAGAACAGTCTAGAGCCATCCTCTTTGGAACCCCCTTTCAGGTAGTTGAAAGCAGCTATCAAATCCCCCCTCATTCTTCTCTTCTGCAGGCTAAACAATCCCAGCTTCCTCAGACTCTCCTTATAACTCATGTGTTCCAGTCCCCTAATCATTTTTGTTGCCCTTCGCTGGACTCTCTCCAATTTATCCACATCCTTCTTGAAGTGTGGGGCCCAAAACTGGACACAGTACTCCAGATGAGGCCTCACCAATGTCGAATAGAGGGGAACGATCACGTCCCTCGATCTGCTCGCTATGCCCCTACTTATACATCCCAAAATGCCATTGGCCTTCTTGGCAACAAGGGCACACTGCTGACTCATATCCAGCTTCTCGTCCACTGTCACCCCTAGGTCCTTTTCTGCAGAACTGCTGCCTAGCCATTCGGTCCCTAGTCTGTAGCTGTGCATTGGGTTCTTCCGTCCTAAGTGCAGGACCCTGCACTTATCCTTATTGAACCTCATCAGATTCCTTTTGGCCCAATCTTCCAATTGGTCTAGGTCCTTCTGTATCCTATCCCTCCCCTCCAGCGTATCTACCACTCCTCCCAGTTTAGTATCATCCGCAAATTTGCTGAGAGTGCAATCCACACCATCCTCCAGATCATTTATGAAGATATTGAATAAAACCGGCCCCAGGACCGACCCTTGGGGCACTCCACTTGATACCGGCTGCCAACTAGACATGGAGCCATTGATCACTACCCGTTGAGCCCGACAATTTAGCCAGCTTTCTACCCACCTTATAGTGCATTCATCCAGCCCATACTTCCTTAACTTGCTGACAAGAATACTATGGGAGACCGTGTCAAAAGCTTTGCTAAAGTCAAGAAACAATACATCCACTGCTTTCCCTTCATCCACAGAACCAGTAATCTCATCATAAAAGGCGATTAGATTAGTCAGGCATGACCTTCCCTTGGTGAATCCATGCTGGCTGTTCCTGATCACTTTCCTCTCATGCAAGTGCTTCAGGATTGATTCTTTGAGGACCTGCTCCATGATTTTTCCAGGGACTGAGGTGAGGCTGACTGGCCTGTAGTTCCCAGGATCTTCCTTCTTCCCTTTTTTAAAGATTGGCACTACATTAGCCTTTTTCCAGTCATCCGGGACTTCCCCGGTTCGCCACGAGTTTTCAAAGATAATGGCCAGTGGCTCTGCAATCACAGCCGCCAATTCCTTCAGCACTCTCGGATGCAACTCGTCCGGCCCCAGGGACTTGTGCACGTCCAGCTTTTCTAAATAGTCCCTAACCGCCTCTATCTCCACAGAGGGCTGGCCATCTCTTCCGCATTTTGTGATGCCCAGCGCAGCAGTCTGGGAGCTGACCTTGTTAGTGAAAACAGAGGCAAAAAAAGCATTGAGTACATTAGCTTTTTCCACATCCTCTGTCACTAGGTTGCCTCCCTCATTCAGTAAGGGGCCCACACATTCCTTGGCTTTCTTCTTGTTGCCAACATACCTGAAGAAACCCTTCTTGTTACTCTTGACATCTCTGGCTAGCTGCAGCTCCAGGTGCGATTTGGCCCTCCTGATAACATTCCTACATGCCCGAGCAATATTTTTATACTCTTCCCTGGTCATATGTCCAACCTTCCACTTCTTGTAAGCTTCTTTTTTATGTTTAAGATCCGCTAGGATTTCACCATTAAGCCAAGTTGGTCGCCTGCCATATTTACTAGAAGGAAATCTGTTACAGAAAGACACAAGTAAAAAGCAGCACGAGAGATGGGGACAAATGGCTACGTATAAACCAAACAGCAAAATGTCCTTTCTAGAGACTAAATTTAATTCACAGGTTCTCCTGGCTAGAGAAGCATATCTCAGCCAACATCATCTCCAGTGTTTTCAATCAAACCTGCCTGAGATCCCTTCTCATGATGCAACCTCACAGTCTGTTTACTTCCCAGGTGAAGGATGCCAGGGTGTCTCTTTGTTCCCCTTGAATATACCAAAGAGACCTTTGATCTTCATCCCCACCACCGCTGTCGACCTCTTCTCTTAGTTTTCTTCTCAAGTCTTCACCAGCTCTTCATTCGCAAAATCAACAATTCCAGGAGACCATTGTAACCATCTCATCTTGACCTTGTGGATAAACCCAGGTCAGAGAACATCCCCAAAATAACTCCTAGAGCAGATCTTTTTAAAAAATATCCAATGCTGATTTTGAAATTGTCAGTGATGGAGAATCCACCCCAACTCTTTGTAAATTATTCCATTAGTTAATTACTTTCAACTGCTAAACATTTACACCTTATTTTCTGTCTCTGGTAACTTCCAAAAGATTGGAAGGTCCTCAGTCCATTGGTGGGAACGCTCCTTTTAGTTTAAGTCCATAGTCCAGAAAGCAGAGCAGGAAAGAGGCAAAATGGAGATGCTTCCAGGATTTTATATACCTTCTCCCATGTGGAGGGAACGCTCTCAGTCTTTGTTTGCAGAAAATTACAGACCTTATTGGAATATCTGAGTGGTGGGTGGGTGCAAGCCTGCCAACTTGTAAAGGCCCCTCCCTCAGCCTTGAAGGAGGGACCACTGGACCCAGGAACCAACTGAAGTGGTGGGACAAAAACTGAATAACAGGGTCAGTAGTCGCAAAAAGAAAAGGAGGACTTGTGGCACCTTAGAGACTAACCAATTTATTTGAGAGTTGCCAACTTCTTGAGTTGCCAAGAAGGCCAATGGCATTTTGGGATGTATAAGTAGGGGCATAGCGAGCAGATCGAGGGACGTGATCGTTCCCCTCTATTCGACATTGGTGAGGCCTCATCTGGAGTACTGTGTCCAGTTTTGGGCCCCACACTTCAAGAAGGATGTGGATAAATTGGAGAGAGTCCAGCGAAGGGCAACAAAAATGATTAGGGGACTGGAACACATGAGTTATGAGGAGAGGCTGAGGGAGCTGGGATTGTTTAGCCTGCAGAAGAGAAGAATGAGGGGGGATTTGATAGCTGCTTTCAACTACCTGAAAGGGGGTTCCAAAGAGGATGGCTCTAGACTGTTCTCAATGGTAGCAGATGACAGAACGAGGAGTAATGGTCTCAAGTTGCAGTGGGGGAGGTTTAGATTGGATATTAGGAAAAACTTTTTCACTAAGAGGGTGGTGAAACACTGGAATGCGTTACCTAGGGAGGTGGTAGAATCTCCTTCCTTAGAGGTTTTTAAGGTCAGGCTTGACAAAGCCCTGGCTGGGATGATTTAACTGGGAATTGGTCCTGCTTTGAGCAGGGGGTTGGACTAGATGACCTTCTGGGGTCCCTTCCAACCCTGATATTCTATGATTCTATGATTCTATGAGCATAAGCTTTCGTGAGCTACAGCTCACTTCATCGGATGCAGTGAGCTGTAGCCCACGAAAGCTTATGCTCAAATAAATTGGTTAGCCTCTAAGGTGCCACAAGTCTTCCTTTTCTTTTTGCGAATACTGACTAACACGGCTGCTACTCTGAAAAGGGTTACTAGTGAAGCTCACAGGTTCAGAACTAGGGATCCAGAGAGTGACACTGAGCAGAGAACCCCGGACAGCTCCCATTGCTCCTCACAGCTATCTAGGGAGCCAGTGGACGATACCCAGAGGAACTCTGCCCGGATGCATGAGACCAGGGAGGAGTGGAAAACAGGCCCCACAGTCGAAGAGCACCCCCTCGTCCAGCATCCTCCTCCTGTGTTGAAGATGGCCTCTTTGGCCAGTGCCAGGAGGAGGTTGACAAGGAGGTCTCTTGATTTTGTGGGGCCTCAGACAGGGTGTGAATAGATAAAGAGGTGTGAGGAAAAGTGCAGCCAGACCCTCAACAGGAGGTTCTGGAGGAGCCAGAATAGGGGCTGCAACCTGGCACATTTTAGGTAAGCATATGCCAGGTTCTCCCTCATGCCGCAGAAGGGGCAGGTGTCGGGAACAGGGGTACATGCCTGTTCTCACAGCTCTGTGAAGGAGCCACAAACCAATATCCCCAGTGGGCTGTGGGACCAGGCTGGATTCACCCTCCACAGGTGGTAGAAAGTCCCACCACTTGGTGTCTGGATGGGACATGAGGGTGAGGAAATGAAACATGTGGAGGACAAGCATGTACAGTTGATCACTGGGCAAAGTTCGAAAGTGAGCTGCAGCCAGCTGGGATTGTGAAAGGGATGAGCCGGGGGGCTGGGGTACAGGGTTGGGGTGCAGGGCTGTGAGGGCCCCGGCTGGGGGTGTGGGTTCGTCGGTGGGGCTGGCGATGAGGGGCTCAGGGCTGGGACAGAGGGTTGGGGTGTGGCCTCATGGTGGGGCTGGCGATGAGGGGCTCAGGGCTGGGACAGAGGGTTGGTGTGTGGCCTCATGGTGGGGCTGGCGATGAAAGGCTCAGGGCTGGGGATGAGGGGTTTGTGGTGCAGGAGGATGCTCCAGGGCTACAGCGGGGAGAGAGGACTCCCCACTGCTCTCTCTCCCCACAGCAGCACCGGAGCTGGGGGAGAGGTGCCTCTCCCCACCACAAGAGGGCAGCTCTGGGGCTGGAGCCACAGGATAGGTGCCCCTCCCCTGGCCCCTGGCAGGTCCGGGTCGGAGCTGGGTTCTGGCGGGGTAGGGGTGCTCCAGCTGTGGCAGGTCCGGGCTCCCCAGCTGCGGTGGGTCTGGGCCACAGGCAGCAGCTTTGGGGGTAGGGGAGGGCTGCAGGTCCGGGTCAGAGCTGGGTTCTGGCGGGGTAGGGGTGCTCCAGCTGTGGCAGGTCCGGGCTCCCCAGCTGCGGTGGGTCTGGGCCACAGGCAGCAGCGTTGTGGGTAGGGGAGGGCTACAGGTCCGGGCCAGGGCTGGGTTTGGGCCGCCCCTCCCCCGACTGCAGCAGTTTGGAGGACAGGCTAGGGGGGGGCCTGGGGAGGGGCACCCTCCCCTTGCTGCGGCAGGTCCCCGGGTGGGTTCCCTAAGCACCCGTGTGGCGCTAAATAGGCTGCTGCTTGGCCATGCGGCTGCACAGGTTACAGGGAAATTAGGAATCCCAGAGAGTTTACACAGACACAGGACGGATCCTCATCCCCATTTCACACACTGGGAAATCCAGGCACAAGGAGAAAAATCGACTCGCTCCAGATCATTGGTGCAGTGTGCGGTAGAATTGGAAAATGAACTCAGGATGCCTCGTGCCCCCCTCCCAACCACGAGAATCTACCACTGCCCTCAGTGCCCCCAGAACCCACTGCCCTCCCTCAGCGGGAAGCTGAACCCAGGAGTCCTGGCTCCCAGCCCCCTCTGCTGCTCTAACCACACAGAGCTGCATTTCCTGTCTAGGGGCCAGCTGTTCACACCAATGTGTATTGAGCTTCACGGTGTCCCCTCCACCTCAGGGCATTTGTTATTATATCATCAACCCTCTCCGCTCCGCCTGCCCCTTTAGCTCCCTGCCCACCTGCCCCCAGACTCTACAGCTCCCTAGCTGGGTCCTGGACACACGTCGATAACTGCCCCAGAGCCCACGGCCCTGAGGCTCCCCAGCTGGCTGCTGAGCAGCCACCAATGTCCCCACAAACCCCATGGTACTTCAGCTGGGTGCTGGGGACACACCGATGGCCCTGGTGGAAGCATCTGACACTAGGGAGGAGCCAGGGTTTGCAGACAGCTCCAGCATATCCAGGCTCTGTTCTCTATGGGGCTGGGGGGGGGGGCGGGGCTCTTCCCCATGTACTCACCAGCCTGAGCCCGGGGGGCAGGGGAAAGGCAATGGGGAACAGGAACAGCCACAGCATTGTCAGAGGGACATCAGGGAAATGGGTGATGGCATCTGTTTCTGAGGTCATTTATAGACCTGACTAGGAGGGGCTGGGCCCCCCAAGTGACACTTGGCACAGGGTAAACCATAGCCCCTGGTTCCTGCTGGGGAGGAGTTCACACGTGGGGTGTCGCTCACCAGCCGCCCTGCAGAGCTAGCAGAGAGTAATCTGCTGGGCCTGGGAAAATCTGGGGCCCAGTAGTCCAGGGGACATGCACATCTGGGGCCCTAATGCCCCCGCTCCAGGCATCAGCCTGAGCACCCGTGAGCAGCAGCACTATCAGGCCCATGGGGGGCAGCATCTGCCCGGGAGGTGGGTTACAGGCCTGGCCTGGCGGGGCAGCGGGGATGCAAGGCAGGAAACCTCCAGGCCATGCACTCCAGGGTGTGGGTGGAAGACCTGCCATCTCAGCGCTTGGACCCCACACCACACCAGCTGCAGGGAGGGTGGAGAAGGAGAGTCACCATCTGGGGTCCCTCAGCTGTTGAGTCTATTCTGGTGGGGCCATGGCATTGCAGGGCTGTGCTCACCCTGGACAGTGCCCTGCAGCCCTGCAGAGTTGGGGGGAGGGGAAGTGGCTCAGCCGCTAAGAGGAGGGGCCTAGTCTGAGGCCTGTGCTGTGGTTAACCCGGCCTCATCTCAGCGTCTCTCTGCACTGGGAGGGTTCCTGTGTCTGGTCGGGAACCTTCACAAGCTGCAGGCTCACAGACGCCTTTGCCTGCTGTCTTGCACAGCAAAACTGCTCCCCCTCCTCCCTGGCACCCAGGTGAAGGAGCTGCAGGAAGGTTCCTCTGTTGCTCTGCGCCCTCCACAGCTGGGGCTGGGGCACATATGGGCACTGGCCCAGCCTGGAGCTGTGCATATCTGGGGTGGAGCTGAGCCCTGATGCAGCTTGCACTACCCCCCAGCGCCCGCTCCAAGCATGCATCAGATGAGGCGTGTGGCTAGGGCTGAGACATCCATTGACAGCTTCACTGGCCTCTTCCTTCAGACATCTGGGTCGGAGCAGAGACGGGGGTTGTGCGGGACACGTCAGTGTGATGTTTCCACCTGCCAGGTGGGGCCTCGGCCATCTCTGTTCCTGGAAACCCCACCACATGGGTGTGGTGGGGGAGACCAGTCCCCACATCTGAGCCCCTGGAGCCCTGCCCAGCAAGGGACTGCCCATTCTGGTGCCAGGCACAGCTGGGGACACACCTAGCTGGGATCTCCCCCTCTACTCCCAGTAGCTGTGCACAGCTGGACACCACACACATCTGGAGCAAAGATGGGGGAGGGGGCTCAGCAGCTAACAACAGAGTCTGCCTTGGTGCTAATGTGGGAGGAGCCGTGGTTTGACCAAGACTCAGATCAGCTTCTGGTGGGAACCCGGCCCCTTGATCCTTTTCAATGGCTCTCCTTCCCCTCCGTGTGGGTGTGAGCTGGTGGGAGGAACATGGATCTAGGAGACCAGAGCCCCCTGTCTTTGACAGCATGGCTTCCCAAAGACCCCCGCATTGCAGGTGGAGGCAGAAACAATGCATCTGATTCTCAACCCCCCTGAGCCAGCCAGTCTTCAATGGGAGTTGGCTCCGCCTAAAAGGGAAAGGCCCCATGTCCCATTCACCACCCACCTGAACCAGTCAGTACCCAGGCCTGGGTCTGGTTTGCAGTCAGAGGCCCCTAGATGGGAAAGGCCCCATCTCCCATACCCCATCCCCGGGATCCAGCCAGTCCCTGGCCCTGGGGCTGGATGGGGGATGCTGCCCCATAGAGGGGAAACACCCATATCCATTTCTCACCCACCCCCACATGAAGGGTTGCTGTGTACTGTGAGGCTGAGTCCCATGAGGAGCTGCTCCCATTGCACTGGGTGAGGGGCTGAGTGGACTCCTGTGCGTACCTGCTCCTGGCCATACATTCTAGGGGGCTCATTGCATGTTCGGTGCTTATAAAAATCTCCCCATATCCCCGAATTGGGAGATGCTGGGAGCTGAGCTTCAATGGGATTGAGACCCAGAACTTGACAGGATGGGCTGGGAATTGTAAGGGGGGGGATCAGGATATTAGGGGCCCAACTCCCACTGAAAGTCAATGGGATTTTGATACCTCACTCCTGCAGGTGGCTTTGAACATTCCCGCTGGCTGTGTGCAATAGCGGTGGCCATTTCTAAAAGCCCTGGAAGGAAATAAACACCCAAGAAGGCTGAATGTCACTACACTCGATAGATACCGACAGCTACAGGACAGGGAGTGAAATTAAGAAGCAAACATGGTGGAGGTGAAGGGCTGAGATACTAGAGCAATGGGTAACACTGTCAGGGAATGGATGGATGGAGGGAGGGAGTGTATCGGGAGGGAGGAAGGGATGGAGACTTGCATATTCCTAGGGAGATAGGGAGAGAAGGATGGCAGGATGGATTGATAGAAGGGTGTGGATGGGGAGGGAGGGAGGGACAGATAGAAAGGGTGGATGGACATGGAAGGTATAGTCGAAAGAGAGATCCTGAGACATGAGGCCTCCCCTAAAGGGTCTGGTGTAAGGCCTAAGGCCTGAACTAAAGTCAGGCCCTGCTGAGATAAGGTAAAGTTAGCAAGAGTCAGTCTATGAGTACAGGTCAGGCCCTGTGACAAAGCAGATGCCAGCTTGCGTATTCACTATCTGATACATGAACTTGCCAAGCACAGGGCTGGTGTTGCAAAAACACAAGCACTCCTAGGCGCTAAGTGTTCACATAAATATATTCCAGAAGGACAGTGCCAGAACATCCTAATACAAGGTAAACTCACTTCCTGAAGGTGACACAAGGACACACCGACTCTCCTAAAGATAAGGTCAGGATGAAAGGGTGATGGATAGAGATATTTTGAGCCAACCATCAGGGACACAGTAAAGAGTGGTAACTAACCACATCACAGGGGCAATACATACCTTATTTGTACCAGTGTATAAAAGGGGGGTCACAGAGGGGTTGTCTTTGCCTGGTTTTGGGGGGAGTGGAGACTCACCCCCCTCAATGAGCCGAGCCCATTGTCACAGGCATAAATGTCTTAGTGTACCAGTAGTACATATAAGGCAGTGATACTGTGCTTTGTCGGCAATAAACCTGGCCGAGCACCTTCACCGCTGAACTGTGTCTGTGGTCTTCTTTGACAGTTCGATAGAAGTCTGCTGTACGGGCTACCTGGCCAGAGCCAGTGTAGCACACAGAGAGAACGCACATGCAGCCAACAACTGACAACCCTGGTGACCCCGACCGCTAATCTGGTAAATTGGTGAGCTGCCCTCTGTCGGAGTCATGAACTAACGTGGCAGAAAGCTATGAGCTAGGGAACCCCCTTATCTCCTCCCTGCAAATCCTCACAAAGTTTGATGAGATATGGAGGTGCTGTGATGTCAGTATAGGACATCCATATGAATTTTAGAAAGATAGTGTGAAAGAAACACATAATGGAATCTGTACGGCTAGGACAGCCACTGTAGCCTTGGAAAATAAGAAGAGTAAGTTCTGTCTGGAGGGAGATCTCACGGCAGGCTCGATTGTTTGTTCATTTCTCTGGAACATTAATAGCTTTCTGTCCTCCTTTCCTCTGCAATATCCTTCCATACATCCTTCTTCTATATCCATCTGTCTTCTCATATACTATGTCCATCCATTCATCGTTCACCAGTATCTATTCATGATCATCCATCCTTCTTCAATATCAATCCGTCTATTCTCTTGTAATATACATCCATTCATCTATCCAACTATCCAGCCATCCTTCTGCAATATCCATCCATCCATCCATCCATCTGTATTGCCCATCCATCCATCCTTCTACCTTCTCATCTGCCATGTCCATCCATCCATTGTTTCACAGTATCTATCCATCCTCTGTCTATCCATCCTTCTGCAATATCCATTCATCTGTTGCCTTTTCTTTCATTTAAAGGGAATTTTGTAGTGTGGTATTACACCACCGTAGGTTCGGCTCTAGTGGCTACAGTTTCAAACTCACAGAGTGAAAGTCACCTCTGCTACTTGCTTCAGATTTAGAGTCTCTAGGAACATATAAGGACAAAGGGTTGTGACCACACGTACATTTCATGCATAAAAGGCCCTGTCTGTTTTACAAGTTTTATTAAAGTTACAGTTAAAGTTATGATTACCCAAACATCTAGAAATTCTATAAAGACCGGTGAACAAGTGACAAATATACTTCTACTCACATCCTTTCATGATATTCTAAAGGTCTGATGGATGCCTGGCCAAATGATCATCACTAGAGGGGTGGTTCCTGCTAGTGTTTCCAATAGGAAGCTCAATTTTCCAGATCTGGGCATCCTTTTTTTATAATGTGATTCCAACTATGCCTCATTAGCTTTTATGCACATTGTGCACCCTACAGTTAGGGCACATGTTAGAAAAATGTCACTGCCGGGGATCTTGTAAGCAAAAAATTACTCTTAGTGTTCATTTTTCGCATCGCCACATATGGGTACATCTTTCCCCGTAATCTTGTGGCATAGGGTCATTCTTTGGTCACTTATGTCAACCATTTCTTAAGCCTATGGCCTAGTGTGGCTAAGCTACTATCTTACAGGCCTCAGCCTGTAGGCCTTGTGTTTGAGCCCTCCTTACTGAGACCCCTAATACCTAATTATCCCTTCTAACTACTGATCAATCTTATATTTCTGTAATTTTACAATTTAACTGATAACATGTTGTTGAATCATAACATCAAACAATAAATGATCAATCAACTAAAATCATTGGCTACACATCCATCCATCCATCTGCAATAGCCAGCCATTGCTCTGCAATACCCGTCTAGCTCTCCACTCATACTAGAGATGGATGCTCCCCTCTAAGGCTTCAGCTTGCGCAGAGTTTTCTTGATCCACGGGACATATATGGAGAGCCTGGTAAACACACTGGGAGTTGACCAGTCACCGCTGTCATGGGAGACTATGCCCCGGGCCTTCCCATCACAGACCAGTGGGCCCCCAGAGTTGCCCTGAGAAGTAAATACCAGGTGCAGGGTTACCGATGTCCAAGCAAAGAGTGGGCTGCATTCTGTATTCACGGTCCTGAAATCCACCTCTGTAACCCACTTCCTGGGGGTTCACAGTCAAGTCACTCCCAGGACATGCCCAGGGCTCCCACCCCATGACCCAACCAACCCCTGTCGCTGAATTCTAGAACCTGCCCGATTCTGGTGTCTGATTTCTTGCATCCATCCCCGATTTCTTTAAGCTGCTCAATTCCTGTCCCTGATTCCGAATCCTGATTTCCAGCATCTGGCTGACTCCTGCCCTTGATTTCTAGGATCTCCTGCTGATTTCTCAGATCCACCTTGGGTTCTTGATTCAGCAATTCCCCTTTCTGACTCCTTGGATCAGTCTGATTTCCAAACCTGATTTCTGGGATCTTTCTCTCACGATTAAGATCCATCCCTGATTTCCAGGATGTGGCTGATTCATGTCCCTGATTTCTGGAACCTGTTGAACATCCAGATGATTTCTGTCCCTGATTTCTGTGATCTTGCCAGTTCCTGTCCCAAATTATTAGCATCCATTCCTCATTTGAAAGAACTGCCTGGTTCTTGTCCCTGATTTCTAGCCTCCATTCCTGATTCCTAGGATCTGGGCAATTCTGATTCCTGGTTCCCAGGATCTGCCTGGCACACCATGGATCCCGACTCTCCCCATTCTGCCCAGCCCTGTCGGTCTCCTGTTCTAGCAGCACCTTGTCCCAGGCACTGCGTGCCTCTGTCCCACACTCACCAGGAATGGCGACTTCCTCTCCTGGGGGTCCCCCACGCACAGCATCCTGGATGGGACATAGGGCAGATAGGGCTGAGACAGACACATTTTCTTGTCCATGACCATCAGTTCCACCTCCTGCAGGGTCGGGGAGGGCTGGGAGTTTGTCTTGCTACTGGTCTGGCCCCAGCCAGCCACGCTGCACACTGCCCCCTTCTTCACCTTCTTCTGGGACAGGGGAATTGTGCCCACAGTCTGGGTCAGCTTGGCCTTGTCCATCAGCTGTGATGCAGGGTGAAGGGCGGAAGAGAGAAGGGAAATCAAACTCCTCTTGGGGGATGCATCCTATCCTGGGGGGATGGTGCTAGATGAGACCAGGTGGGGCATCCCCATGAGAACTGTGCAAATCTGTGATGCCATGTGGCTACAGGGGGCTTGGTGATGGGACAGAGTGATATCTGCAGCAGAGTGAGGTCACTGGTGGAGGGGTGATGTGACTGTGATGCTACATGCTGCAGTGGGGGGGTCAGTGAGGGGGGGATGGAATGAAAGTGGTACCTGCAGTAGTGTGGATTCACTGGGGGTCAGGGTGGCATTACACCCCATTGTGACATTGCACTCCATACGCTTTATGAAAATATGCTTATGAATATGACATAACTGCTGTACGCTAAATGCCCCTTGTAAGGTATCATTAGAAAGCTTATAATCCACTGAGTGTGTTCACCCTATTTGTTTGCACGGATTGTTTCCATGTCTGGCGGTAGGCGAACAAGACATAAACTCGTATTGCTGATGCAAACACCTGAAGTGGAAGCCATTAAAGGTGCTTCAGAAACAATGACCTGTGAATGGCCCTGATTACCTGCAAGCCTCCCTGTGACCTGTGGGCCCACCCAGGAAGAACGGAGGCTGGGGGCCTTACAGTGACATGTGACCCTCTCACCTGATACTTTTCAGAGTAACAGCTGTGTTAGTCTGTATTCGCAAAAAGAAAAGGAGGACTTGTGGCACCTTAGAGACTAACCAATTTATTTGATCATGAGCTTTCGTGAGCTACAGCTCACTTCTTCGGATGCATACCGTGGAAACTGCAGAAGACATTATATACACACAGAGACCATGAAACAATACCTCCTCCCACCCCACTGTCCTGCTGGTAATAGCTTATCTAAAGTGATCAAGTTGGGCCATTTCCAGCACAAATCCAGGTTTTCATAGAATCATAGAATCATAGAATCATAGAATATCAGGGTTGGAAGGGACCCCAGAAGGTCATCTAGTCCAACCCCCTGCTCAAAGCAGGACCAATTCCCAGTTAAATCATCCCAGCCAGGGCTTTGTCAAGCCTGACCTTAAAAACCTCTAAGGAAGGAGATTCTACCACCTCCCTAGGTAACGCATTCCAGTGTTTCACCACCCTCTTAGTGAAAAAGTTTTTCCTAATATCCAATTTAAACCTCCCCCACTGCAACTTAAGACCATTACTCCTCGTTCTGTCATCTGCTACCATTGAGAACAGTCTAGAGCCATCCTCTTTGGAACCCCCTTTCAGGTAGTTGAAAGCAGCTATCAAATCCCCCCTCATTCTTCTCTTCTGCAGGCTAAACAATCCCAGCTCCCTCAGCCTCTCCTCATAAGTCATGTGTTCTAGACCCCTAATCATTTTTGTTGCCCTTCGCTGGACTCTCTCCAATTTATCCACATCCTTCTTGTAGTGTGGGGCCCAAAACTGGACACAGTACTCCAGATGAGGCCTCACCAATGTCGAATAGAGGGGAATGATCACATCCCTCGATCTGCTCGCTATGCCCCTACTTATACATCCCAAAATGCCATTGGCCTTCTTGGCAACAAGGGCACACTGCTGACTCATATCCAGCTTCTCGTCCACTGTCACCCCTAGGTCCTTTTCTGCAGAACTGCTGCCTAGCCATTCGGTCCCTAGTCTGTAGCTGTGCATTGGGTTCTTCCGTCCTAAGTGCAGGACTCTGCACTTATCCTTATTGAACCTCATCAGATTTCTTTTGGCCCAATCCTCCAATTTGTCTAGGTCCTTCTGTATCCTATCCCTCCCCTCCAGCGTATCTACCACTCCTCCCAGTTTAGTATCATCCGCAAATTTGCTGAGAGTGCAATCCACACCATCCTCCAGATCATTTATGAAGATATTGAACAAAACCGGCCCCAGGACCGACCCTTGGGGCACTCCACTTGATACCGGCTGCCAACTAGACATGGAGCCATTGATCACTACCCGTTGAGCCCGACAATCTAGCCAGCTTTCTACCCACCTTATAGTGCATTCATCCAGCCCATACTTCCTTAACTAATAATAACTTAGTAATAGCCCATCCAAAGTGACCACTCTCTTCACAATGTGTATGATAATCAAGGTGGGCCATTTCCTGCACAAATCCAGGTTCTTACCAGCAGGAGAGTGAGTTTCTGTGTGGTGGGGCGGTGGGTGAGAAAACCTGGATTTGTGCTGGAAATGGCCCAACTTGATCACTTTAGATAAGCTATTACCAGCAGGACAGTGGGGTGGGAGGAGGTATTGTTTCATGGTCTCTGTGTGTATATAATGTCTTCTGCAGTTTCCACGGTATGCATCCGATGAAGTGAGCTGTAGCTCACGAAAGCTCATGCTCAAATAAATTGGTTAGTATCTAAGGTGCCACAAGTACTCCTTTTCTTTTCACCTGATACTGAATTCCATCTGGAATCTGGTACTTTTCCAGAGGGAGTGGGATTTCAAATAAAGGTTTCCTGCCTTAGGGAAGTTCTATATAAAGTGGGGGAAGCAAACAAAAGCTGTCTTCAGCTGGCTTAAGAGGTGGCCCCCCAACCCCGCAGAGATACCTGCAAGCACCTGGAAACAAAAGGACTGTAACCACAGGGGTGGGTGAGAACAGGCTGGACCCAGGTTAGAAAAGACAATTGACCTGAGAAGGATTTTATCTGAAGTAACATCTAGGGTGAGAAGTTATCATTTGTGACTGATTTCTTAGTGTATTCAGCTTAGCCTTGCGTGTTTTGTTTTATTTTGCTCTGTGAATACTCTGAAACCTTTGTTCTGTCTGTTATTGCTAAAACCACTTAAATCCTACTTTTTATACTTAATAAAATCACTTTTGTTTATTAATAAACCCAGTGTAGTAATTGTTACCTGGAGGAGTGGGGTTGGGGGGGCAGACAAACAGTTGTGCAAATCTCTCTTTCAGTGCTACAGAGGGTGAATATTTAATGAGTTTACCCTGTATAAACTTTATACAGAGTAAAACGGATTTAGTTGGGATTTAGATCCCACTGGGAGGTAGGTGTCTGAATGCTGGAGACAGGTGACCTGCTGAGCTGTTTTCAGTTAAGGTCTGCAGCTTTGGGGATGTGGCCCGGATTCTGTGTCTGTACTGCAGCAGGCTAGCATGTCTGGCTCAACCAGGCAGGGTTCTGGAGGCCCAGGCTGGCAGGAAAAACAGGCTCAGAGGTAATTTCAGCACATCAGGTGACAGGGCCTAGGGGATCTCTGTGACCGAGCCCATCACACCCATCTTCTTCATAGTAATGTTAGGATATGAGTATGGCACAATTATAATATATATTGTGCAAGATAAGGCATGTGAGATATCATTGAAAAGGTTATGATTTACTGAACATG
The DNA here is from genome assembly GCF_965140285.1 of Lepidochelys kempii. Classification (NCBI taxonomy): domain Eukaryota; kingdom Metazoa; phylum Chordata; order Testudines; family Cheloniidae; genus Lepidochelys; species Lepidochelys kempii. The sequence goes on from NC_136392.1 coordinate 37,221,587, forward strand.
ACTATCATATTTATATATATGTATCATTTTTGTATCTGAAGTTAGGAATATTGTTTACACCTGGGGAATATCCACTAGACAGAAAGCAATCAGTCTAGATTGATGTCTGGTAAGGACCATTAGGAAGAATAATAGGTCTTAGAAGATGCTAATCTCTTACTGAGGAGCCTTCCTAGGCAAGCCTTCCTGGGAACACTGCAAACAGCCTTTATGTTATGGCTGCAGGTTCATGTGATGAAGCCACCTGGTACTGGACTTCATGATAATATCAGTATTTTTCCACTGACCAGAGGTGGGAATCACACTGGAAGACAAAAAATTCCCGCCATATGTAAAACCTATTTAAGGCAAGGGAGTGACATAATCATGGCTCATTCTTCACTGAATCCCCATCCAGGATGACGGCTGTAAACATCTAAGAAACAAAGACTGAATGAGGGCAGAATGACTGAGCTCAGGCTGGAAGACTGTCTAGCCTGTAAATAAAATATCTGAAGTTTTAAGCTGCAGGCAAAGGCAACTGCCCTTCAAGAATCTCTGCAATCTGCCTAAAACAACATTTAGGGTGGGAATTTTCTACTTGTAAGCAGTGTAGTATATTAAGCTTAGATTGCATATTTTTCTTATTTGCTAGGTAATCTACTTTGATCTGTTTGCTATCCCTTATAATCACTTAAAATCTATTTTTGTAGTTAATAAACTTGTTTTGTTTTGTTTAAAACCCAGTGTGTATATGGAAATTATAACTTGGGGCAGAAAGCTGTGCGTATCCCTCTCCACATTGAGGGAGGGGGTGAATTTCATGACCTTATGCTGTATAGTTCTCTGTGCAGGACAAGACGGTGCAATTTTGGGTTTAGTCTCTAGATAGGGGTGTGCACTTGAGTACTGGCCAGTTCCTTAGCCAATCCTTCCCATGCAGTGCTGATCTCAGCATCGTGAAGCTGCAGCTGGATGTGTCCCTACATGTATTTATGCTAGAGGGGATTTGAGAGCCTGTCACACCATTACAGTGTAAAGGGAGCCCAGGCTTTTGGGTCAGGTGGGCTCAGTGGTACCCCAGTGGTACCCAGTTCTAAGCAGCACCCCAGGGAGAATCCGTCACAGTGGAGTGATGAGATGGGGTGATACCTGCAGCAGTGTGAGGTCACTGGGGTGGGGGCTGAGATATGGCCAGTACCTGCAGCAGCATGAGGTCATTTTCAAATGTCTCGTCATTGAATTCTGGGTGGGGGATTCGGCGCCATACCCAGATTTTCTGCGTCCCCAGTTCATCTATTTCAAAGTTGTGGGCCCCCAGCAGCACGGAGATGTTGCTGTGAAATACAAGGGGATGCAGGTGCTGCAGACAGGTCAGTACTCTGGATTCTGGCATGGGTCATTAACCTTGTTAAAGTGGGTGTGTGTAGATCATGCCAGCACTCCAGGGCCTTTCCCCTGCTGGGTGGGGAGTAACTTTGACCTGGCCCCAGGTTCGGAGAATGGCTGGCTAAGGGGCAGGGATCTTGCATTTCTTAACTCAACTCAATGTAACTCAAGGTTGCAGTTACAATGAGCTGCCGTCACCATCACGTCCTCCTGGATCAGGAACCCTCCACACATGTTTCCTCCCTTTCCTTCTCTCTGTATTCTTACAAAGGCCATGTAGGGTCTGGAGTGAGGCTGGGCTTCCTGTCCTCCAATGATCTCCCCTGGCAGACGTGTCAAGAGAAGGATTTAATTCAGGTTCCCGATCCAGCCAGCTGGTGTATCCCTCCGCTAACCAAGATCAAGGCCCCCATTGTCCTAGGCACTGAACAGACCCAGTCCGAGACCAGAGTTTGGTGGAATTGGAAAATGAACCCAGGAGTCCTGGCTCCTAGCCCCTCTTCCCTGGCTCTAACCATACAGACTGCACAGACCTGCATTTCCTGTCTAGGAGTTGGCCGTTCACATCAGCAACGTATTGAATTTCTGTGCGTTGCCTCCCTCTCAGGGGATTTATTATGGTAGCATCAACCCCCTCCTCTCCCCTTGCCCCTTTAGGTCCCTGCACACCTGCCCCCAGACCCCATGCCTCCCCAGATGGGTCCTGGGCATACACTGATGCCCCCAGGCCCCAAAGCTCAGGGGCACCTCAGCTTTGTTCTGGGCACACATACACTGATAACTGCCCTCAGGCCCCACGGACCTGAGGCTCCCTAGTTGAGTCCTGGGCAAACACCAATAGCCCCTGGAGCCCCACAGCACTCCAGCTGGATGCTGGGGACACTCCAATGGCCCTGGTGGAAGCATCTGACTCTGGGGAGGAGCCATGGTTTGCAGACAGCTCCAGTAGTGCCAAGCTCTACTCCCTCTGAGGCCAAAGGGGGCCTATCCCCTCTTGCACTCACCAGCCTGAGCCCCAGGGGGCAGGGGAAAGACCATGGGAAACAGGAGCAGCAGCAGCATCGTCAGAAGGCGTCTGGGGAAGGAGACAACGTGTCTGTCTCTGGGGTCACTTATAGGACTGGTGACGCTTGGCTCAGGGTAAACCACATCCCCTGGATCCTGCCGGGGAGGAGTTCACACATAGAGTAAGGCAGTCACCAGCCACCCTGCAGAGCTAGCAGAAAGCAAACCTTTGGGGCTGTGCACATGTGGGGCCCTAGAGCCTCTGGGGGTGTGCATATATGGGGAATTGCACCCCCTGGGGCTTTGTACATTTGAAGCCCTGTACCCCTGGAGACTGTGCAGCTCTGGGGCCCTGAACACCCTGGGGACTGAGCAGATATGGGGCCTAGCAGATATGGGGGGCTGAGCACATGTGGGGCCCTGTACCCCATGAGGCTGTGCACATGTGGCTTCCTGTACCCCTGGACTGTGCACATCTGGGCCCCCTTAACCCCAGGGCTATTCACATCTGGGGCTCTGCACCCCTGGAGGCTGTGCACTTGTGGGGCCCTGCACCCTCTGAGGTTATGCACTTCTTGGGCCCTGCACCCCTGGGCCTGTGCATATCTGGGGTGCTATAGTCCAGGGGCCATGCATATTTGGGGCCGTGAACCTCCTGGGGACTGTGCACATCGGGGCCACTATGACCCCCCCAATCACCAGCCTGAGCCTTGGGGAGCAGGAGTACGAGCAACATTGTCAGGGCGCAGCTGGGGAGGGGACATCTGCCTGGGAGATGGGTTAGAGGTCTGGATCAGCACTGGGAATGCAAGGCAGGAAACCTCAGGGCCATGTGCTCCGGGATGTGGGTGAGGGCTCTCCCACCTCAGCTCTTGGACCCCCCCACCACATCAACTGGGGGGTGCGGGTGGAAAAGGGGAGCTGCCATCTAGGACCTCTCAGCCCCTGAGTCCATTCTGGTGGGGCCATGGGCATCGCAGGGCTGCGCTCACGCTGGGCAGTGCCCTGCTGACCTGCTGTGCTGGGGGAGGTGGCTCAGCTGCTAAGAGGAGGGGCCAGTTGAGACCTGTGCTGTGGTCAACTCGGCCTCATCTCAGCATCTCTCTGCAACAGGAGGGCTCCTGTGTCTCGCTGGGGCCTTCACCACTCGCAGGCTCACAGACTCGCTGGCCTGCGTCTTGCAAAGCAACGGAGTGGGGATGGGGGGGGGACTCGGGGGAAGAGGCAGGGCGGCTGCAGAACCTCGCACTGGAACAAACTGAGAGGGGATGCAGTGTCGCCCTGGCCGTGGGGCTCTGCAGCTGCCCTGCCTCTTCCCCACAGCGCCCCCACTCCCATCCCCACTCCGTCAATGCCGGCCCCACGCCAGAGCAGAGCTCTGTGCCCGGCAGCAGAGGAACAGACATTGGCCTCTCCTGATCCTGTAAATTCCCTGGTTCGCGACCGGTCACGTCCCGAAGGAGACAGACCAGCAAGGTACAAGGTGTACCTAATTATCACTTCTCACTACTGATCAATCTTATCCTTCTATAATCCTACAATTTAACTCTATTTTGTATACAATGATTACATATGACCTAACATATTAGTTAATCATAACATCACACAATAAATGAACAATCAACTAAAACCATTGGCTACACATCCATCCATCCATCCATCCATCCATCTGCAATACCCAGCCAGCCAGCCAGTCATGCCTCTGCAATACTCAACTGTCTGTCCAATCACGCGAGAAGAGATGAATGCTCCCATCTATGGCATCAGCTTGTGCAGTTTTCTTGATCCACAGGACGTATTTGGAGACCCTGGTGAAAACCTGGGGTGCTGACCCATCAGGTTTGCCCTGGGAGACAATGCCCTGGGCCTTCCCATCACAGACCAGGGGGCCTCTGGAGCCGCTTGAGAAGCAAACACCAGGTATGGGTTTACAGATGTCCAAGCAAAGGGCGGGCTGCATTCTGTATTCATGGTCCTGAAATCCAGCTCTGTACCCCTCTTTCTGGGGTCTCATGGTCAAGTCACTCTGAGGACTTGCATGGAGTTCCCACCCCAAGGTCCAGGGATCCAGCTGGACCATGTCCCTGATTTCTAGAATCTGGCCAGTTCCTGTGTCTGATTTCTAGCATCCATCACAAATTTCTTTAACCTGCTCAATTCCCATCCCTGATTCCAAATCCTGATTTCCAGCATCTGGCTGACTCCTGCCCTTGATTTCTAGGATTTCCTACTGATTTCTCAGATCCACCCTTGGGTTCTCGATTCAGCAATTCCCCTTTTTATTTCCTAGGATCCAGCTGATTCCTAACCCTGATTTCTAGGATCTGTCCCTCACTGTTTAGATCCATCCTGATTTCCACGATGTGGCTGATTCTTGTCCCTGATTTCTAGAACCTATTGAACATGCAGCTCATTTCCACCCCTGATTTCTATGATCTTGCCAGTTCCTGTCCCAAAATAATTAGAATCCATTCCATATTTAAAAGACCAGCCTAGTTCTTGTCCCTGATTCCTAGCCTCCATCCCTGATTCCTAGGAGCTGGCCAATTTTGGTCCCCGATTTCTGTCCTACAGCCTTTAGTGCTAGGATCTAGTCCAGTTCCAGTTCCTGGTTTCTGGCTGGTTCGCCATGGATCCTGGTTCTCCCAATTCTGCCCAGCCCTGCCAGTGTCCAGTTCTAGCAGCCTCTTGTTCCGGGCGCCGCATGTCCGTGTCCCACACTCACCGGGAATGATGCCTTCCTCTTCTGGGGATCCCCCACACACAGCATCCTGGACAGGGCATAGTGCGGATATGGTTGAGGAAGACACACGCCCTTGCCCATGATCTTCAGTTCCACCTCCTGCAGAGTTGGGGAGGGCTAGGCATTTTCCTTGGTAGTAGTCAGGCCCCAGCCCGCCACGCTGCACACCCCCCTTGTAATGGGGTGCATGACCAGCCCCTCTTCCTGGGCCTGCTTGCCCTCCCAAATCAGGCTCGGAGAGACTTGAGGGTTGTGCCACACCCGTGTCTTTATTCACCTAGCCTTGTCCCACCACCAGTGCCAAATGATATAGTCTTTACAGGGTTTCCTCTGTTTACAGGCAGAATCAGTCTTCAGCCAGGAGGCTTCCAGCTCCCTCCCTGACTGACCTCTCCCTTGCTGCCTGCCTCCTTCCCAGCCTTTATAGCCCTTGGCTTGTCAGGCTGGCAGGTGCTGCCAATCCTCAGGCCGGCATCAGGACTTTTCCGTCAGCCCCAAATCTGCTTCCCTTGATTGGAGCTGACCGGGCAGGGGCTAATTAGATGCTCTTGCACCAGCACCCTGCTACACCCCTCCTACACCTGTCACCGGGGCAGGGGGATGGTGCCCACAGTGTGGGTCAGATTGGTCTCGTCCCTCAGCTGTGATGGGAGAGAGAGAGAGAAGGGAAATCAAACTCCTGTTGGAGGATGGGTCCTGTCCTGGGGGCATGGGGCCAGATGGGATCAGGTGGGGCTTCCCCGTGAAACATGTACAACTTTGTGAGTCCATGTGCCCACTGGAATGAGGTGGTGGGACAGCGGTGGTACCTGCAGCAATGTGAAGTCACTGGGGGTGGGGGGGATGGGATGGGGTGGTATCTGAAGCAGTGTGAGGTCACTGGGGGTGCAGTGACAGGATGGGGATGGTACCTGCAGCTATATGAGGTCACTGGGGGTGAGGTGATATGATGGAACCTACATCATTGGGACCAGGGTGATGCAAAGCGGGAAGTACCTGCAGCAGCATGAGGTCCTTTTCATCCGTCTCATCATTGAATTCTGGGTGAAGGATTCGGTGATGTACCCAGACCTCCTGCCTCCCCAGTTCACCTATTTCAACATTGTGGGCCCCCAGCAGCACAGTGATGGTGCTGTGAAATACAAGGAGGATGCAGGTGCTGCAGACCAGCCAATACAATGGATTCAATCATGGATCATTAGAGCCACCCACTTTAATGAGGTTAACCATAGTGTTGCACCCAGGATCAATGTACAGAAGCCATTAAAATTCAAAATGATCTGGCCAAACTGGAGAAATGTAAGTAAGAAAGAAGTAAATAGGATGAAATTCAGTCAGGACAAAGGCAAAGTACTCCATTTAGGAAGGAACAATCAGTTACACACATAGAAAATGGGCAATGACTGCCTAGGAAGGAGTCCTGCGGAAAGGGATCTGGGGGTCATAGTGGACCACAAGCTAAATATGAGTCAACCGTGTAACGCTGTTGCAAAAAAAAGGAAACATTGTTCTGGGCTGTATTAGCAGGAGTGTTGTCAGCAAGACAAAAGAAGTAATTCTTCTGCTCTACTCTGCACTGATTAGGCCTCAACTGGATTACTGTGTCCAGTCCTGGGCGCCACATTTCAGGAAGGATGTGGACAAATTGGAGAAAGTCCAAAGAAGAGCAACACAAATGATTAAAAGTCTAGAAAACGTGACCTATGAGGGAAAATTGAAAAAAACTGGGTTTGTTTAGTCTGGAGAAGAGAAGACTGAGAGAGGACATGATAACAGTTTTCAAGTACCTAAAAGGTTGTTATAAGGAGGAGGGAGAAAAAATATTCTCCTTAACCTCTGAGGATAGGACAAGAAGCAATGGGTTTAAACTGCAGCAAGGGAGGTTCAGGTTGGACATTAGGAAAAACTTCCTAACTGTCAGGGTGGTTAAGCACGGGAATAAATTGCCTAGGGAGGTTGTGGAATCTCCATCATTGGGGATTTTTAAGAGCAGGTTGGACAAACACCTGTCAGGGATGGTCTAGATAATACTTAGTCCTGCCATCAGTGTAGGGGACAGGACTAGATGACCTCTCAAGGTCCCTTCCAGTTCTATGATGCTATGATTATAAGCTTGTTTAGGTAATGAGGAAGCTGAATCACTAGAACAGTGGTTCCCAAACTGGGGTTCGTGAAACATTAGAGGGGGGTCTCAGGCAAAAATTCCCTAATGGCGGACAGACCATCCCTAGGGACTCTGGGCAGCATGGGGTCGGTAGCCCGGAGCTCTGGGGACTTCCAAGAGCTATGCAGATCAAAGCAAGCGCATCCATCACACTGAGGAGATTTAAACTTCAAGACTCCTTATAAGAAATGGAAAGAAAGGTGGATATTTTTTGCTGTTTTTAAAATTAAATAGGCTGCTAGTGTTGTTTTTAAAATTATTATGAAGAACAAGTTTAAGCTTTGTTTTAACGTGCGTTGTTTGCTTGGACTGCTCACCGCTCGAATACTCGCATAGGAGGAACTCTTTATTTGAGTTGGCTTCTTAAATACCTTCATGCTGTTTCACATCTGATACTCTTTGATGAAACATAGGAGCCTTGTCTTATAACAGGCTTAATCAAAGTGATACAAGCTATGAAACTGAGATCTTGGAAGAGTGTTGCCATTTTCATAATGTAATAAAACTAATACTGTAATGATAAATAATAATTAATAATAAATAGTGTGTCATAAAAAGCCTGTCATAAAAAACAATTTCCAGGATCACTGTTTTTATAATTTATGCTCAGGTAAGGGAGAAAATCCCTGGAAATATTAATTTTTTTGGAGCGGGGTTCGCAAGACTTGACATTTTAGTGAAAGGAGTTCACAGGTTGTTAAAGTTTGGGAACCACTGCACTAGAATCACCACCCATCACACAGGCCTGGCCTACACTTACAACTTAGCTGTGTTGGCTACAGGTGGGAAAACCCCACATTCCTATCCAACGTAGCGGTGCTGACAACCCCCCAGGGTTGAGGTAGCTCTATGGATGGAAGAAGGCCATTGTCGAAATAGCTAACATCGTTTGGGGAGGTGGTGTTCTTACACCAGCAGAAAAACCCTGTTTGTCAGAGTACGCTGCATCTGCTCTAGGACGCTGGGCTGATACAGGCTGTGTCATGTAGACATAGCCACAGGCACATCAGAGGAGTAGAAGCTGAGCTGTTTCACCCAAGGGGTTTCCCCAGGGACCAATTTAGCAAACACAGGGGCTGGGGCACTGACTGATGGATCTGTGTGTGTCTGAGGTAAGCAGCAGGAAGAGCAGAGAAGCAGCCAGAGAAGGCACCAGCCACAGCCAAAGAAGCATGGGTAGTGTGACCCTGTGCTTAGCCGGGGGAGAGAGCTTTTGGACTGAGTGCTGGCTGAAGGAGGCTTGGGACTGTGAGTAAGTGAGTCACTTGTTGCGTAACTCTGACTGTGTTCAGAAAAACAGGACTTTGGACATTCTTTGTAAAAATAAGGATTTCATGGAAAAGTAGATCTAATGCCACCAGCAATTTCTCCTCCTAATGGAAACATCCTGTAAGACCCCACTGACTGCTTAGGCCAAGGGGGGTAACAATACCGTTCCTGGAGCAGCAGATCAGGGTCTCTATTGATGACACCTTCCGTACCCAGCACAACAGTGCCTGAAGCCATTCGTGGCCCAAAAGGACAAGAGGCCAGCCCCAGGACAGGGACTGGCTGGTTCGGGGACGGCAGATGGTGCATTTCTTACGCCAGTTTGCAGTTACAAGGAGCCGCTGTCACCACCACGTCCTCCCACATGAGGAACCCTCTGCAGCCTCCTTTTCTATCTCCTCCTGTCTCTATCTTGACGAAGGCCATGTGGGGTCTGGAGTGACACCCAGCTTCCCATCCCCCGATGATTTTGCCTGGCAGAGAGATGGAAATGGGTAAAACTCATCTTTGAGACATCATGAGGCTGGAGAGTTTGATCAAGGACCCTGTCCCATCGCTCCCCTCAACTCAACTCAGCCCTCTGCTGCTCCGATTGGCCCTTCAACCCAGCCAGCCCAGGTTCCCTGCCCCCTCCTCTTTGACCCAGCTAAGGAGGAGATCACTGACAATCCCCTCCCACCCCACTGAGTTCACTGGAGCATCCCATCGAGGTCGGTGGCTGTGGAGCTCTGTTGAAACCCTGCCCCGAGGGCGACCAGAAAGCAAGTGTAAAAAACCGGGATGGGGATGGGGGGTAATAGATGCCTATATAAGAAAAAGCCCCCAAAATCGGGACTGTCCCAATAAAATAGGGACATCTGGTCACCCTACCTGCCCCACATGTCCCAGGTCAGATCTGCCCCTGTGGCCATGGGGGTTTTTATCTTTCCAGACTCACCCTTCCCTTGCAACACCCGCCCCGTTAATCAAGCGCAATCCCTCCGGCAGAGCCTCCCCAGCAGCCTAGAACTAGCCAGGGTGGGGGACGGGGGATGGGACAGGACAGGTCTGTGCCAAGCCCTGGAGGTGCCTGTCTCTGCCCAGGTAATAGAACAGCCCCGAAGTTGCGGGGCCCTGCACAGGCGGCCGGAGGCGCCAGCTGTGTTCACAGCTCTCCTGGGCTACCTAGTGCTGCAGGAAGAGTTGGGAATCTGGGCGGACTCACAAGGGTGCTGCTGCAATCGCCTCCCGGCTCTGTGGTTGACCCCAGCCCTGGGGCACAGTCCTTGAGCTAAAGGGGCGAGGCTGTTAGCTGGCAGCCGTAGGAGGTTGTTACCCTGCATGTGGCTTCCAGAGGATGTCACACGCCCACGATGGGTGGGTGATATTCCTGGGTAGGAAGCTTCCCTAACACAGACAGGATCCCCACGGATCTATGAAAACAGCTGCCCCTGCTCTGCTTCCCACTCCACCGGGCCGGTGGGGTCTGGCAAGACGGTGAGGAGAAGCTGCCTCCTTTCACAGCCCCCCACCCCAGGATTGCTGTATTGGGGAAGCAGCCCCAGGCCCTTCCACTGAGCCCTGTGCAAAGCTCTGCTCCCTATGCCCCATCCCCCCCATCCCCACCAGCCTGAACCCTGCGGGGAAGAGAACAGCCACGTTGAGCAGGGTTAGCAGCAGCACCCTCTGCACCAGATCAGGGAAGAAAGTGCTTCTCACACAGCTGGGAGACACGGCTGGGTGGGAGAACAGAAAACCTCAGTGTCAAACTCTCTGCCACGTGGCTCTCTGGAGACCGCCCTGCATGGACTGGGGGAGGGTCAGGCCCAGCTGAGTCTGCACAGCTGGACATCACCTGGGGATGCTCAACACCTGGCAATGTGTGACTCACGCTGGGCCGGCATATTTCTCCAACAGCTCTGCTCTACTTCGAGCCGGAATTAACTCACGGATGTCGCAGGGCTGGGACTACACAGGGGTTAAAAGGGTCGAGCACTGTGGCCCCTTCTGGGCTTGGAATGGACAAATATGTACAAGAAACGTGGCTCTCTTATTGCAGCGGGTCAGGGTGGAGGGACCGAGGGCATCTGAGGGCAGCTCTGGGAATCTCTCTCGTGCCTCTGACTCAGACAAATCTGGCCTTTAGCCAGACAGGGATCAGCAACATGGCATCTCCTGGTCCTGGGGAGCGCTGGCCAGCACTGCCCCTGTTACCAGACAGAGAGAGCCAAACGGAGGGGAGTGTGATCACACACAGATCAGTTCTGTCTGTATCTGCTTCAGAGCCACTGGATTTGAGGGTGGACGTAATTCCAGCCCTGCGATGTTATATCCCCACACCCTGTAACCAGAGATCTGTCCTGTCCTGGAGGACCCAGCACCTCCCCCAGATGACACAGGTCAGGAGGGAATTCAGTGCTGGAGACGTTTGTATCAGGCCTGTACTGATTCCAGAGGACACAAGATGGGAGTTGACATTATCAAGCCGTATGATGCAGGGCCTGGGGGGCCGCAGGCCCCGGGCATGCCTGACTGAGCTGCTGTGAGTTGTGGGGAAGTAGTGTGGTCTAGTAGCCAGACCCCAGGCCTGCACCTCAGGATGCCAGGGTTCTGTTCCCAACTCTGCTGCTGGGTGACCTTTGGCATGTCCCTGCCCCCCTCTGTGCCTCAGTTTACCCTGCTCCTCACCCTTCCTCCAGGAGCATCCTGAACAGGTGTTTTGCTGGGGGTGGAAGGCCCTCGGAGGGAGGGGGAGTAATTGGTCAACGGAGCTGCTGGTGGGCGAGAGATGCTGGGGAGAGGGGGAAGAGGAGGAGCTGGGCTGCTGGAGGGTGCTGAGTACCCAGTAATTTTGCCCCATGCGTACTCCAGCCCTGGAGCTCCCATGGAGTCAATGCCTATGAGCCAATGCACGGATAGCAAAAAGCAGTTTAACATTTTGTTGAACTGATTCCTAACTACGAAATATTCGGATTTGCATGGAACTGCCATGGTATGAAATATTTCATTTCAATTTTCCCCATGCAAAAATAGAAAATTGTCTGTAAAATCAAAATTTCGTTGATCCAGAGGACACATTTGGTGATTCTCGTGTATATGCTGGGGCGACGCATGTCCAGATATCCATTGGAGACAATGCCCTGGACCACCCCGTCACACACCAGGGGCCCGCCTGATTCGCGGAAGGAGAAGAACATCAGTGACTGGCATTTCCCAGCCCAGCCTGTCCAAGAGAGTTCTCAGACTGTGTGACAGTTGCTTTCTGTCTCTGAAGGCCAAGCCCTTTCCACCGTACAGAACCGGCCTGGAAATGGGTGGGCAGAGAGTGAAATCTAGAGATGGGCAGAATGATATACCCGTGGAAAAGGCAGTTTATTCAAAACTGAATTTTTTCACATAAAATTTTGATTTTACAGACAATTTTCTATTTTTGCATCACCTCTGACTGGGTCCTGATAGAAGTTTATGGAACAGAGCTAGGCCTCATGGCTTGTTTAGCCTGGCTGTGGGTGACTATTCCCACCCTCTTGGCCCACTTCACATGATTGGCCAAGTCTTCCCCCAACAGCATGGGGATGGGATAATCATCATAGACTGCAAAAGTCCACGTACCTGACCAGCCCTGGTACTGGACAGGCAACATGGCTGTAGGCAAATTGAAAGAGTTGGACTTGAAGGGTTGAATCGTCACTTGGATCTCTGGGTTGATTAAATTGGGGTCCACTAAGGAAGCATGGATAGCTGACACTTGTGCTCCGGTGTCCTTCCACGCGGTGACCTTCTTCCCGCCCACACTCACAGTTTCCCTCCGCTCCAAGGGTATCTGGGAGGCATCTGGGCCTGTGGATCTTTGGTGTGATTCCGGTGCAATGAACTGTAATCTGTTGGGGTTCTTGGGGCAGTTGGCCTTTACATGCCCCAGCTCATTACATTTAAAACATCGTCCAGCTGACAGGTCACTGGGGCGAGATGAGTTGCTGGAGAACTGGGTGGTGGGACAATAAGGTGTCTGGAGGGTTCTTTGGGAGGTAGGTGGGGCCTTGGGCGGCTCCCGGTAATAGGGTGTGGTCTGGTGTTGTCCCTTCTGGTCTCCACTCCAACTGCGACCAGTTTTCTTCTTCTCTGCCACCTCCACCCATCTGGCTCCAATCTCTCCTGCCTCGATTACAGTTTTGGGCTTCCCATCTAGGATGTATCTTTCTATTTCCTCAGGAACACCCTCTAAGAATTGTTCCATTTGCATTAGGAAGGGCAAATTTACTGGAGATTCAACACTTGCTCCTGATATCCAGGCATCCCAATGTTTCACAATGTGGTGGGCATATCAGGTAAATGACACGTCTGGTTTCCACCTTAGGGCTCTGAACCTCCGACGAGAATGCTCGGGTGTTATCCCAATTCTGACTCTCGCCTTGGATTTAAACAGTTCATACTTGTTCATGTGTTCTCTAGGCATTTCAGCCGCCAACTCAGCTAAGGGTCCACTGAGCTGCGGCCTCAGTTCTACCATGTATTGGTCGGTAGAAATGCTGTACCCAAGGCAGGCCCTTTTGAAGTTTTCTAAGAAGGCCTCCATATCATCGCCTGCCTTGTAGGTGGGGAACTTTCTGGGATGGGAAGTGGTACCTGTAGAAGGATTGCTAGGATTTGTTGGTATATTCTGCTGAGCTTTTACCTTCTCCATCTCCAGTTCATGCTTCCTCTCTTTTTCGTTCTCCTCCTCCACATGCTTCCTCTTTTTTTCCTTATCCTCCTCCACATGCTTCCTCTCTTTTTCCTTCTCCTCCTCCACATGCTTCCTTGCCTCCATTTCCCTCCTGTGGGCAGCCTCCTGTACCTCCTTCTCCAGCCGCATGAGCTCTATCTGTCTTTCATGTTTCTTTTGTTTTTCCTCAGCCTGAAATCTGGCTAATTCCAGCTTTTGTTGAGCCCTGGATTCTGTCATCCTAACCTCTCTGTTTTTAACTAACTTTACACCCGAGGTTTAGAAATAAACAAAGAAAACTTGGCTGTAAAATTTTGCTGTGCTGGAATAGGATACCTATCCTCTGATAGTGATTGTCAGCCTACAGAAAAAGACAATTCCCTTTGTCTCTGCTCTGGCCCCAAATCAAAGCAAAAAACCTCCAACTACTTGGAAACCTGCTTACCAGCAGCCCAAAGGAAAAAAAAGATTCCTTTTCAAACCTGTGCTCCTTGCAAAAAAAAATCAAAATCCTAAAAAAAACCCCTGCCACTTTTGTCTCCAGGCAAATGGGTAGAACACGCCCCCCCCCCCGGTTTACTTTTAGGGAAAAAAAACCCCTCAGGTTTGTGAAGACTGTATATTTCCCTGCAGGAGATTAACTACTCTGCCTCCAGGCAAAGAAAACCTGCAATTTACAAAGATAATCCCCTTTTGTCTCTGCTCTGGCCCCAAAGCAGAGAAAAAACTAGCTGCTTTCAGTTGGACCTCCTTTCCAGCAGTCCCAAAGGAAAAAAAATTCCTTTTTAAATCTGTTTTTCTGGTTCAAAAAATCTCAAATTGATCTCAGAAGGATTTCAGGTTAATCCCACCACTCTGCCACCATGTCAAGGTTCCTTCCCCACTCTGAACTCTAGGGTACAGATGTGGGGACCTGCATGAAAATCTCCCAAGCTTACTTTTACCAGCTTAGGTTAAAACTTCCCCAAGGTACAAATTAATTTTACTCTTTGCTCTTGGAATTTCCACTGCCACCACCAAACTCTAACTGGGTTTACTGGGAAACGTAGTTTGGACACGTCTTTCCCCCCAAAATCCTCCTAACCCTTGCACCCCACTTCCTGGGGAAGGTTTGGTAAAAGTCCTCACCAATTTTCATAGGTGACCACAGACCCAAACCCTTGGATCTTAGAACAATGAAAAAGCATTCAGTTTTCTTACAAGAAGACTTTTAATAGAAGTAAAGGAATCAGCTCTGTAAAATCAGGATGGTAGATACCTTACAGGGTAATTAGATTCAAAACATAGAGAATCCCTCTAGGCAAAACCTTAAGTTACAAAAAAGACACACAGACAGGAATTGTCATTCTATTCAGCACACTTCTTTTCTCAGCCATTTAAAGAATTCATAATTTAACACATACCTAGCTAGATTACGTACTAAAAGATGGGATGCAGGTGGTACCTGAAATATCCCATAAATGCTGGCACATGATGGCGTAGATTACATTAGTGGACCGGCAGGTGAATAAACCAGTGACGGTGTGGCTGATCTGGTTAGATCCTTTGATGGTGTCGCTGGTGTAGATATGTGGGCAGAGTTGGCATTGAGGTTTGTTGCATGGATTGATTCCTGAGTTAGAGTTACTGTGGTGCGGTGTGTAGTTGCTGGTGAGAATATGCTTCAGGTTGGTGGGTTGTCTGTGGGCGAGGACTGGCCTGCCTCCCAAGGCCTGTGAAAGTGGGGGATCGTTGTCCAGGATGGGTTGTAGATCACTGATGATGCCTTGGAGAGGTTTTAGCTGAGGACTGTATGTGATGGCCAGTGGAGTTCTGTTGGTTCATTCATTCACCTGCCCATCCACTAATGTAATCTACGCCATCATGTGCCAGCAATGCCCCTCTGCTATGTACATTGGCCAAACTGGACAGTTCCTACGTAAAAGGATAAATGGACACAAATCAGATATTAGGAATGGCAATATACAAAACCCTGTAGAACACTTCCACCTCCCTGGGCACACAGTAGTAGATTTCAAGGCAGCCATCCTACAGCAAAAAAACTTCAGGACCAGACTTCAACGAGAAACTGCTGAACTTCAGTTCACTTGCAAATTGGACACCATCAGCTGAGGGTTAAACACAGACTGGGACTGGCTCGCCAGCTACAAAAGCAGTTTCTCCTCCCTTGGTGTTCACACCTCCACTGCTAGAAGAGGGCCTCATCCTCCCTGATTGAACTAACCTCGTTATCCCTAGCCTGATTCTTGCTTGCATATTTCTACCAGCTTCTGGAAATTTCCACTACATGAATCCGATGATGTGGGGATTGACCCACAAAAGCTTCTGCTCCAACATGTCTGTTAGTCGATAAGGTGCCACAGGACTCTTTGCCACATTAACATTTAGCCATGTTAAAATGCATAAAGTTTGCTTGTGCCCAGTTTACCAAACAATCCAGATCACTCCTTATCAGTGCCTGTCCTCTGCATTATTTATTACTCCTCCAATCTTTGTGTCATCTGCAATTGTTATCTGTGATCTTTTGTGTTTTCTTCCAGGGCATTGATAAAAATGGTAAATTGCATTGGGCCAAGTACCAATCCCTCACCTCACAAGAAAAACACCCATTTGCTGATGATTTCCCATTTACAATGTCATTCTGAGATCTATAATTAAGACAGCTTTTAACCTATGTTAAACCTATGTTAAAACCTACCATGGATCATGGTAATCTTATATCATTCTAGATCTTTCATCAACCTGTGTAGTATCAAGTCACCTAACAGTATATTACTCCAATACTGTTATCTGTATCAACCACACCTGTAATCTCATTAAAAATAAAAAAGACAAGGTGGTTATATCTTTTATTGGACTGACTTCTATTGGTGAGAGAGACAAGTTTTGGAGCTTACATAGAGTTCTTCTCAAGGGCTGGAAAAGGTTTTCCGGGTGTCACAGCTAAGAACAAGGTGGAACATATTGGGTGGGTCCCATCTCTTCCTAGCACTCCTCCTTCCTGGACCAACATCCCACGGTCGAAGAATCCAAAGCCAACACCACCTGTGCAACCACACATTTCCCTCCAGAACTCGATGGTCCCTACCTGGGCCTTTTCCTTCAATGGGGAGGATGGACGAGAACACGACTTGTGCCTCAAACTCCTTTATCCTTCTTCCCAGAGCCACGTAGCCTGCAGTGACCCGCTCAAGGAAATTCTTGGCAGTATCATTGGTGCCCACGTGGAGAAGCAGGAAGGGGTAGCGGTCCGAGGGCTTGATCAGTCTCAGCAGACACTCCGTCACATCCTGGATTGTCGCTCCAGGCAAGCAGCAGACTTCTCGCGTTTCCTGGTCTGGACGGCAGATGGATGACTCCGTCCCCCTTAGGAGCGAGTCCCCGACCACCACCACCCATCTCCTCCTCTTGGGAGTGGTGGTCATGGAAACCCCATCCCTAGGACAATGCATCCCATGCCTTCCGGGCCAAGGGGTCTCCTAATCCCTTCCCTCAGATACCTGTTCCAAACCATTCTCCGCCATAGTACCTGGGCAGCGAGCCTGAAAATGGTTTCTTACCTCTGTCTG
The DNA here is from genome assembly GCF_965140285.1 of Lepidochelys kempii. Lineage (NCBI taxonomy): Eukaryota > Metazoa > Chordata > Testudines > Cheloniidae > Lepidochelys > Lepidochelys kempii. Next base: position 37,238,389 of record NC_136392.1, read on the forward strand.
CACTGGGGGTACCTGAGTTCTCCTCCTCCTGGAGGTCACACCCTGCCACTTTTCCTCCCCGTTCTGCCCTCTCTGACTCCTCAGCATGCTGTGCCTGCAGGACTACACGCCGGCTTCTATGCAGAAACTCTTCATTCTCTCTGACGCATCGCAGGGTTGATACTTGGGTCTCTAGTCCCTTAACCGTCTCTTCCAATATGGAGACCAGCTTGCATTTCGTACAGATGAAGTCGCTTCTATCCTTTGGGATAAGACAAACTTGGAACATCCTGTGCAGGTCACAACAGCTGATTGCTCACTATCCATATGTTGTGTTTACTGCACACAGAAGCCTGAAAGGCAAACAACTCCGTGGGAACTCCCACCAGGCGAAATCCCAGGCAAACTCCCTCTGTTTGCCTGTCCTGCCGTTCACTGTCCTGGGCCATGGCTGGGGCACATAGGTGCTACCGTAGTACACCTAATAAATAATGTACAGCACCTGGCACAATGAGATCCTTTGCCATGACCTGGTCTTCTATGGGCCACCATAATAAATGTAATTAATACAGTACAGCTCCAGCACAATGGGGCCCTGCTACTCTGACAGTCCCGGCCACGCTGAATGTCTCAGGTTGAACACCCAAAACTGGCATCACCCCAGTGTCTGAGCTCAAGCTGCCATCAGTTCTGTGGGTGCCACAGGACTGGGCAAAGTGGTATGACAAGGCAGGGGCATGTACAGGGATCAAGCTGGGACGCTTGGTGATCTGAGCCCAGTCACACACCAGGGTGGTGAATCCAGCCAATGAAATGTCCTCCATCTTGGTACAAGAGACCTGGCCACCTCCCCAGAGCTGGAACTCTGTCCTGGAGAACTGGGGCTCTACAAAGGATCTAGGAAGGTACACAGTGAAGAAGCAGTGCCGTGAGCTCCCCACACACCGCAGGGGCAAAACTGGCCAGAGCCTGGGCTGTAAAACCAGGGGCATAGGAGCAGGGAGGGGATTTTGCCTCTCTATGCAGCATTGGTGAGACTAATACCGGCCCTGGGATGGGGGAAAGGCTGGCTCCAGGGGGTGGGGAATACACATGGGACCTTTGCCCGATAGGGGATGCCTGCTGTGAGCCAGCCCCATGGCAGGGGACTGGCTGGTTCAGGGGGTGAGATGAGATGTGGGCCATTTCCCCTCTAGGGCATCTCTGTCCTGCTGTCACTGTTCCAAGCACCAAGTTCTGCCCTTCCCCAGCTCGCCTGTTTCCATGGGCTGTGGGTAACACTGATTGGTATTGATGCAGGGTGAGAAAACACACCCCGTCCCACTGCGTGTGAGATAAAGGCAGGTGGCTCTGAGCACCCTGATACCAGTGCCCCACCCCAGACATTGTGGACGTGACACCCAAAATATCTCTGACACCCCCCAACAGATTGTAAGAGAAAGACAACTCCCCGGCTTCTGCTGCAGAGCTGTCCTTGGGCTGTGAGCCCCCCCCCCCCCCCCCCCCGCCCCGCCCCGATCGGGACAGTGGGCCAGAGCCCAGCTGGTGTCAATGGGACGTAGCTCCACTGATTTACCCAGTGTTGGATCTGGACCACGGTTTGCAGAGGCCCCGAGAGACACTGCAATGCCCCCTCAGCCCCAGGCTCCGCTCTCCCAGCCTGTCGCACAAACTGAGCTTTGTTCCCTTCCGTTGCCCGTTATCTGGAGACCAGCTAGCCAGGGGCCAGGCAGTTATGAAACATCACACCGAGAAAACAAAGCTGGTCTTGAAAGTTTTCTAAGAACCAGGAGAAGAAGGAAATGACTCAGCCCATGGGGAGTGGAGAAATAACAATTTGCAGAGAAAGATGTAGACATTTAACAGTCTTGCTGGTGCAGGCCAGAGGCCGTTTGGTGTGGGGGGGTGGTATGTGACCACAAATGCTCCCCCAGATTTGCTGTTTAGCTTATACGGACCATGCTCACATGGACTGAGCATGCTGGATAGCACTGCTGAAACCTGCTGCCCTCATTCTGTGCCCCCACTATGGGCAGGCATGGGTAATCTCTGCCGGTGACCCTCAATCCCGTCCTGCAGACCCACCATCCCAGTCCTGGACTCAGGCCCTCAGAGAGCTCCGTTTGTGCTCCCTAACATCTGACTCTGAGAACTGTTTCCGTTCGTGACACGGCCGTGTGTGGGGACACACCTTTCACTGCCAGGGAGACAGGGAGATGTCCCTGCTCAGATGCTGAGCTTGTCAGTCAGGCCTCAGGGCTGACAGCCTGCTGCAGATGGGAGGGTTTTATCCTCCAGGCCATTGCCACTGCGGGTACGTCAACTCCACAAAAAAACGCCACGGCAGCAAGTATCAGAGGCCAAGTCAATTGATCCCGTAGGGCGGACCAGACTGGACACAGCCCCAGCTGTGCAGAGCCCAAGACGCTGAGTGTCTGCAGGTGTTGGGGGCCCGTCCTTTCTTCCTGTCATGTGACTGGGTGTACATGCCCCAGGACAGCCTCGCACCCACCTATGCACTGGGAACCTGACCCTAAGGTTTCCTGTCCCCACTCAGCTGGGGCTGCAACCCTTCTGGGCCCAGGCAGAACTGCCGCCCCCTCCTTAGACAGTCCATGAAGATGCCGCTTGTGGGCGATTAGAGGACTTCCTCTGAGAGAGAATAGGGGGTTCTCATGCTCTGTGGGTGCTGTCTCAGTCGTATTAGGGCACCCTGAGGGAGTGGGATGGTGAAGGAGAAGACCAGGGGGCTTTATATCTTTAGGGGTCATGTCTTCAAGCTCTTCTCTGCAGCTTCGTGGGCTCAAAATGTCCAATTTACCACAAGAGAAGTCGAAATTCGCAGGTGATCCCATGACTCCTGTTGCTGGGTCTTTACGAAATACACCAAGGCATTTCAGGAGAGCTTGGAGCTTGATGGAGAAATAGGGCCGGGGCCTCAGGGCAATTTGAAGCCACTTTCTGGGGCCCAGAATTGTAGGCGCGTGAGATGTTCAAACGTCTGGACAGCCAGAGTCACATTTCCAAGTGGTCACCCCTGTTGTGTGGGGACATTTGCACCGCCTGTTTAGGGCCTTCCCCATCGCCCATCACCATGGTATCTGTGCTCCCCCATGTCCACCATGGGTGGACTATGTGCTCCACATCCTCTGGGAGAATTTCTGCCGTGGGCTCGGTGGCTGGGCTACAGGAAGTCCCAGCATGGCCCCCATCCCCTTCTTACTGCTCTGAGACGCACGCTGGGGCAGAAGCGGGGAGCTGAGCCAAGCCAGCGGGTGACTCAGCATCGGCTGCAGTCCCCACTAGATGAGCTGCTGGAGCAGAGGAGACGGGCGAACTCCAGATGAGCCCAGCACCAGGTGAGAGATGCCCCGTCCCAGGCTCCTTCCCCTCGAGAGAGGTTATTTTCCAGACCCAGCTCCCTCCCTCGTGCCCCCATGTGTCAGTGGAATGATGCTGAGGTTTCTGAGGGTGCCTGTGTGTGGTCCCAGCTCCCCGTGAGGGGGGCGCGTACGTGACCTGTGGTTTGCTGCTGGCTCTATAAATCCCCCAGGACTGGGGCTTGAGCACTGTCACTTTCCCCAGACGGTGACGATGCTGATCCTGATCCTGCTGCCGGCGGCCTTTCTCCTGCCCCCCTGGGCTGGGGCTGGTGAGTGCGGGGGCATCAGGGATCATGGGGAGTAGAGCCGGGAGCTCCTCTGGGCTGTTTGCAAATCCTGGATCCTCCCCAGAGTCAGATGCTTCTGCCAGGGTGATCGCTGGCTCCCAGGACCTGGCTAGGGACGGGTTTGGAGGTGGGGGTGAAGGAGTCTGGGTGGTGGAGCTGGTACTGAGATAAAGCCCCCGAGAGACACACAGAGAGCTTGAGAGCAGGAGAGAGACACTGGGGTATCTCAAGTGGGGACTGGGAGCCAAGACGCCTGGATTCTAGTCCCTGCTTGGGAGTGGGGTCTAGTGATTAGAGTAGAGCTTGGGGGTGACAGCCAGGACTCCTGGGTTCTAGCTCATTCTTCCTATGTCTGTGCTGTCATTTTAAATCGAAGTTCTTTAGGGAAGGGACTGACTTTCCCTGAGGGTCTGCGCAGCACCCGGCAGAACGGGGCCCTCCTCTGGGTTGGTGGCACCATATGCAAATAACAGCACCAGACTGTCAAAACAGCCTCCTTCATATGGACGTCAAACTAACATCCATGAGTCGTCTGTTAAAACGTTCAGATGTGAGCTGCACACACACTTGTATGGCTTTAATTAACCTGATTTTAAACCACATCTGTAGTTCAACTGGGTCAGCTCTGCCTGTGGCTGCCCTGATATTGATTTAAACCTGGCCAAAGCATCGGAAACTTCCCAGGGGCCAGTTAACCTCAGAGAACCAGCCTTCAACCCATACAAGTGTCTCAGGACGTGCATTTGCACAAGGTTAAAACAAACCATGCAGTCTGGCAATTCCTAAGTCCTACATCCCTCTGATGGTTAGAGACCCTCTCACTTCCACCTCCATCTATCCCTGCCCAGTTTATCCCCATTTGTTCTTCTGCCTACGTTGTCCTTCAGCTTCACCAGCTCTCCCCCGCCCGTCACCTCCACCCTGATGTCTTTACACCAATTGTCTAGCTTTGACTTCATCCACGTGGGCTGAGACGTGTTCAGAGTTGGTCAGAAAAGTTTTTCCCTGGGAAATTTCGACTTTTCATTGAAAACGCCCAAAGTAATTTGTTTTTCTAGTAATTTATTTTTATTTTTTCAAAAGATATATAGAGACAGAAAACAAACAGCAAAATATACATAAACTTCTAATAATGCATAAAAACCTCATAAGATATTAAGTATTTGCTACCGCACCTTTGCTAAGCTTGAAACATTTAGTTATCTATAATATGAATGGTTAGAATATCAATCACTTATTGTATTCCACAATTTACAAACAAAATATGCTTTATAAAAATCCTGCTAGTTAAAGAAAAATTATTAAAGTAAGATAAAGGCTAGAAGCAAAATTCAAATGAGAGGCATAGATACAGGGAGTGGAAGGAAGTGGGTAGGGAAGCGGGGTGGTGAGGTGGACCCATGAATTTGACAGGATGATCAGATACTTCCAGGAAAGCATCTCATATCTCTAACAACTTCTCTTGGGAATCTCTGTAACAGTCGATAGCTCTTTCCCTTGGCAGCCAAGCTGAGGATGTCTATGCTCTAATCTTTGATTGTTGGTTGTTTTTTGGATTTCCGTTTTGGCGGTACTTGCTTTTCACTGCTGTTAGTGCTCTGCTTAGCCAAAGTCTTTCTGTTTTATTCTGCTTCCAGTTAACACCCACTAGGTTGAAAATTACAGGTTTAATTTTATTTGATGGGGGGAAAAAACACTGTCCCCTTCAGTTCTGCCCAAAGCCTACTGGTCTATGAGCATATGGGTGAAGTCAGCACCTTCTGTGTCACAGCTGATTTAGCAGCACGTGCATTGAACAGTTGAAGAGGGGTCCAATGCATCCTCCATAGGATTTCCTGTGGAATTCATCTGAAATGTAGCTCCAAGGAGCAGTTCGGAGCATGGGCTACAATTTGTTTCCATTTGGTTAGCAGAAAATTATTGGCCTGGTTCCTTCTCCCAATGCTTTTTCAGAGGATGAGTGTTTAGTTCAAATTTGCTGGCCAGGTCTGCATAACGTTGCCATAGATCCTGGCAATCTTGGTAACATTTGGAGAAACAAAAGCAGTAATGGCTGAAGGGCTGCGAAGGCAGCAGGGCTAAACAGATGGGGGGCAGCATGTTTCCCTTTCATACCTTGCCACTCCATCTTCGTCTGTAGTGTGACCAAAATTAAAATTGTTTTGGTGACTAAAAACTCACACATTTTCAGCTGAAAACTGTCAAAAACTGGGGGGGGGAACAATCAGTTTTCAAAAAAAAAAAAGAAAAGCCAAAATGTTTGAGGAGAGGAGATGCCTTCTGGAAAACTTTTCATTGTCTAGACAATCTGATTTTCTGTACAAAAGCAGTTTGGAGGGGCAGCTTTGGACCAGCCCTGGATTGTCACTAGGGGTTGCTGGAGAAGGTGAAATGTCAGCAGGGGACCTGTCAGTGGCGTTCTGGCTGATGTTGACACCCAAAGCCGTTACCTCAAGGCAGTGCGATTACTGACCCACTCCCGGTGCGTTTTGCTCCAATTCTCCACCTCGCGAGGTCAGAGCTTTAGTTTTATCCTCTGGCCCCATGGGGTGTCCAGTTTGGGGCAGAGCTCAGGATGGGGCAGAGTTCCAGGCACACGGATCCCCCAGGGAGAGCACCACAGGGGGTGGTTTGAGGCTGTGGGGACTCCCCTTTGGGATGGGGAGCTCGGTCCCAGCTCGGCCCAAGGAGACAGTGGGACTCTTTATATGAACCTGGTCCCCACACAGGCGAGATCATCGGAGGCCGGAAAGCCCAGCCCCACTCTAGACCCTACATGGCCTGTCTGCAAATAAAACGTGGGGACAAGAGCTATCGCTGCGGAGGGTTCCTGGTGGCGGAGAACTTCGTGCTGACGGCCGCTCACTGCAATGGAGAGTAAGCACCTCTGTGCTGGGGATGTCGGGGCAGGTCGGGGTTAGCGGGTGATGGGGGAGCCGGGAGCTCTGGTGCTGTCACAGGTTGCAGGGAAGGAGCAGTTAGTGTGACAGGCTGGGAGAGCAGAGCCCAGGGACATGACCTGGTCAGGGGGCGTCGCCGTGTCTCTAGGAGCCTCTGCAAACCATGGTCCAGATACAGCTCTGGGTAAATCAATGGAGCCACAGCCATTGGCACCAGCTGGGGTCTGGCCCATTGCCCAGATGGGACAGGGAGGGGCTCACAGCCCCAGGACAGCTCTGCAGGGCTCTGGGGTGGGGGCAACTGGGCATAGACCCCTGTCTGGATCTAGCTGGGAGGGGTCCCCCGTCTGGAGGGGAGCTGAGACCCAGGGGTCAAGGGGAATGAAGGCGTCTGAGATCAGTGCCTGAGTGTCCCATGCTGCCCTGTCCCCACAAGATCAGTACTTATGTCAGACCAACATGTGCCCACCCCCCACCTCAGTACACTCCTGCCCCAAATGTCCATGTCTTGCTCTTGGCTTTTACAGCAAGATCAGTGTGTGCCTGGGAGCCCATGACATTAACCAAGGGGAACCGAGCCAACAGAAACTCTCCGTGCGCCGCCGGATCCCCCATCCGCAATACAACAGAGAGACCCGTAATAATGACCTCATGCTGCTGCAGGTAACACCCCACCCCATCACCCCTCCCGCAGTGACCTCACACTGCTGCAGGTACTACCCTCATCCCATCTACATTGGCTGTAGTTTCTCTCTTCTTGGATTCTCTCTCTACCCATCATCAGCTCTGACCTTCAGATTGACCCTGGAGCTTGTGTCCTCTCTTGTTTGTAGCTGGAGCACAAGGCAAAGCTCAATGAACAGGTCAGGCTCATCCCGCTCCCCCTGGCTCATCAGGGAGTGCAACCAGGGACCGTGTGCAGTGTCGCCGGCTGGGGCCAGACGAGTGCACAGAACAAGGAGCTCCCCCATAAACTCCAGGAGGTGGATTTGAAGGTGCTGGATGATCAGACGTTTATAGAATCATAGAATATCAAGGTTGGAAGGGACCTCAGGAGGTCATCTAGTCCAACCCCTGCTCAAAGCAGGACCAATCCCCAATTTTTGCCCCAGATCCCTAAATGGCCCCCTCAAGGATTGAACTCACAACCCTGGGTTTAGCAGGCCAATGCTCAAACCACTGAGCTATCCCTCCCCCCTGAGCTATCCCTCCCCTAACGTGTCTGAAGTATCCTGGTGGGCCATATTCTAAATATAACAGCTACACGATGATGTGTGGGGGGGACCCAAAGGAGAGTAAAGCCTCTTTTAAGGTGAAACTCCCAAGCGTCCTTGATAAATCCTTATTATTAACGAGGCTCCTGCTGTTGCAGCTGGGCCCACAAGCTAAGATCAGAGATCAGGCCCTGCTGCGCTAAGTGCTGTACGAAGCAATGGGAAAATATCTGGTCTTCTCTCGGGGGGTGGCGGGGGACAGAGACTGACTGGGAGGAGTTGGGGGTTTGTTGAGACAGGCTGGGCTGTGGGGGGGCCCAAGCAGAGACCATCTGGGTAGCAGGGGGGGTGTCACTAAAGTGTCCACCAGTGTTTAAAGAGCAGTGGGAAATGACTCACTGAGCTTTTCACCATCTGTGGCTTGTTTTGTTTCGCAGGGTGACTCTGGGGGCCCCCTGGTGTGTGGGAAAACAGCCCAGGGCATTGTCTCTTGGGGGCCTATAAGTGGTAGCCCCCCAAGGGTCTACACAAGAGTCTCCACCTTCATCCCCTGGATACAGGCCACAATGAGGAGGCTGCAGCCCTGAGCCGTGCTGGGAATCGCTACATGGGCTGGATCTGCGCCGCTTCTGCCCTTTGCATTGGCCCAGATGCAGGGCCTGCTTTGCAGAGGGGCTGAGTCCCCCAGGCTGATCTCCCCCACCCCAGACACCGCTCCTCTCAGGCAGTGCCCCACCCATGAGCATCAAGGCAGGGAGCCTCGGGGAGTTAGGAGCCATGTTCAATTCAAACTCCCACAACTCCCTTGGCAATCCCAACCCAGGCCCTTAGGCTGCGTCTTTGCTAGGGAACCAGCTGGTTTATTTACCCCGGGGTAACGGACACGATCCAAACCCTGGGGCAGACCCGGCAGTTTGTAGCCCTCCCCCATGTCAGCCAGTTGAGTGACCGTTTATGGGAGATCCTCATCATTACCTGACCTGCTAACTTCTGTTAAAACTGCAGCCTGCCCTATCCTCACTGGGCCTTTTCCACATGTTATTTCCCCCGGGGTAGCCACCGCCCATTCCAAAGACACCTGTTCCCAGCACCGACAAGGAGAGTGGGAGTTTGTTCATGGGAAGGGAAATTGGGAAATTATGCACCTAACTGATTTCAGCTGAAATGACAGCTCTGAGCACCTCCCCCTAACCTCCGCTGCCCTGCCCATCCACGCGGCCTGGTGCATTTCGCTCGCTGCTTCTTAGCCAGCAATGAGTAAAAATGAAGTTGCAAAACAATGAATTGGTGCCTTCCTGGGAACTGAATGAATGCCCCCCAGCCTCGGACTCCCAGCTAAATTGTACCTAGCAGGTGTAACCAGGGTTTTGGGCCTGGTGGTGAATTCACCCCCTGGGTTTGAGTAATTCATGCCGGATCTGCTAGAAAGACAAGGAAAATCACCAGTGAAAAAGCAAATCACTGTGTGACTGATATTTACTCTGGTATCCCACCACTGACACCTAGGCCAACTCCCTGCCAACAGGAGTGCACTTTAGGCCCACTGGAGGAGAAATCAGTACCAAGGTATTCTTAGTTTCCCGTGTACGTCATTCCCCTTCCACTCTACACCTGTCTGGGGACAGAGGGGTCACAAACAGCTGGCAGGCCAGTCCCGCTATCAGGCATCTCAGCCCAGATGTCAAGGCCTGATCCCAAAGAGACTCTGTGTGTCCTCCCAGCCTGACTGGCTCTAATCAAGGGCTATTCAGGCAGGAGGCAAACTCCATTGCTGTTTGCAACAGCTCCCCTGCAAAGAAAATGCATCACAAACCTAGCCCAGTGCAGCAGGGATCCATGGACCAGCTCTGATGCTCTGGGAAGAGACGTCTCAGACTGGGATACGGCACCATCTGCCAATGCCTATTAGTGTCATCTCATTGTTCCCCTGGTTCTTCCCCGTCAGCCTGTCTGTAGCCACTTGTTTTCTCCTGTCCTATACCTAGACTGTGAGCAACTGGGGACAGGGGCCATCACTGTGTTTTGTGTTTGTACAGCACCTGGCACACTGGGGTCCTAGGCCATAGCTCAGAGTCCACCTAGGTTTTACTGCAATACACCTAACAAGTCACCTACAGTGGCAATGGGATTATTTGCCCTGACTGGGTCTTCTAGGCGCTACCATAATACACCTAATAAACAGTGTACAGCACCCAACACAATGCAGCCCTGGTCATCTGACAGTCCTGGACCTGCTCAGGTTGGACGCCAGAAACCAGAGTCACCCCAGGATCCCAGCTCAAGCTGCCACCAGATCTGTAGATGTCACAGCACTGAGCAGTGTGGTAAATGCTGACAAAGCCAGGGCAGGTGCAGAGAGCAAGCTGGGGCACTTAGTGAGCTGGGCCCAGTCACACCCCAGCGGTGAGAATCCAGCAGATGCAGCATTCTCCATCTCAGCCCCAGGGAAGTGGACACCTCCCCAGATCTGGGACTGTGTCCTGGAGAACTGGGGCTCAACAAAGGATCTAGGGGCGCTTACAGTGAACAAGCAACACCATGAACTCCCCATGCACCACTGGGGCAAAACTGGCCAGAGCCTGGGCTGTAAAAACAGAGGCATAGGAGCAGGGAAGGGATTTTGCCTCTCCATGCAGCATTGGTGAGACTGATACCGGCCCTGGGATGGGGGACAGGCTGGCTCAGGGGAGTGGGGAATGGACTTGAGGCCTTTCCCCTCTGGTGGTGGGGGCTAGCTGTGATACGGCCTCATGGCAGGAGACTGGCTGGTTCAGGGGGTACAGAATGAGCCGTGGGGCCTCCCCTCTAGGGCATCTCTGTGCTGCTGTCACTGTTCCAAGCAGCAAGTTCTGCCCTTCCCCAGCTCGCCTGTTTCCGTGGGCTGTGGGTAACACTGATCGGTGTCGGTGCTGGGTGAGAAAACACACCCCTGTCCCCTGTGTGTGAGATGGAGGCCGGTGGCTCTGATCACCCTGATACTAGCGCCCCACCCCAGACATTGTGTATTGTAAGGGACTGCGGAAGTCTCTGTGACGGCCTAGCTAGGGAGGAACGCTTCCTCGTGCAGACGGTTACTATCGGTCAGTGGCGGACATGAGGAACCGGTCGAAACTGCCCACAACTGGCCTCGACTGCCTCGTGTGGCCCCTTGCCAGTAAAGAAGCACAATCCCTTAGTAATTATACATGAGCTAATAATGTTAAATGTATATTAATGCCTGCTATCCGGCCCTTCGTTGGACTTCGTCCCAGGCATTGCTCCGGTGCGCTGGGCTCTCTGCCTCCGTGACAGCAACACTTGGAGTCCCCGTTGCAGGTGTGTCACTTACCTTCAGTAAAGCCACGAATTCGCCGCTTTGCCACGTTTGAGCCTCGCTTTTTCGGAGCACCCCTGTCAGGCCTCCTGGGCCTAAAACGGAACATGTATGTGACACCCAAAGTGACACTCCCATTGAGTTTATCAACCCCAAGGGGGCTCAGCCCCATCCCCTGTCCATGGGGTCCCTGGCCTGTCAGGGGAGGTGCTCTCCCCCTACAGGGATTCACACACAGAGAACCAGGAGCATCACTGGTTTAGTCATTCTTGCATCCCACCTTTTCAGGGACCGGACATGGATGCTCCCAGCCAACCCCCCTGCTGGCCCCGAGTCAGGTCGGTGATCCCGACTGTAGCTACCAGCAGGGTACAGACAGCGGGTGGGTCTGGTACTGGTAGGGTGGGGAGATGGATCTAGAATGGATGTATGGGGGTCTAGATGGATCTAAAATGGATGTAGAGGGATGTGCATCAATCTAGAAGGGATCTACAGGTGGCTATGTAGGTATGGATAGATCTAAAATGGAACAGCATCAGCTGAAATGAATCTAGCATGAATTTAAATGGAGTTAATTGGGTATTCATGCATCTAAGAGCATAAGAATGGCCATACTGGATCAGACCAAAGGTCCATCCAGCCCAGTATCCTGTCTGCCGACAGTGGCCAATGCCAGGTGCCCCAGAAGGAGTGAACCTAACAGGTAATGTTCAAGTGATCTCTCTCCTGCCATTCATCTCCACCCTCTGACAAACAGAGGCTAGGGACACCATTCCTTACCCATCCTGGCTAAAAGCCATTAATGGACTTAAGCTCCATGAATGTATCAAGTTCTCTTTTAAACCGTATTATAGTCCTATCTGTATTGAATTTGAACGGATCTAGAGAGGTTCTGGAATGGTTCTAGATCGTGACACTGATATCTGGGTGGACATATCCCACACCTCATCCATCAGATATACCAATTTCAAGAGAGGGATCCAGAGCCAAATAATGGAATGGCTGAGATTGGATCTACCAAAAGGCTGATACTAAAACAGGAAACAGAGTTAATGCCAGTCAAAAGGGGTTTGTGGAGAACAGTCCATGTTCAATGACCATTTTCTCATTTCTGAGCAACATTAAAAGTCTGCTGCATTAAGGTGACTGTGCTGATCTGATATATATATGGATTCTTGTAGGGAGTTTGCCCAAATACCACAAAACATTCAAATTAAGAATATGGCTCCAAAACGGGCTAACTGATTTTCCTCAAAGTGTGATCTTCAAAGGGGAATCAGCATCCACATGTGTGTTGCTGGTGGGTCCCACAAAGCTCTGTTCTGGGCCTCAGGTTATTCAGTATCTGTATCAATGATCTGGAAGTTCATGTAAAATTGTTGCTGGCTAAGTCTGCAGAGAACACAAACTTTGGTGGGTGGAGGACATCTCCAAGCTACAGAGCTACCTGGGTCACCTGGTGAGTTGGGTTCAATTAGAACTGCATGTGAATCCATCCAAATGCAAGGTCAAACATTGAGGGACAAGGGATGTTGTTCACACTGGCAGGACGGGAGCTGTGACCTGGAGAGCAGGGGCTCTGAAAGGGAGCATGGTGGAACCCATCCAAACAAGAGGTTTCAGAGCAATTCTGGAGCTAAGCAGGCAGATACCGTCCTTGGGTGCATAAACCAGGGGATATTCAGCAAGGAGGTGGAGTCATCTCTGGATTTGGCCCTTGTGTGACCATGACTGGTTTCATAAATATAAAGGGAAGGGTAAACCCCTTTAAAATCCCTCCTGGCCAGAGGAAAAATCCTCTCACCTGTAAAGGGTTAAGAAGCTAAAGGTAACCTCGCTGGCACCTGACCAAAATGACCAATGAGGAACAAGTTACTTTCAAAAGCTGGGAGGAGGGAGAGAAACAAAGGGTCTGTGTCTGTCTGTATGCTGCTTTTGCCGGGGACAGAACAGAAATGGAGTCTTAGAACTTTTAGTAAGTAATCTAGCTAGGTATGTGTTAGATTATGATTTCTTTAAATGGCTGAGAAAAGAAGTGTGCTGAATAGAATGACTATTCCTGTCTGTGTGTCTTTTTTGTAATTTAAGGTTTTGCCTAGAGGGATTCTCTATGTTTTGAATCTAATTACCCTGTAAGGTATCTACCCTCCTGATTTTACAGAGGTGATTCCTTTACTTCTATTAAAAGTCTTCTTGTAAGAAAACTGAATGCTTTTTCATTGTTCTCAGATCCAAGGGTTTGGGTCTGTGGTCACCTATGAAAATTGCTGAGGATTTTTACCAAACCTTCCCCAGGAAGTGGGGTGCAAGGGTTGGGAGGATTTTGGGAGAAAGACGTGTCCAAACTACGTTTCCCAGTAAACCCAGATAAAGTTTGGCGGTGGCAGTGGAAATCCAAAGGCAAAGGGTAAAATTAATTTGTACCTTGGGGAAGTTTTAACCTAAGCGGGTAAAAGTAACCTTGGAGGTTTTTATGCAGGTCCCCATATCTGTACCCTAGAGTTCAGAGTGGGGAAGGAACCTTGACATGGTGGCAGAGTGGTGGGATTAACCTGAAATCCTTTTGAGATCAATTTGAGATTTTTTTAAACCAGAAAAACAGATTTTAAAAAGGAAGTATTTTTTTTTCCTTTGGGGCTGTTGGAAAGGAGGTCCAACTGAAAGCAGCTAGTTTTTTCTCTGCTTTGGGCCAGAGCAGAGACAAAAGGGAATTACCTTTGTAAATTGCAGGTTTTCTTTGCCTGGAGGCAGAGTAGTTAATATCCTGCAGGGAAATTCACAGTCTTCACAAACCTGAGTTTTTTTTCCCCCTAAAAGTAAATAGGGGGGGCGGGGGGTGTTCTACCCATTTGCCTGGAGACAAAAGTGGCAGTTTTTGTTATTTTTTTTATTTAGGATTTTGATTTTTTTTTTACAAGAAGCACAGGTTTGAAAACGAATTTTTTTCCTTTGGGCTGCTGGTAAGCAGGTTTCCAAGTAGTTGGAGGTTTTTTGCTTTGATTTGGGGCCAGAGCAGAGACAAAGGAAATTGTCTTTTTCTGTAGGCTGACAATCACTATCAAAGAATAGGTATCCTATTCCAGCACAGCAAAATTTTACAGCCAAGTTTTGTTTGTTTATTTCTAAACCTTGGGTGTAAAGTTAGTTAAAACAGAGAAGTTAGGATGACGGAATCCACAGCACAACAAAAGCTGGAATTAGCCAGATTTCAGGCTGAGGAAAAACAAAAGGCATATGAAAGACAGATAGAGCTCATGCGGCTGGAGAAGGAGGTACAGGAGGCTGCCCACAGGAGGGAAATGGAGGCAAGGAAGCATGTGGAGGAGGAGAAGGAAAACGAGAGGAAGCATGAACTGGAGATGGAGAAGGTAAAGGCTCAGCAGAATATACCAACAAACCCTAGCAATCCTTCTACAGGTACCACTTCCCATCCCAGAAAATTCCCCACCTACAAGGCAGGCGATGATACGGAGGCCTTCTTAGAAAACTTCGAAAGGGCCTGCCTTGGGTACAGCATCTCTACAGACTAATAAATGTAGAGCTGAGGCCAGAGCTCAGTGGACCCTTAGCTGAGGTGGCAGCTGAAATGCCTAGAGAACCCATGAACAAGTATGAACTGTTTAAATCCAAGGCGAGAGTCAGAATGGGGATAACACCCGAGCATTCTCGTCGGAGGTTCAGAGCCCTAAGGTGGAAACCAGACGTGTCATTTACCTGATATGCCCACCACATTGTGAAACATTGGGATGCCTGGATATCAGGAGCAAGTGTTGAATCTCCAGTAAATTTGCCCTTCCTAATGCAAATGGAACAATTCTTAGAGGGTGTTCCTGAGGAAATAGAAAGATACATCCTAGATGGGAAGCCCAAAACTGTAATCGAGGCAGGAGAGATTGGAGCCAGATGGGTGGAGGTGGCAGAGAAGAAGAAAACTGGTCGCAGTTGGAGTGGAGACCAGAAGGGACAACCCCAGACCACACCCTATTACCGGGAGCCGCCCAAGGCCCCACCTACCTCCCAAAGAACCTTCCAGACCCCTTATCGTCCCACCACCCCGTTCTCCAGCAACTCACCTCGCCCCAGTGACCCGTCAGCTGGACGATGTTTTAAATGTAATGAGCTGGGGCATGTAAAGGCCAACTGCCCCAAGAACCCCAACAGAGTACAGTTCATTGCACCAGAATGACAACAGAGGTCCGCAGGCCCAGATACCTCCCAGATACCCTTGGAGTGGAGGGAAACTGTGAGTGTGGGAGGGAAGAAGGTCACCACGTGGAGGGACACCGGAGCACAAGTGTCAGCTATCCATGCTTCCTTAGTGGACCCCAATTTAATCAACCCAGAGATCCCAGTGACGATTCAACCCTTCAAGTCCAACTCTTTCGATTTGCCTACAGCCTTTTTGCCTGTTCAGTACCAGGGCTGGTCAGGAATGTGGACTTTTGCACTTTAGTCTATGATGATTATCCCATCCCCATGCTGTTGGGGGAAGACTTGGCCAATCATGTGAAGCGGGCCAAAAGGGTGGGAACGGTCACCCGCAACCAGGCTAAACAAGCTGTGAGGCCTAGCTCTGTTCCGGAAACTTCTATCAGGTCCCGGTCAGAGGTGATGGACCCGGACCCCAGGCCAATGTCTGCAACAGAAGTAGTGGATCCAGTCCCCGAGACCCAGATGGAACCAGTCCCAGAACCGGAACCAGCGGAACAACCAGCACCAGACCCATTGCTAGCACTGAATCAAGCACTTGCAACCTCAACACCAGAGGGCCCCACCGAACCTGAACCAGCAGCAGCCCGTAACCCTACACAAGAGGCTCAGCCAGAGCCTGAACCCCAACATAGTGTCCCAGTGGAGAGCGGTTCACAGTCAATGGAAACAGACCCATCCCCTATATCGCTTCCAGAGGGACCAAGCATAGGTCCACAATCCAATGAGGAACTGATGTCTCCAGCATCAAGGGAACAGTTCCAGACAGAACAGGAAGCAGATGAAAGCCTCCAGAGAGCTTGGACGGTTGCATGGAGCAACCCACCGCCTCTCAGCTCTTCTAATCGATCCAGGTTTGTTGTAGAAAGAGGACTTTTATAGAAGGAAACTCTTTCTGGTGGACACGAGGAAGACTGGCATCCTCAGAGACAGTTGGTAGTTCCAACTAAATAGCGGGCCAAGCTCTTGAGCTTAGCCCATGATCACCCTAGTGGCCATGCTGGGGTGAACAGGACCAAAGACCATTTGGGGGGGTCATTCCACTGGGAGGGAATGGGCAAGGATGTTTCTACCTATGTCCGGTCTTGTGAAGTATGCCAAAGAGTGGGAAAACCCCAAGACCAGGTCAAAGCCCCTCTCCAGTCACTCCCCATCATTGAAGTTCCATTTCAGCGAGTAGCTGTGAATATTCTGGGTTCTTTTCTGAAAAAGACACCCAGAGGAAAGCAGTACATCCTGACTTTCATGGATTTTGCCACCTGATGGCCGGAAGCAGTAGCTCTAAGCAACACCAGGGCTAAAAGTGTGTGCCAGGCACTAGCAGACATTTTTGCCAGGGTAGGTTGGCCCTCCGACATCCTCACAGATGCAGGGACTAATTTCCTGGCAGGAACTATGGGAAAACCTCTGGGAAGCTCATGGGGTAAATCACTTGGTTGCCACTCCTTACCACCATCAAACAAATGGCCTGGTGGAGAAGTTTAATGGAACTTTGAGGACTATGATACGTAAATTCGTAAATGAGCACTCCAATGATTGGGACCTAGTGTTGCAGCAGTTGCTCTTCGCCTACAGAGCTGTACCACATCCCAGTTTAGGGTTTTCCCCATTTGATCTTGTATATGGCTGTGAGGTTAAGGGGCCATTACAGTTGGTGAAGCAGCAATGGGAGGGATTTACACCTTCTCCAGGAACTAAGATTCTGGACTTTGTAACCAACCTACCAAACACCCTCCAAACCTCTGCAGCCCTTGCTAAAGAAAACTTGCAGGATGCTCAAAAAGAGCAAAAAGGCTGGTATGATAAACATGCCAGAGAGCGTTCCTTCAAAGTAGGAGACCAGGCCATGGTTTTGAAGGTGCTCCAGGCCCATAAAATGGAAGCATCGTGGGAAGGGCCATTCACCGTCCAGGAGCGCCTGGGAGCTGTTAATTATCTCATAGCATTCCCCACCTCCAACCAAAAGCCTAAGGTGTACCATATTAATTCCCTAAATCCCTTTTATTCCAGAGAATTAAAGGTATGTCAGTTTACCAGCCCAGGGAGGAGACGACCCTGAGTGGCCTGAAGGTGTCTACTACAAAGGGAAAAATGCTGGTGGTGTGGAAGAAGTGAACCTCTCCATGACCCTTGGGCGTATGCAACGACAGCAGATCAAGGAGCTGTGCACTAGCTACGCGCTGATGTTTTCAACCACCCCAGGTGTTAGGGGGCTTATTCCTTCACCAGATGTTAGGGGGCTTATTCCTTCACCCACTTACTTCCCTGGTCCTTCTCGCATGAACAGAGAGCAACAATACCCGAAGTCCAGAGGTGCAAACAATTCGATGTTTATTGGGGTGAACTTCCAGCAAGCATGATTCCAGTTTCCTTCCTTAGTATCCTCCTTCCCAGCTCTGACACCACAAAGCCTTACACCTGTGTCCCTGTTCCCATTCCTGCCCTTAGCCAAACATGATTCCAACTTCCTTACCCCCATTCCCTGTTCCCATCTCCCCCTTTAGCATAACATGATTCCAATTTTCTTACCCCCATTCCCTGTTCCCATCTCACACGCCCACCCACTTCCTCATTGACTACAGATTATATAGTAAAACTTGAGTTCTGCTTAGCTATACCTTAACCAATCATTTTCCTGAAATTTAACTAACCAATCCTAACATATTGTAACATGATTATGTAACCAATTATATCCCACCACCTCAATTAGTTTACACCCAGCAAAATTAATTATACAGCAGACAGGAACAATCACAGAACCAGACAGAGATTATACAGACAAACAACAGCAAAGTGGGAACTATAATGACAAAACAATACAGAAGTGAGGATTTCACATCCCAGCTATTGATAAGTGAGTTCTTGCCAGCCTTTCACATTTTCTAGGCACTTCCCTTTCTCTGGAGGTGATAGGAATACAATCCTGTCCTGATAGTGCCTAACAGCCCAATAGCACCTTATTTCAATGTGACTAGTTTGGAATGCGAGGATGTGACCGTTCGCTTCCCAGTTTATGGCTGCCTCTGCTGCCTAGCCAAAGGCCTGAGCCTAAGCACAGGGCCTCAGACTGTCACAGTAAGAGAAGGCCCTTACACTGGCAGACAGTGGTTTTGATTCTTTCTTTTATACCTCTATCACTAGCCAAGTGATAAGAATACACCTAAATTCTTAGAGTATAGGCCTTTACAGACAGGCCTGAATATCTATATCCTAACACTCCACCCCTTTTTTTTTCTTTTTCTTTTGGGATCCTCCTGCCCAGGTATCCCTGGAAAAGCATAGGACATATGGCGACACATTTCCTGATAGGGCCAGGCATCAAGGTGGAAGGTGTCGATATTCCATTTGTCCCACTGCCCCTTGTGTAGTATAGAGCCCTGCACCTTCTCTCGCACGGGCATACCACAACTATTCCAATTAGTGTTCCAGACTTCCCATTAGAGTGGGCCTGAGAAGGTTGGGTCCGGGTTGTCTAGTACACTGCAGGGTTTGGAGGGCTTATTACATTACTTATAGGTTATATCCATATGCAACGTAACACAAGTACAGTTAACAATACAAAATCCACAGCAACACCGAGTCCTGACTACTGCAGTATGGTCCAACATCCAAGACACCCCCAGAACACTTCCTCTCCTCCTTCGACGGGGTCACGATCTTGTGTCCAGTTGCTGGCAGTTGCAACAAGCTGCTCCTTCAAGTTTTGTATGCTTTTGTCCATATCACAAGTCCATTGAATGTTCACAGAGAAATGGGATATTGTCCAAACCAGCTTGACCACTTGGTATGGAATCAGGCAGTAAGCCCTGGCTTATTCACAGCAATAAGATTCACAGATCCATTTGTGCACCAAAGTCCATATAGCAGCATGTAGATGGGTGTAGTTTGGTTATGGGCTGGTGTAATTGTGCCCCCAGTAAGATGTACATTCCCAGCAAAACACCTTATACACAGTACACCCAATTGTCCACCCCTTGCATAGGCCATTGATCCCGCTCCTCTATAGTCATAGGAGAGGGGCACATCCAAACATCTTCTATTAATTTACACTATTTTACACACAACCCCATTGATTTCCAGTGAGCTTCTCCCCTTCTCATTATTTCCATAGGGCTTGTGGGGGCCACCTTAGTTGCCATTCCATTTCCAGGTACCACGGTAGCTATTACACAGGTGCTGGCCTCCTAGTTGAGAATTTGCATTCCCATACACATCTTCCCCCCCAAGGCCAGCCTTTGGAAGCCATCCCCCACCCACATCATGAGGTTTTCTGTTCATTAAAACACAACAATGCTAGCAACAAGACAAACACCACAGACAAACAACACAAAACATAGATCCATGGTATTCTGGGTTATTTTTCCGCTGGCGCCAGCTTGCTTGTAGAGTGTCTGAAAAACAAAAGAAACAATTTCCTTCCCCATGGTGGGGACAGATTATTGCTTAATAATAATACCACTTTCTTTTACAAATGTCCTTGCTACTTGCAGGAAAAACAGAAGAATTACCTCCAGACTGTCCTTATTTTGTTCTATAGTCAGGCTAGTGAATTACCCCACTCACTGGTCATTTATGAAATTCATGAGATGGTGTACCTCAGTTTCCCCTCTTGTACAACAGACCAAGTTTGCAATAGTTTCTCTGCTGTACCAAGCTTTAAGTTTATTCTCAGGTAATAGCTGAGACACAGCTTCAGATTTTAGCACTGTACACACAGACACACCCCTTAAGGTTAACCTGTCCCCCTTATTTTCAGGCTTGACTTGTTTTTTTCACCTCCCTTTCCTGAAGGGCCATAATCTGAGTCTTCTAGTAGCTTGTTTGGTGACGAGATGTATTTGTTATTTGCAGCTCCTTTGTGCCCATCAGCTAGGTAATTTGCATTTACACAGAGGCTTACTAGCTTGCTTTTGGATCCAAAGCTGTTAGCAGCTCAGACACTGTCTTAAAAGGGAAGCATTTTACTTCCACCAGAGTTCTGATTACTTTCCACTTTCATCTCCTGCTCCAAAACACAGCGATCTGAAAAAGAAAGCACAACCTATTGTGGCTCCTTTTGGAGCCCTATTAGGATTTTAATGAAGTACCATGTTTTATTTGCATTTCTTTTACTCCTTTTCCAATATACACTGCACATGTCCTGGGAAAATGCAAATTCCTTCCATATAGTTTAACCTCCATAACATCATATTAGCCAAATTAATTTTACACAAGGTATAACTGCCTCCCCCATGCCTACAGAGTTTTCATGCAGAACCCACCAAAGCAACAATCTGATCCCCCAGAGCCATCCCAAGGCTCAGTGTTCCCATCATTCCTCCCCTTTTCCTTTTCTTTTACCTGTGCACACACACACACAAAATTCTCAAAAAGAAAAGGAGTACCCGTGGCACCCCAGAGACCAACCAATCCATTTGAGCATGAGCCTTCGTGAGCTACGAAAGCTCATGCTCAAACAAACCGGCCAGTCTCCAAGGTGCCACAAGCACTCCCCTTCTTCTTGCGAATACAGACTAACACGGCTGTTACTCTGAAACCACACAAAATTCTGTTTTGCCTAACATCCCTTGCGCTGTAATTACTCTTTTTACACAACTGTACCCCGATTACACTTCCATCTTGTAGAACTAGACACAACTAGGGGCAGCCAAGTTAAGTTCCAAAAGAAACCTCTTCCATCCTTTAGTGATTTTGATTACATTACCCAATAGTCAAATAATTTTGCTCAGATTCTCTCTCTACCTGCTGCCTGCAGCAGTCCCTTATAGACCATTTCTGTGGGAAAAGGGCCCATTTTCCCTCAGAATAGCTATAAAGGCTTCTGGGGACAGAAGCGTAGTGGTGATAGTAGCCACTCTACCTGACCCCCTTGGATAATTTAATTACCAAGCTTCCATCCAATGTGACTGCACAGAGTTGCACATACAGTTAACATTTATATAACTGGGTTTTATCATTAAACAAAAACTTCCTTCTTGACATCTCACATAAGTATCCAAAGTACCCTCCATTAAAACTTCAGAAAAACAAAAGAGTGTGGAAAGGCAGGTTGCACTTTGAAACTTTTATTTTTTTTTCCTCTACTCCCCCAGGACCAAGTCTCAGATCCAGTCTCTAAAGGTGGTCTGTTAACTCTGCTTTTGACCTTAAACCCTTTTGTGCCAAATCATCTTTCACTACCCCTAACTAATTTACAACCCTTCAGCAGCCCTTGCTGAAGCAGCACCAAACTTGAAAGATTACTGGCAGCTTCCCATAATGCTGCCCTTACTTCAAACCTCTCAAGCAGACTGAAGTGCCTCTTTTCCCTGGGAGGCATTCAGTCCCCATGGGCAGGGACCTTCTTCCCCTACCCATATACCAAGGAGGGTGGGCTCCTCAGCCACCCCCCATACCTCTGGGTCCCCTAAAACTTCCTCCATTTCCTTTTTAATCTTATCCCAGGTTGACCCCTGTACCTGGTATGGGCCCTGGTCCTCCCTTATCCATTTATCCAAAAAATCCTTTACCCTGGCTTGCCAGAACCCGCAACTACCATCACGAGAGTTCGCGATACCCCCTCCAAGCAGCTGCGTGGACTGTTGGGGAGGGGGACTTACAGGCTGCCACTCACCTATCCAATGCGATGCATCCGAGTCATGGCACCAAGATGTTAGGGGGCTTATTCCTTCACCCACTTACTTCCCTGGTCCTTCTCGCATGAACAGAGAGCAACAATACCCGAAGTCCAAAGGTGCAAACAATTCAATGTTTATTGGGGTGAACTTCCAGCAAGCATGATTCCAGTTTCCTTCCTTAGTATCCTCCTTCCCAGCTCTGACACCACAAAGCCTTACACCTGTGTCCCTGTTCCCATTCCTGCCCTTAGCCAAACATGATTCCAACTTCCTTACCCCCATTCCCTGTTCCCATCTCCCCCTTTAGCAAAACATGATTCCAATTTTCTTACCCCCATTCCCTGTTCCCATCTCACACGCCCACCCACTTCCTCATTGACTACAGATTATATAGTAAAACTTGAGTTCTGCTTAGCTATACCTTAACCAATCATTTTCCTGAAATTTAACTAACCAATCCTAACAGATTGTAACATGATTATGTAACCAATTATATCCCACCACCTCAATTAGTTTACACCCAGCAAAATTAATTATACAGCAGACAGGAACAATCACAGAACCAGACAGAGATTATACAGACAAACAACAGCAAAGTGGGAACTATAATGACAAAACAATACAGAAGTGAGGATTTCACATCCCAGCTATTGATAAGTGAGTTCTTGCCAGCCTTTCACATTTTCTAGGCACTTCCCTTTCTCTGGAGGTGATAGGAATACAATCCTGTCCTGATAGTGCCTAACAGCCCAATAGCACCTTATTTCAATGTGACTAGTTTGGAATGTGAGGATGTGACCGTTCGCTTCCCAGCTTATGGCTGCCTCTGCTGCTTAGCCAAAGGCCTGAGCCTAAGCACAGGGCCTCAGACTGTCACAGTAAGAGAAGGCCCTTACACTGGCAGACAGTGGTTTTGATTCTTTCTTTTATACCTCTATCACTAGCCAAGTGATAAGAATACACCTAAATTCTTAGAGTATAGGCCTTTACAGACAGGCCTGAATATCTATATCCTAACACCAGGACTGACTGAACGGGCATACCACTCCATTGACACAGGTAACGCTCACCCAATTAATTAAAGTCCAACCTTACCGGGTGTCTCCTCAAGCTAAAACTGCTATAGAACGGGAGATCCAGGATATGTTACGGATGCGTGTAATCCGCCCCTCTGAAAGTGCATGGGCATCTCCAGTCATTCTAGTTTCCAAATCAGATGGGGAGATATGTTTTTGCATGGACTACCATAAGCTAAATGCTGTAACTCGCCCAGACAACTATCCAATACCACGCACAGATGAACTATTGGAGAAACTGGGACGGGCCCAGTTCATCTCTACCTTGGACTTAACCAAGGGGTACTGGCAGGTACTGCTAGATGAATCTGCCAAGGAAAGGTCAGCCTTCACCACACATCTCGGGCTGTATGAATTTAATGTCCTCCTTTTCGGGCTGCAAAATGCACCCACCACCTTCCAAAGACTTGTAGATGGTCTCTTAGCGGGATTAGGAGAATATGCAGTCGTCTACCTTGACGATGTGGCCATATTTTCAGATTCCTGGGCAGACCATCTGGAACATCTACAAAAAGTCCTTGAGAGCATAAGGGAGGCAGGACTAACTGTTAAGGCTAAGAAGTGTCAAATAGGCCTCAACAGAGTGACTTGCCTTGGACACCAGGTGGGTCAAGGAACTATCAGCCTCCTACAGGCCAAAGTGGATGCTATCCAAAAGTGGCCTGTCCCCAAGTCAAAGAATCAGGTTCAATCCTTCTTAGGCTTGGCCAGTTATTACAGACGATTTGTACTGCAATACAGCCAAATTGCCGCCCCACTGACAGACCTAACCAAAAAGAAACAACCAAATGTCATTCAGTGGACCGAAGAGTGTCAGAAGGCCTTTAAGCACCTTAAAGCGACACTCATGTCTGACCCTGTACTAAGGGCCCCAGACTTTGACAAACCATTCCTAATAACCACAGATGCGTCCGAGTGTGGTGTGGGAGCAGTTCTAATGCAGAAAGGACCTGATCAAGAATTCCACCCTGTAGTGTTTCTCAGCAAAAAACTGTCTGAGAGGGAAAGCAACTGGTCAGTCAGTGAAAAAGAATGTTATGCCATTGTCTATGCCCTGGAAAAGCTACACCCATATGTTTGGGGATGGCGTTTCTACCTGCAAACCGACCATGCTGCGCTACAGTGGCTTCATACTGCCATGGGAAATAACAAAAAACTTATTCGGTGGAGTTTAGCTCTCCAAGATTTTGATTTCCACATCCAACACATCTCAGGAGCTTCTAACAAAGTAGCTGATGCACTCTCCCGTGAAAGTTTCCCAGAATGAGCTGGGATTGTCCTTCAGATGTGGAAAATATTGTTAGTCTTTATGTACTTGTAGTATATTTAGAGGTGCATGTGTCTTATTAACTCTGTTTTCCTAGAGCTCCAGGAAGAAATCCCAGCCAGCGTTTCACCCTAGCTGAGATTTGGGGGGGGCGTGTCATAAATATAAAGGGAAGGGTAAATCCCTTTAAAATCCCTCCTGGCCAGAGGAAAAATCCTCTCACCTGTAAAGGGTTAAGAAGTTAAAGGTAACCTCACTGGCACTTGACCAAAATGACCAATGAGGAGACAAGATACTTTCAAAAGCTGGGAGGAGGGAGAGAAACAAAGGGTCTGTGTCTGTCTGTATGCTGCTTTTGCCAGGGACAGAACAGGAATGGAGTCTTAGAACTTTTAGTAAGTAATCTAGCTAGATATGTGTTAGATTATGATTTCTTTAAATGGTTGAGAAAAGAGTTGTGCTGAATAGAATGACTATCCCTGTCTGTATCTTTTTTGTAACTTAAGGTTTTGCCGAGAGGGATTCTCTATGTTTTGAATCTAATTGCCCTGTAAGGTGTCTACCATCCTGATTTTACAGAGGTGATTCCTTTACTTCTATTAAAAGTCTTCTTGTAAGGAAACTGAATGCTTTTTCATTGTTCTAAGATCCAAGGATTTGGGTCTGTGGTCACCTATGCAAATTGGTGAGGATTTTTACCAAACTTTCCCCAGGAAGTGGGGTGCAAAGGTTGGGAGGATTTGGGGGGCAAAGACGTGTCCAAACTACGTTTCCCAGTAAAGCCAGTTAAAGTTTGGTGGTGGCAGTGGAAATCCAAAGGCAAAGGGTAAAATTAATTTGTACCTTGGGAAAGTTTTAACCTAAGGTGGTGAAAGTAAGCTTAGGAGGTTTTCATGCAGGTCCTCACATCTGTACACTAGAGTTCAGAGTGGGGAAGGAACCTTGACAACTGGAGATTTTGTCCAGCTCTAATGTCCACACTTCTAGCAGGACTTTGGCAAATTGAAAAGAGCTACAAGAACAAGCTGGTGGGGAGAGCTCCAAGGAGAGTGATCTCCTGAGGGTATTGGAGGCGAAGAAGGGACTCGACCCCCTCTGTAGGAACTTCCATGGGGTGGGGGTTTGTGAGAGCAGGGAGCTCTTCAACCTCTCTGGCCAAGGAAGGGAAAGACCCGACGGCTGACAGCTGGAGTCAGAAAAGGACTGGCTGAGACTAATATGCAAACATTAAACATGGAGCCATGGGAACAACTGACCGGGGGCCGTGGCTGGGTGGGTTCTGGCTCTGGGGTGTCCACCAGGGGGTCAGGTTGGAAGGTCACAATGGTCACTCCTGCCTTTGAAATCTATGGGTCTGGGTATCTCAGTGCAGTCTAGGGGAACAGACTTGTGCTCCACCCCTGACACTGAAGGCTGGCTCTGAGTTACAGCATTTTTCTGGTGCAGCCTGGCACAAGGGGAGGGTAAGAGACAGGCTAGTCGGAGGATGCTGTCCCTGATTTGAGTTCTTGGGTCAGGGATTTTGAAAGGAGCTGAAGGGATTTCATGGAATCATAGACATGGAGGGTTGGTGGGGACCTCAAGAGGCCAGCTGGTGCAGTGGTTCTCAACCTCTTTTCATTTGCAGACCCCTAAAAAATTTCATTGGAAGTATGGACCCCTTTGGAAATCTTAGACTTAGTCTGTGGACTCCCTGGGCTCCACGGCCCACAAGTTGAAAACCACTGACAACCTTTCACGGGCCCCTCACACACCATCCCCATTATTTAGGCTCTCAGATTCCATTGAAATTCAATTCCAGTGCCCAAGAGCATCCCTTATGGCAGAAGAGGAGGAGGAGAAAGGTCTGTTTAATGTCTCGGCACCAGTCCAGAAAGGGGAGGCACCTGGAGAATCTTTCAGAAACGGGAACTGGAATATTACTCACTTAAAAGCAAAATCAGCACCATGGCTGAGCCTGGGATCCAGCAGTGATGTCACAGCTGGATTGCGAGTGACTCCTGCTGCCAAGTGTAATGCCGACAGACCCGGGGTCTTGGCAGGTGGGATTGAACCTGGGAACCTTTGGAGCTAAAGGCATCGGCCTCTACCGCATGAGCTAAAGGCCAGCTGGCACTTAGCTAAGGCTGTAGAGCGGACTCACTCATCTCCCTCAGTGGTCTCTGTGCCTCTGGGTTACACAAGCATGAACCTTACCTCCCTTCCCCTCAATACCTGCCCTGCAGCTGAGTCCCCCATACCCCTCACCACATAGAAAGGGGGCTGGCAAGAGAACTAGAGCATGGAAGAACCAGGGGCTGGAATGAACTGGTGTGCCCTGTCTATAGAGAGCATTGCTGTTTGTAGCGCAGCGCTGTCTGGAGGGCAACAGCCTGAACTGCAGAGAGATCCAGGACAAGCAAACACCTTACTCACCATCGCTTTCCCAAGGGATGTTCTTTCCAAAAGGTGGCATGGTTTTCTCTTTGCTGCCGGTTGATCTTTCCATGCCGGAGCCTGGGCGGCCAGGCCGAGGTGCTGGCTCCAGGACTGCTTTGCTGGGCAGCCACAAGGTTCCCCAGAGCAGGCAACGGGGCTGTGGCCCCAAGGATGGGAGTGGGGGTGTTGCCTTAAGTCCCTACTCTGACTCAGAGCTTGGGGACTGCATGGCCAGGGAGGGGTTTCCTCACAAGGTCCTTTGGGGCTGCAGCTGCTTCAAAGCAAGGAGAAAAGAGAGTAGCGAGAGCCAGCCAGGCAGCAGCTCTGTTGAGCTAATACACAACCTAAATCTCCCTGTCTGCAGATTTAGCCCATAACTTTTTGTCTCAGCTTCAAAAGCAGACGGTGGCCAATTATTGTCCATGGCTAAATAACAGCCCCACATATTTGAAGACTAAGTCCATCCTCATCCCCCTGAGTCGTCTTTTCTTAAGACTAACCAGACCCTCACAGGTCAGGTTTTCTAAACCTTTTATCATTTTTGCTGCTCTTCTCTGGACTCGAGTCAATTTGTCTACAACTTTCTAAAAGTGCGGCAGACAGAACTGGACACAATACTTCAGCTGAGGCCTCGCCAGTGCCAAGTAAAATAGGACAATAACCTCCTGTGTCTTACATTTGACACTGCTACTAATACCTCATAGAATCATAGGGTTGGAAGGGACCTCATGAGGTCATGTAGTCCAGTCCCCCGGCACTCATGCCCAGGACTAAGTGCTAGAGAACATAGGGGAGAAATCAAATCAGAATCTTACATGTCTGTATAGTAATGCGAGAAGTATGGGAAATAAGCAGGAAGAACTCAAAATGCTAGTTAATAAACAGACCTATGACATAGTTGGCATCACAGAGACTTGGTGGGATAATATGCATGACTGGATATTGATATGGAAGGGTAAAGCTTGCTCAGGAAGAACAGGCAGGGAAGAAAGGGAGGAGGTGTTGTCTTATATATCAGAAATACACTGGGACTGAAGTTGAGGTAGAAATAGGAGACAGACTTGTTGAAGGTCTCTGGGCAAGGGGAATAGTGGTGAAAAACAAGGGAGATGTCATGGTAGGTATCTACCACAGACCACCTAACCAGGAAGAAGAGGTAGATGAGGCTGTTTTTAAACAACCAACAACATCATCCAAAACACAGGACTTAGTGGTGATGCGGGATTTCAACTACCCAGACACCTGTTGGGAAGAATCATATTAACCTGTTTCACAACTGCATCCTATTATTGACTCATATTCAGTTGGTGATCCCCTATAAACTGAAATAATAATATAATATCATGCTGAAAAAGAGCATTACAACCACCTAGCTAGATACTCCCCATTTTGTAGTTGTGCTTTTGATTTTCTTTCCTAAGTGGAGTACTTTGCACTGGTCTTTATTGACTTTCATCTTGTTGATTTTTAGACCAGTCTCTAATTTGTCAGGGTCACTCTGAATTCTAATCCTGTCCTCCAAAGTCTTTGTAAACCCTTGGTGTCATCTGCAAATGTTATAAACATAAAGACAGGTTTCAGAGTAACAGCCGTGTTAGTCTGTATTCGCAAAAAGAAAAGGAGTACTTGTGGCACCTTAGAGACTAACCAATTTATTTGAGCATGAGCTTTCGTGAGCCACAGCTCACTTCATCGGATGCATGCCGTGGAAACTGCAGCAGACTTTATTTATACACAGAGAATATGAAAAAATACCTCCTCCCACCCCACTGTCCTGCTGGTAATAGCTTATCTAAAGTGATCATCAGGTGGGCCATTTCCAGCACAAATTGTGCTGGAAAATTGTGCTGGAAATTTCCAAATTGTGCTGGAGTCTTAGAACTTTTAGTAAGTAATCTAGTTAGGTATGTGTTAGATTATGATTTCTTTAAATGGCTGAGAAAAGAGCTGTGCTCATAGAATCATAGAATCATAGAATATCAGGGTTGGAAGGGACCCCAGAAGGTCATCTAGTCCAACCCCCTGCTCAAAGCAGGACCAATTCCCAGTTAAATCATCCCAGCCAGGGCTTTGTCAAGCCTGACCTTAAAAACCTCTAAGGAAGGAGATTCTACCACCTCCCTAGGTAACGCATTCCAGTGTTTCACCACCCTCTTAGTGAAAAAGTTTTTCCTAATATCCAATCTAAACCTCCCCCACTGCAACTTGAGACCATTACTCCTCGTTCTGTCATCTGCTACCATTGAGAACAGTCTAGAGCCATCCTCTTTGGAACCCCCTTTCAGGTAGTTGAAAGCAGCTATCAAATCCCCCCTCATTCTTCTCTTCTGCAGGCTAAACAATCCCAGCTCCCTCAGCCTCTCCTCATAACTCATGTGTTCCAGTCCCCTAATCATTTTTGTTGCCCTTCGCTGGACTCTCTCCAATTTATCCACATCCTTCTTGAAGTGTGGGGCCCAAAACTGGACACAATACTCCAGATGAGGCCTCACCAATGTCGAATAGAGGGGAACGATCACGTCCCTCGATCTGCTCGCTATGCCCCTACTTATACATCCCAAAATGCCATTGGAATAGAATGGCTCAATAGAATGACTATTCTTGTCTGTGTGTCTTTTTTGTAACTTAAGGTTTTGCCTAGAGCAATTCTCTATGTTTTGAATCTAATTACCCTGTAAGGTATCTACCATCCTGATTTTACAGAGGTGATTCCTTTACTTCTATTAAAAGTCTTCTTGTAAGAAAACTGAATGCTTTTTTTCATTGTTCTAAGATCCAAGGGTTTGGGTCTGTGGTCACCTATGCAAATTGCTGAGGATTTTTACCAAACCTTCCCCAGGAAG
Source organism: Lepidochelys kempii (assembly GCF_965140285.1). Taxonomy (NCBI): domain Eukaryota; kingdom Metazoa; phylum Chordata; order Testudines; family Cheloniidae; genus Lepidochelys; species Lepidochelys kempii. The sequence continues at coordinate 37,267,895 of NC_136392.1, forward strand.
TGGGGTGCAAGGGTTGGGAGGATTTTGGGGGGAAAGACGTGTCCGAACTACGTTTCCCAGTAAACCCAGATAAAGTTTGGTGGTAGCAGTGGAAATCCAAGGGCAAAGGATAAAATTAATTTGTATCTTGGGGAAATTTTAACCTAAGCTGGTAAAAGTAAGCTTAGGAGGTTTTCATGCAGGTCCCCACATCTGTACCCTAGAGTTCAGAGTGGGGAAGGAACCTTGACAGCCGTAGTCTAGGCTAATTAGATTGTGAGGTCTCTGGGACAGGGAATCTTTTGTCCCATGTTGGACAGCGCCTAGCACAATGGGGTCCTGGTTCATGGCTCGGGCTCCTGGGTACTAGGGTAATATAAATAATGAATAATAATAGTTACATCTGATTTAAGCTCTGGAAAATCAGGTAGTTTGTGACTACAAGAATGATTTAAGAATTAATACAAGAATGGCTGAAGGCAGTGGTTCTCAATACAGGGATACCCCTGGGGATACGCAAAGGTCTTCCAAGGGGTACATCAATTCCTCTAGGTATTGGCCTAGTTTTAGAAAGCACTAGCAAAGTCAGTGACTCGTTTATAGTGCTCTATGTACCATACACGTAAATACCAGTGCAATACTTATATTCCAATTGATTTGTTTTGTAATTATAGGGTAAACATGAGAAAGTCAGTAATAGTGGGCTGTGACACTTTTGTATTTTTGTGTCTGATTTTGTAGGCAAGTAGTTGTTAAGTGAGGTGGAACTTGGGACTACCCAAGGCAAATCAGACTCCTGAAAGGAGTAGAGTAGTCTGGAAAGGTTGAGAACCACTGGCTTAAGGTAACTTTATCCCAGTCTCCCTGCAACTACATGGGAAGGAGATTTCTGAGCAGATGGCTCTTTAATCTAGCAGACAAAGGCATGACAAGAGCCAATGGCTGGGAGCTGAAGCTAGAGAAATTCAGGCTAGAATCATAGAACTGAAAGGAACCTCAAAAGGTCATCCAGTCCAGTCCCCTGCACTCATGGCAGGACCAGCACCAAATATAACATCCTTAACAGTTGTTTGTGCAACTTGCTCTTAAAAATCTCCAATGATAGAGATTCCACAACCTCCCTAGGCAATTTATTCCAGTGCTTAACTACCCTGACAGTTAGAAAGTTTTTTCTAATGTCCAACCTAAAACTCCTTTGCTGCAATTTAAGTCCATTGCTTCTTGTCCTATCATCAGAGGTTTAGGAGATCAATTTTTCTCCCTCCTCCTTGTAACAATCTTTTAGGTATTTGAAAACTGTTATTATATCCCCTTTCAGTCTTCTCTTTTTCAGAGTAAACAAACCCAGTTCTTTCAATTTTCGCTCATAGGTCATGTTTCTCCAGACCCCTAATCATCCTTGTTGCTCTTATCTGGACTCTCTCCAATTTGTCAACATCCTTCCTAAAATGTGGTGCCCAGAACTGGACACAATACTCCAGTTGAGGCCTAATCAGCACAGAGTAGAGTGGAAGAATTACTTTTCGTGTCTTGCTTACAACACTCCTTCTAATACATCCCAGAATCAGTGGTGAGCTGGAGCCGGTTTGCACCGGTTAGTGCGAACCGATTGTTAAATTTTGAAGCCGGTTCAGAACAGGTTGTTAAAGGGGTGGGGAAGCTCAGACGGAACGGACAGGATCTGGCCCGCGGGACCGTCCTGTCCGCCCCACCTGAGCTCTCGGCTGGGGAGGCTCCCATGTGAATTTGTACTGACCCGGCGGCACTTTGAGCCTTCGGAGGTGGGTCCTTCACTCACTCCGGGTCTTCGGCGGCGTTTTGGAGGCAGGTTCTTCAGTGCCACCGAAGACCTGGAGGACTGAAGGACGTGCCGCCAAAGTGCCACCAAAGACCCGGAGCGAGTGAAGGAACCGGTTCTTGAGCTTCTGGCAGCTCATCGCTGCCCAGAATGATGTCTGGTTTTTTTGCAACAGCGTTACACTGTTGACTTATATTTAGCTTGTGATCCACTATGACCCCTAGATCCCTTTCTGCAGTACTCCTTCCTAGGCAGGAGTTCTGTAATCGTGATTAGCCTTTGGAGCAACTTACCTAAGGAAGTGGTTTAAGGAATATTGATGTAGCGCACACACACCGACATCAGGGAAGCCATACAAATGGTTATAAGCAGCTGGCCCATGAGAGTACAAGGCGAAACATCAACCTGTCTCACTGTCAGGCAAAGAAATATATCAGGAATTTAAAAAAAAAAAAAGACAAGGGGAAGTGAATGCAAACAGAATTTCAGTGAAACGCAGATTGATACGGCTGTAAGTGGTTGGATTGGAATAGCCACTAAGGGGCAGCAGAGGGTAAGGGATATGGAGAAGGGGCTGGTTTTACCCTAAGGTTTAGCCTGAGAATGGCTTGGAGGATCTGCTGGGCCCTAGTGTCCCATCTCCAAAATAGGCTCGTGCCATACTGTGATTATTTCAACAAGCGCCTAAGGGCCTCATGGAGGATAGGCACATCAATGGCTATTAGTCAGGATTAGGGTGACCAGATAGCAAGTGTGAAAAATCGGGACAGAGGGTGAGGGGTAATAGGAGCCTATATAAGAAAAAGCCCCAAATACTGGGACTGTCCCTATAAAATTGGGACATCTGGTCACCCTAGCCAAGATGGGCATGGAAGTGTCTCTAGACTCTGTTTCCCAGAAGCTGGGAATGAGCGACAGGGGATGATCACTTGAGGATTATCTGTTCTGTTCATTCCCTCTGGGACACCTGGCATTGGCCACTGTCGGCAGACAGGATACTGGGCTAGATGGATCTTTGGTCTGACCCAGTCTGGACGTTCTTATGCCTCTATAGGGAGCCTGATGGGTGCTGTAAAAACAGATAGTGACAAAGGCTCCCTACGCCCAAGAGATTACTTATGCAGCAGGGAAAGGCAGACCAGAAGTGGGAGGGAAAACAGACACACAGAAGGCAGAAAGGACTTGCCCAAGTTCATACAGCCATTAGTGGCAGAGTCAGGAAGTCACCCTTAGACTGTCGGTTCTTTAGGGAAGAGACTAGACTGTGTGTCTGGGTGTCTACACCCCCTCGGCACTACTGCCAACAATGATAAAACCCTTCCACGGTCTACACCGAAGCTCTGTCCGCCAGGCCAAGTTGTTTTCCTATGTTCTTGCCGAGAAAGGCAGGATGAGAAACAATAGCTGGACGTTACAGACAGACAAATGTGAAATAAGTAGGGTTGGCAGAATTCAGGTTTGATGGATCCTGTCCATGGGTATTTTTAAGCATTTTTAAAATTATATTATCTATTTGTACAAAATTAGTAGTGGGAGGGTCGACATCACATGTGAAAATATAAAAGGTCAATATGCTTAAACTTTCCTTACTTTTGTCTATCGGTAAATTTCAGTTTTTATGGTTAGAAATATTTTCCATTGGTTTGTGTGTGTGCATGGGGAAATTGATCTTTACCAACATTTACCAATAAAAATCGAATCCTTCCAAGCTCAGAAATAAGACCTACAGTTTTGTTTTGTTTTAACAGTGAAAGTGATTAACTATTGGACTCAACTATCAAGGGACGGGGTGGATTTCCCATCTCTTGAAGTCTTCAGATCCGCACTGGAGGCTCTTCAGGAAGATGTTTTAGTCATGCGCAATTTATTGAGATTAATACAGGGGCTACTGAGAGAACCTCTCCAGCCTGTGTGACGTGGGCGATGAGACCAGATGATCTAAGGGTCCCTTTTGGCCTTAAACTCCCTGTTTCAGAAGGTGTCGGTCCCTATCGTTCATTGTATAAAACTAACCTGGGGGGAAGGAACTGCATCCGGGTGTTCAGCTTTGTCCAGAGCGGATAGGGTGCTAATAGCAACCTTGTAGTTAAAACACAAGGCCAGAGCCTGGGAGATCTAAGACGTGAGTCTCATTGTTATTAGTGGCCTGCTTTCCCGAGGCACACCCTGGCTCCCATCAGCAGTGTCCTTGTTCTCATTTAGTATCACCCCTCCCGCTTTTTTTATATGGGAGGTGCTGAGATTATGGAGAAAAGTAACAGAATAAAGCCCTCAGGCAGTGGCCCTCCACCTTTCCAGACGACTGTACCCCTTTCAGGAGTCTGATTTGTCTTGTGTACCCCCAAGTTTCACTTCCCTTAAAATAAACTTGCTTACAAAATCAGACATAAAAACACACAAGTGTTGCTGAAAAAGGGCCGACTTTCTCATTTTTAACCATAAAACAAATCAATTGGAATATAAATAGTGTACTGACATTTCAGCTGATGTACCCCCTGGAAGACCTCTGCCTGCCCCCGTGTACCCCTGGCTGAGAACCACTGCCCTACGGAATGGAACCCTGGTAGTTGCAGCAACAGTAAAAATGGACAGTCTGTCATCTCTCTTCTTATTTTGTGTGAGACACTTTATCCTTCTACACAGAACAGTTTTGTCGTCATAAAAAGTACATAAGAACATAAGAACGGCCAGACTGGGTCAGACCAAAGGTCCATCTTGCCTTTGTCCTGTCTGCCGACAGTGGCGATCCCAGGTGCCCCAGAGGGAATGAACAGAAGAGGGAATTTAGAATTAAGGGCCCAGAATAGACAGGGGCCGGATGACCCGTGGCTGGAAATCGGCCTCGCACCATTGGAGTCAACGGGCCACACCTGGAGCTGGGCGCACTGGTGTAGTTATAATAAACTCCGTGGTGCCAGATCCCCAGCTGGTGTAAACCAGAGTAGCCACAATACGGCTGCTGAGCCTCCGGCCCGCCGCTGGCTGTGAAGCAGACAGATCTGCAAAGCTGCACAGCTGTAACTAGAGTTTTAAGGAGCTGTGAGGTGTGTTTCCCTGTTGCTTGGTCAAAGTGTTACCACGTGATTTCTGGTACCCACTGAGGCTCGTTAAAAAACTTGCAGTTCCTCCCTGCTTTGACTTTTTAATTGTTGCCTTTGCTCCCTGCTTGCAAAGTGTGTAATCCCCAGGGCTAATTAGGGAGAGCTTTGAATTATTGTCCCTATGGGGCTTGTTAGCCGCAGCAGAAATGTTGGCAAACAGTGAGTGTAAATGAAACCCGACTGCGTGCAGAGGGGAGCTAAGTCAAGGTGAGACATTAGTAAGGCCAAAAATCCCTGGAGAACAATTACAATGTAACAAGCAGAAGCAGACATCTAACACCAGATCCCCACCTGGGGTAAATCAGCCGAAGACCAGTCGAGTTCAGTGGGACTCCGCTGATTTACTCCGGCCAATGAAATGGACCCGGGTTCCGTGGAGAATTTCTCAGCAACAATCCCTCACAAATGGATGGTAAAGACAAGTACAGAGTAGCACGTCACAGCTAAACACCCTGCGACAGCCAGATGGCTCATGGGTGGTCTGGAAATGGGATACGGGGCCTTCCCCCTCTTGGGGGCACCAGCTTCAATCCGGTCCTAGAGCAGGGGGACGGGCTGGCTCGGATGGTGGTGCAGGGTGGGGAATGGGATATGAGGCTTCTCCACTCTAGGGGCAGCTGGCTCTGATCTGGCCCAAGGCCAAGGGGTCTAGCTGGCTCAGGGGGTTAGGAATAGGATATGAGGCCTTTCTCCATTAAGGGTTGCCACCCCAGCTCCAATCTGGCCCTGAGCTAGTGAATATGGGAATGGCATATGGGGCACTGGTTCCAGTCCACTAATGGCTGAGGGTCATTAGCGCAAAGGGGGCATTCGATTGGCTCAGTAAAAGTATTTGGCAGTGGCCCACCCCACTCCCAGGGCACATACTAGTGGAAACACCAAGACATCGGGCACCAGCTCCCAGCCCTGTTGTATTGCTTGTTGGAGGTGCCAAGTGTCAAATGGGGCAGTGACTCTGAACTCCCTTCCCGCTCCTGGCGCTGACCCTGCCGGGGAATGGCTCTGAGTCCCAGTGTGACGGTGTGCTTCAGGGAGTGAGGTGGGAGGTCCAGTAGGGGGCGCTGGCCCCTCGCAGTCGGTGCTGACCTCAATGCCCCAATGTGGTGCTAGGGGGCATGATGCATTGGGAATTTCCCTCTTTTGGGTTAAACTTGAAACCAACTCTCTGCTCCTAGTCGCCTTGTCACTTTTCCTTAGAGCTGGTGTCCAGCCCAAACGCAGACTCAGTTTGTCTCATTCTGCCTTCTTCTGTTCACTCTTTTGGTCTGAACTTGGTACAGGGCTCTTCTTCCTCTACAGTAATGCACCGCTATAGTGCACTGTAAAACAGCCACAGTGTCCCACCTCAGAGGTGGCTACCCTTCAAAAGGCAACGAGGCACCTCACAGGTGGGTTATTTAGATAACATTTTCCAAGCAGTTTCAAGTCTTTGGGTGAAAAATCCTCAGGACTGGCAATCAATCCAGCTATGATTAATCATTACAAAGAATCAGGCAACAACTGGAAATGCTGTTTAAAGCCTTGCAAAGGCTTTCTACTGAAAAAAGGTATCTGTTTTTATTAACATTCAGCATCCAATAAATGTAAGACAGGATTCCACGGGGAAGAAATGTACTGCAGTCATTGTTATAGCTAGTTTTCAATTCTCTTTGTATGAGTGAGACGAAATAAGGGAGCTCGATGGATAAATGAGATATTGTTTGCCTTGTTGTAGCCATGGTGGCCCCAGGATCTGAGAGAGAAAAGGTGGGTCAGAGAACACCTTTCATTGGGGCAACTTCTGTTGGTGGAGGGGACAAGCTTTTGAGCTAGACAGAGCTCTTGCCCACCTCTGGAGGAGGGAACCATAGTGTCACAGCTAAATACAAAGAACTTTGGCCCAGATCCTCCCATTGATTTCAATGGTCTGGAGTTTTATTATTGCTATTTTCCAGATACAACCGAAATAAGTAAAAGAATAAAACCCCAAGGAAGATAACACAGCTTCGGCAATAGTTAAAATGGTCAGACTGTCACTTCTCTTCAGGTCATATGTTGTATGAGACACTTGATCATAAGGGGTTCACACATGTTGTAGGAGACGACCTGCAATGAAAAAAGAAAAGGAGGACTTGTGGCACCTTAGAGACTAACAAATTGGTTAGTCTCTAAGGTGCCACACGTCCTCCTTTCCTTTTTGCTGATACAGACTAACACGGCTGCTACTCTGAAACCTGTCACTTGCAATGAAGCCGTCACTTTTAACATCTCTGCAGGCAAAGGACAAAGGAAGTTTAGTAGGCACCACAGGGTCTCCGGTTGTTGGGATTCCTTCCAAAGCCTGTTCCACTTGGCTGATCCAGCTCTGGGAGAGCACTTCATCCAGTTCCCTGGGGAAACTCACTTCTACTCCATATCTTATCACTCAGGTCCCTTTATTCAGAATACAGCAAAGTGACGCTGAGTTGATTTGACTCAGCTCACCCCACTGATGACATGTCTGAGCGACTCGCAAATCTGTCATGGATTTAGCCTCCCAACAACCCCAAGGGAAGCAGAAAATCAACATTAACTGTCCAAAAAGTTGATTAATGCAGAATTCAGTGCAGCCACTCGCCGTGCACTGGGCACCCTTAATTCTGCGATGACAGAGAGTTGGGGTGGTTAGTTTCCATGGCTGTGTCAATCCCAGCACAGTACTCAATGCTGAACTAGTCCATCTCCATGCCCATGAGACGCAGCAGCAGGGACTGGCTGGATGGGTCAGTGAACGGTTTGAACTGGCCTGCTTTCTCTGAGGAGTTATAGCCCGAGGAAACAGCTGGTGGGGCAGCCCCGGAGCTGATTGTACCAGGCGATTAGATCCTCACCGGTTACACTGTTGTTACAGGGAAACTCAGCTGAGCCCCCACACTGGGAGAGAGACACCTCCTCATTGACTCCTCCACCTTGAAAAACTACCACCATTGAGCTCAGACTGTGAACAATAATCTAGGTGCTGACTGGAGAGCTTTGGCTAGCCTCAGGGAGTGAATGGCATTGAAGATGACAACCTCCTAAAGTGGCCAGATAGAAGAGAAATTTTGGCTGGCCTACCATAAGGGTCTAGGAGAACCCTGCACTCATGGGAGATGGGCACCTTGTGTCCTTGGGCTTCTTTGCAAGTCTCCCAGGAGTTGGATCTATCTTATGCATGCAGAGAAAGTGTTTGTCCACAAATCAGTTTCCTCAAGGCCTTTTTCATCTCCTTGTTTCTCAGGGTGTATATAAAGGGGTTCAGCAGAGGGGTGACTGCAGTATAGAATACAGCCACTACCCCGTCGGATGCTTGACTCGAAGAGGGATGCAGGTATATGAAGACTGGGGGCCCATAGTACAGCAGCACCAGGGTGAGGTGGGCGCTGCAGGTGGAGAACGCCCGCTGCCTCCCTTGGGCCGTGCGGATCTTCAGGATGGCGGAGGCTATGTAGGTATAAGAAACGCAGATGAGCAGGAAGCAGCCGGCCACCACTGCCCCAATGTTGGCCAGAATGACGACTTGATTGATGGCTGTGTTGGCGCAGGCCAGCTTCAGCATGGCGGGGATGTCACAGACGAAGTATTCCACGTGATTGGGGCCACAGTAGGGCAGGCGAAAGGTCAGGAAGGCCTGGATCATGGCATGGATTGAGCCGGTGAGCCAAGTGCCAGCTGCCAGCCACAGGCAGGTCTTTCTGCTCATCACCACGCTGTAGCGCAGGGGGTGGCAGATGGCCAGGAAGCGGTCGTAAGCCATTACCGTATAGAGGAAGCACTCGGTGCTGCACAGGAAATGGAAGGCGTAGAGCTGCGCCACGCAGCCGCCGAAGGAGATGGCCCTGCCACCGGGCCCCACCAAGCCAGCCAGGATCTTGGGCACGGTGACAGAGGAGAGGCAGGCGTCGAGGAAGGAGAGGTGGCCAAGGAAGCAGTACATGGGCAGGGCATGGAGTCGAGGATCGCAGAGCACAGTCAGCAGGGTGAGGATGTTGCCCAGCAGGGTGAGCAGGTAGAGGAGGAGGAAGAGGAGGAAGAAGAGAGAGGGAAGCTCCCTGGTGTTTGGGAGACCCTCCAGGATGAATTCCGTCACTGGCGTTTGGTTTCCTGGCTCCATCTGCTTCCCCCCTGTGCAGAGCAACAGTAGCTAGAGCAGTGCGAATCAGAGCAGAAGTTACCCCAGTATGTGTCTGTCTGTCTGTCTGTCTCTCTGTCTCTCTCTCTCTCTTCCACACTCAGTTCAATGGAGTAACATGCCACCATAACTCAGAGGTCCTTTCACACTAGTCTCCCACCGGCTCCTCGTTGCAAGGCAAAGCACAGCGATTATTCATCCCCTCCGGTATCTATCTAGACCCTGTGACTGTTGCATGTGACAACCTCAGACTTTTAAATGTATTTTTTCCTCAAAATACCTCTCCCAGGGTTTAGCATCCCTGGATTTACAGCCTATGAGCTGAGGCACAGAACAGCTCAAAGACACACAGGAAGCCCGCATCAGAGCAGGAGATTTAAACTCAGGTTTCTCAGATCCATGGCTCGTGACTTCACTGCTGGACTGTCCTTCCTCTCATCTTGTCTCCTCTCACCTCATCTGTGAACAATGTCCTGCTAATGTAGGTAGATAAATAGCCTGATTACCAGTCTGTCACCTCCTGACCAATCACTATAGATTATCTATCTCTCTCTCTATCTACCCCTATACACACCACTGTTCTCTCTTGCACAGTATCCATCTAGCCTAGTTCTCCTCTTGTCACCCATCATCAGCCTGCTGGATGCAGGAAGGGCGTGCTGGAGAGATGCCGAGTGTCACAAACCACTGAACGATGCTGGAAGCTGACCCTGTTGGCCCGTGTATCTATTGCATGATTTCAGTTCCAGTTCCCACACTTGCCCACGCAGGAAAGTCAATGGCCAGAGCGCCTGCACAGATGACAGCCAGCATGAAATTAGGGGGATTGTACAAAGCAGGAAAGGGGGTATCCTCTCCTGATCAGGGAATGAGGTGATCCCAAACTGGGAGAGGTTAGGGAGAAAGGACCCACTAGAGGCAGATGAACTCTTAGCTCCCCTCTGTAGGGTTTCTTGTACCATGCGTCCTATGAAAGAGTTGGTACCAGAGCCTCAGATCAGAGCCTGGGCTGGATGGACCTTGGGTTAACCTGGTCTGGCAGTCCCTCTGTCCCTAAAGAAAAGCCGTTCCCCGGCTCAGACACACTCACCACTGTCACGGAACCGGGATGAGGAACAGCCGCTTCGTTGTCTCCGCTGTGGCAAAGTGCCTGAGTCAGCCAAGTATTTGAATGATATTTTCACCCTTGGGTACGCTGCTCACCACGCTCCTGGGAGCTAACTGTCTGATGCAAATCCAGGCGAAGCCTAGCCCCAGGTGTCCCGTTCCCAGGCCTGTCAGCAGGGGAGAGCAGGCATCCCATCGGGATTCTTCGCTCAGTGCCTGGCGTTCGCTACCCAGGGCTGCGTGGCTGCTAGCTACACAGAGATCCTTTTAACGTGCCTCTGGCAGCTTCCAGAGCTTTACTGGGATGAGTCTGCATGGAGCATGATCTAGTGGTGAAAACCCAGCAGGGCAACGCTCAAACAGGCCAGGCACTGTGGGGAGAATCCCAGGGCTCAGATTATAGGGGGCTCTGGGTTGGGACTGCGGGGCAGCAGCCCAGCTAAGGTTGGGGGAAGCCCGTTGCTAGAGTAGCAGTGGGTAATCCCTGCTCGTGTAAATCCACCAGAGCTCCATTGGTGTCAATGTGGCCGGACCCCCATGAGCATCGCTGGAGTCATAGCAGCACCTCTGAATCAGGGCAGCCGCAGAGCTGGCCGATGAGAGCAACCTAGATAAATAGGTCTTGCCACATTCATCTTATGTGGGTCTGGGAAGGAATTTCCCCCCAGGCAGTGACGGCGGGGTTTTCCGGCCTTCCTCTGCCATGGCCACCTGGATATGTCTCACTAAATCAAACCCCCACCAGTGCAGGGACCCTCCACCCCAGGAAATGGTGCACCTCAGTCACTCCTGTTTTCTGCCTGTGGATGTAATGTCTTGGTCTAATTTCATGTGTTGGCTTTAGTGGGAGGATGCTGGGAGGGGTTGGTGGCCTGCGAGATACAGATGGGCAGACTGGCTGTGCTGATGGTCCCATCTGGCCATAGACTCTATGGCATGTTACAACAATTCCAGAAGCCTCCATTTTATGTCCCCGTCTGCCTGGACCGCATGTTCCTGGGGGGTTGTATAGAGGCCTGTGTGTGTGAGGACTGAGGAGAATGAGCAATGGACTTTCAGCTGTTCCTACTCCAAGCCACTGACCCCAGCTCCTCCACAGAAAAGAGGCAGAACAGGGGAGGCCTGATTTCTGTCTCCAAGTCCCTCTCTCCCTGGTCAGTTCTCAGGAAGCTCCTGCTAGAAGCAGGATAATCATAGCTCAGGGCCCCAGCAGTTTCCTGCCCCCCAGTCTCATCAGGGTATCCTTCATCTCCTTGTTCCTCAGCGTGTCGATGAGGGGGTTCAGGAGTGGAGTCAAGTGGTGTAGAATACAGCCACCACACCATCCAGTGGGTGTCAGGATCCTGGCCTCAGGTAGATGAATAACCCAGCCACATGGTAGGTCACCACCACGGTGACATAAGCCATGCAGGTGGAGAAGGCCCGGCGCCTACCCTCGGCTGAGTGGATCCTCAGGATCGCTGAGACGATGTAGACATAGGATGTCAGGATCAGCAGGAAGCATGTTAAGGCCAGGAAGCCAATATCCACAAATGTCACCAGTTCGTTGAGCGCCGTGTCCCCGCAGGCCAGCTTCGGAACAGCTGGGATATCACAGAAGATGTATCCCACCCTATTCCCTTGGCCATAGGGCAGCTGGAAGGTGAGTGCGGTCTGTATGGTGGAGTGCAGGGAGCCTCCTAGCCAGGTCACTACTGCCAGGCACAGGCAGGCTTTGTGGTTCATAATGGCGCTGTAGTGCAGTGGCTTGTAAATGGCCAGGAAGAAGTCATAGGCCGTGACCGTGTAGAGGAAGCACTCGGTGCAGCCAAGGAAGCAGAAGAAGAAGAGCTGGGCCACACAACCCTGGAAGGAGATGTCCCCGCCGCCCGGCAGGAAGCCGGCCACCACCTTGGGCACCACCACTGAGGAGACCGTCATGTCCAGGAAGGACAAGTGACAGAGGAACCAGTACATGGGCTTGTGCAGCTGGTGCTCCCAGGCCACCGCCAGCAGGAAGAGCAGGTTCCCACACAGCGTCAACAGGTAGATGAGGAGGAAGAAGAGGAACAAGGGAACCTGCAGCTCTGGGGGTTATGGGAGCCCCAGCAGGATGAAATGAGTCAGCTGGGATTGGTTCACACACTCCGTTCACTCAGCCTGTGTCCCTGAAGGTGAACCCTGGTGTTAATGATTAATGAGCAGAGAAGCAATGGATGATCTTTGCAGGGGCATTTGGGACAAGAGTCACTCCTGTGCCAGGAGAAGAATCGAGCCCAAAAGCCCTGACTCCCAGCCTCTCCCCCTCTGCTCTACCCCACTTGACCCTGCTCAACTCCAAGAGCTGGGACCTGAACTCAGGAGTCCTGGCAACCAAATGCTCTTGCTTTAACCCCCTGGACTCCACTTACCCCCCAGAGCTGGAAACATAACCCAGGAGACCTGACTCACATCCCCTCCTCACCCCTTACCTCTCACTCACCACCCAGAGCTGTGAAAATAATCCAGAAGCCCCACCCCACCCCCAATCTTACCCACTGAACCCCATTTCCTTCCCGGGGCTGGGGTTACAACCCTACAACCCAGGAGTCCTGCTCCTAGCGTCCCCTCCTCATCTTCTAACTCCCTGCAGCCCACACAGGAAGTCTTTCTAAAGCCCCCATCTGAGGACTTTGGTGTCTAGTCCTCATGCTGGCCTCACTGCGCAGGTGTGGATTTCAACCGGGGAGCTCCACAGATCAGAAGGGGATAAAACTTCCCACTTTGGGGTCAAACTCAACTTCTAAGTGACCTGGGATAGGGAAAAAAAATGCTCTGGAAAGTCAATACTGGAACTGTCCCCTGCAGAGATTTTTGCCCTTCCCCTGGTATAGCCAGTTCAGGCCACCATCAAGGAGCGAGTGGCTGTTCTGTGGCATGAAGGACTCACTTGCCATGGGGTGAAATGGGAATTTTCACCAGCTAGGAACCTGGCCCTGTAGTGAGGCAGAGCAGCAGAGATAGGCTGAAACAGGTGACAGACCCGTCCTGCAGCTGCCCCTCTGGATACAGTTACCTGGAGTGTGTTGCAGCTGGGGTGCGTGGCTTGGTCTTCAAGCAACTCCCATTTGCTCTCTTCCATGCTCTGAGATCTCCCTTAAATCCCCCCAGTCAAACATTTCACACAGGAGGTGGCTTTGGCTCCAGTGTGATGCCAGCCCAAACAGGCAGGGACTCGCGGTAAATGTCCCCTGTGGGAGATCATCCCAGAGTTGCTGGCTGCAGAGTTTGTGAACTTGCCTTTCATGGTGGGAGACTGAGCTAGGTGGGTCCCGGTGCTGATCGTCTCTGGCAGTTTCTCTGTTTCTATGCATCGTTGCTCCACTCTGTTTAATTTTGCCCTTAGCTCTGGTGTGTCCTTTCTCTCTGCAGCTTCTTTTAACCTGGCTTGCCTCCTGCATTTGTCTCTGTGCTCTCGCCTCTTCCCCCTCATGTATTTCTCTCCCCCCAGTGCCACTCATATTAAACTGTGGACATTTGCTGTATTTTCAAGCAAGTAATGACGTCACCCATTGGCAAACCCCAATGGTCATCATTAGAAATGGTGTTTGGGGCAAAAATGAAGGCGACAGAGCATTGACTTAGCTGTTAAAGGAGACCATGGATCTTAAAAGAATGGCCCCGTGTGGGACTTCAGGGTGTGAGGTACAGGCTCAGTAGGGGGTGCTCTCCCCTCCAGTAAGTGCTGACCACCATGCTCCAGAATGGCACTAGGGGGCGCTTTGTTTCATGCAATGGGATGAGGGGGGTCAGCAGGGGTTGCTCTCCCCTCCAGGTCCGTTCTGAACCCAAGGTGGCACTAGGGGGTGCTGTGTTGCAGGAACTAGGGTGGTGAGTCTGTTGGGGGGTGCTCTCCTCTCTGAATCAGCGCTGACTGCAATACTCCAATATGATGCTAGGGGTGCTGTTCTTCAGGGAAGTGGGGCAGGGCGCTCAGTAGAGGGAGCTGTCCACTAGCAGTCAGTGCTGAACCCAATGCCCTGGTGCATTGCTATGGGGAGCTGTGCTGCAGGGAGTGGGGCAGGGGCTCAGTATAGCAGGGATCCTCTCACATACACACCCCACCAATATCCCCTTCCCTGCTATACCCCACATTCTCCTACACAAATACACACCTGTTCCACCCCCCTCCTGTACCCCACATTCCCTTGCACACACATACATCAGTTTCCCCTCCCTCCTGCACCCCGTGTTCACACACACACACCAGTTCCTTCCCTCCAGCATCCCACATTCCTCTCCACACACACACCAGTTCCACTCCTTCTTGCAGTCCTCTATTTTCTGTCTATGCACGTACAATGTTTCCTTTCCCTCTTGTCCCTGTCCCCCCACAATCTAGGTTTCCACTTCCTTCCCTCTGAGTTCCCTCTCTCTCTCTCTCTGTATATATATATAAAAATGTTAATTTTGGCTATTTTTCATAACTGGCATTTTATCTGCTAGCATATAAAATCTTCTCCTTTTGAAGCACTCACAAAGAATTTCCATCTTTCAAAATGGCCTCACTCCCCTTAGCTCTCAAGGGAAGTGAAACAACAGCTTCTCTCAGATGAGCTGCCCTTTTCCAAAATGGCCACCCCTCCCCGCTTGTATCCAGCAAGAATGAAGCCAGCAACCACCGCTGATAAAGCTTTTATGGGCAGCCCAGGAAATTACAGACCAGTCAGCTTATCTTCTGTATCAAGAAAGATAATGGAGGAAATAATTAAGGAATCAATTTGCAATCGTCTAGAAGATAATAAGGTGATAAGCAATAGCATGGATTTGTCAAGAACAAATCATGTCAAACCAACCTGATAGCTTTCTTTAACAGGGTAACAAGCCTTGTGGATGGGGGGAAGTAGTGCATACGGTATACCTAGACTTTAGTAAGGCTTTTGATACAGGCTTGCATGACCTTCTCATGGGCCAGGGTTTTTTACAAATGGACAGCGACATTTGCACCTGCAAAAGATGCTCATAGAATCATAGAATCACAGGGTTGGAAGGGACCTCAGGAGGTCATCTAGTCCAACCCCCTGCTCAAAGCAGGACCAATCCCCAACAAATACTCATGGGGGAGACAAAACGGCTGGCTGTGTTACAAGAGTGCTCTGTAAATGGACCATCTCTGTCTGTATGTGGATGTTTGCATTGTTGTAGCTGCATACCTCTCCCAGACCTGGAGATGAGCTCTGGGTAGCTAGACAGCTTGTCTTTTTTTCACCAACAGAAGTTGGTCCAACAAAAGATATTCCCTCCCCTGCCTTGTCTCGCTGCATGTCGATCGTGTGTTATCAGACAAAGTGCAGGTAGATGGTGCTCAAGGACACACAGCATCGCTCCTGGTCTTTGTAGGACCAGTCGAACTCACTGTTACCCTGTGTAAATGGTTTACTGTGGGCTAGCTGTGACTCAGGAGACCAGGACTCACTTCCCGGTTTGGCTGTAGGCTCTGTGGCTGATCACTGGGCACTTCAAAGGGGCCTAAGAGAGTCATGAACCATGCCAGGATGTACCAAGTCTTCATGGCCTCCTGCTGGGTCCTCAATTCCTGCCTAGAAAAGCTGCAGAGAAGCAGCCAATCTCAGCCCATGGGCTCAGATAAAAGGAGCGGCAGGGCCTTGGTGGGTCAGTTCCCAGCTGGGACCAGAGGATCGAGGATGGCAGCTCTGCTCTGGTTGCATTTGTTGGCTCTGCGAGTGAGAAGACCTGAGAACTATAACACAAAGGTAACAAGTGGAGGGGAAGGGAGGAGGTGGGAAGGGGCCCTGGGAAGCAGCAGCAGCAGCTAATTAAAGGGAGCAGCACATGGAGGCTGGGAACAGGGTCCCTGGGCTGGAACCCAGCGTGGTGGGTTCCTCCACTGGCCACTGGCAAAGGGGCCTAAGCCCCAACATGAGGACAAGTCTCTTTTAGAAGCCTGAGCCAAGGGTGGGATTTAAAAGGCCCAGCAACCGGGCTGAAGCCCCGGGTGAAGGCAGACGGTTTGATGGACTCTTTGCTACTCTGGAGCAGGTCTGTTTTTTCACTGTGTGACTTGGCCGGAGGGCTGAGCCACTGAAGACCTGGCAAGGGGGTTGGCCAGCTGGGAGTGCGAGAGAGGAGGGGTCATGAGCGGAAAAAAGATTGCAGTACCACACCTAGCTTCTAGGAGGTGGGTGGCCCCAATCCCAGGAGCCCAAGTCAAACTTAATGTCTCTGGTGCTCAGCCTGTGAAATGGGGACAATAACCCTTCCCTACCTCACAGCCGTGAGGATAGATTCCCTGGTGTAAGTGAATTGGGGGATGGAGAGGGAGGGTCATAGAGGAACCAGCGAGAGGCATGCCCTCAAAGTCTCCAGACTCCAGCCCTAGGTGGCCTTAGCTCAGCCAGATGCCAGGAAGGAGGACCTTTGAAATAGGAGATCTGGATGGAAATTTTCTGGGGAAATGTTTTTGACTTTTTTATTGGAAAATGCCAATTCAGCAAAATGAAAACTGCTCGCGAAGCAGTTTTGCATTCAGTGGAACACCCAACTCAAAATATTTTTGGCTAGAAAAGTTTCAACGATAGTCAAAACCTCCTGTCAAACCAGAAAGTTTCGGGGTTTTAACTTCAATTTGAAATTGCAGTAAATATACACTAAAAATGTTTAAATGGGAAAAAAGGTTAACATAGAAATAAAACATTGTGAAATTATCTAAAACCAATTTTTTTTTATTCACCCAAACTGATTTTTTTCAGATTTTTAACTCACAAACTTTTTGACTTTTCATCCCGATTTATAACAGGAACAATTTCAAAATGCCAAAAACTTCCATGGAATGGGAAAACCATCTGCTGCCCAGGCCTGCTTTGAAAGCAGACCTGCTCTCGTATAGTCCGAGAGCCATGCACCGAGGGGACTACACATTACAACCAAGAGTCGAAGTGAATTTTCTCAGTGTAAGAAGACAGAGGGGCAATAACTCCCATGGTGCCTTGACGAGTTACTCCAGCTGGGGGTACGACCTGCTCTACATTAGAGCTGCCTCTGTAACTGGAATGGAATTAACAAAGTTAGAATTTAGCCAGAAAGTGACGGGTAAAATATCTGCTTTGACCAAAAAGTGCCATGAGATTGCCAAACATTCCCTGCTGAGCCCCACAAGACCACTCTCTGCAGCAGAGCACCCCTTGCTGCCATGCTGGGACATGGGGGTCAGCAATGTCTCAGAGAGGACAGGGCCATCTACTGAGCCCCCCACTGTCCTTCCAGCAATACAATGCCCCCCTAGGAGCTTGCTGGGACACTGGGCTCGGCACTGACTCCAAGCAGAGCGCACATCCTAATGAGTAACCCACTCCACTCTCTGCAATACAGCACCGTCTCGCAGAGCCCCGTGCTCAGGACTGGCTCAGAGCGGGAGGCCAGGCCTGGAATATCAGGGAGAGCAGTTTTCTGTGAGAATTGCTGCATTACATTAAAGAAACACAGGACCTTTGGTATAATGCCCATAGTGATCACCAGATGCAACCTGCACGAGCCACCCATTCTAGCATGGCCACAGACTTTCCTCTCTGATGAAATACATGAATGAGCTCTTTCACTTTGCCCCAAACAACGATTCTAACAAGGCCCATTGGAGTTTGCCAATGGGAGGGCATCATTATGTGCTTTAAAACACAGCCAATGTCAACAGTTTAACACTGACCTAGCTCTGTGTGACCAGGGGAGTGAAATACACCAGGGGGAAAGTGGAGAGAGAACAGAGAGGATGCAAGGTTATAAGAAGCTGCAGAGAGAAAGGACATGTCCAAGCTGAAGAAGAAACTAAACAGAGCAGAGAAAGGAATAGAAATAGAGCAACTACCTGTTAGGATTGGCATCCCACAGCGCCTCATGCCAACCAGGTGTCCCACAGTGCCTGGTACCAGCTGTGTCAGAGGCAGGGGCAAGGACCCTGAAGTGGGCAACTCTGGGCTAATCTCCACAAGCAAGTTTCCCCTTAAGCCCTTCCAGGCTGAGGTTGGCTTCACGTGGGGGACAAGGCTACATTCTGTGTGAAGGGTTGGGTGTGGGAGATATAGAGGGGTGAAGACCAAGGGAGATCTCAGGGCACGGCATGGAGCAGGTGAGAATGACTTAGCATGCTGGCCATAGCAGCCCAGCTTGGACGCATAGCCAGGCACCACAGCCGGATGTGCGGATTCATAGACTGATAGATTAATGCCGGAGGAGACCAGCAGCAGCATCTAATCTGACCTCCTGGATACCACAGAATGTCATGCCCAATAACTCATGCCTCACTAACGCCTATTTCAACAAAGGCCATCTTGACTCGAAGATCGCAAAAGTCAGAGCATGCCTTACTTCCCTTTAGAGTCCATTCCCACGGCTAATCACCCTCACACGTATCAATGTGAACTTTGTTTGTAATTTGAATGTGTCTCTGTTTAACTCTGGGGTTCTGTTCCTGGGTGTGGGAGAAGAGGAGGGTCTAGTGGGCTGAAGCAGGGGAGCTGGGAGCCAGGACTCCTGGGTTTAGGCTGACCAGATAGCAAGTGTGAAAAATGGAGACGGAGGTGAGGGGTAGTAGGAGCCTATATAAGAAAAAGCCTCAAATATCGGGACTCTCCCTATAAAATTGGGACATCTGGTTACTTTACCTGGGTTCAAAGCTGGCTCAGGGAGGCAAATGGGGTTCAGTGGGGGCTGGGATTCGGCCCGTGTAGGAATGGGGAGTGCGATTTAGTGGATTAGAGCAGGGCAGGCTAGATGTCAGAACACTTGGATTCTATCCCCAGGGATGGGAAGGGATTGGGGTCCCCTAGATTGGTGAACAGGGGTTCAAACTGGGTTCTGCATAGCAGAGAGTTTTAGCTCAAACACCCCTGCAAAGATCACCCATTGTTCCTCCTTGGTTAATCATTAACACCCCGCGTACACTGGCAGGGACACAGACCGAGTGAATGGAGTGTGGGAACAGATCCCAGCTGAGACCTTTCATCCTGGTGAGGGTCCCGTACCCCCCAGTGCTGCGGGTTCTCTTGTTCCCCTTTTTCCTCTCCTCTACCTGTTGACGCTGTGTGGGAACCTGCTCGTCCTGCTGGCAGTGGCCCGGGAGCCCTGGCTGTACAAGCCCATGTTCTGGTTCCTGTGCCACTTGTCCTTCCTGGACATGATGGTCTCCTCAGTGGTGGTGCCCAAGGTGGTGCCCGGCTTCCTGACAGGCAGCAGGACCATATCCTTCCAGGGCTGCGTGGCCCGTTCTTCCACTTCCTTGGCTGCACCAAGTGCTTCCTCTATACGGTCATGGCCTACGACCGCTTCCTGGCCATCTGCAAGCCACTGCACTACAGCGTCATTGTGAACCTCAGAGGCTGCCCGTGCCTGGCAGCGGGGACCTGGCTAGGGGGTTCCCTGCACTCGCTGATAGAGACCGCACTCACCTTCCAGCTGCCCTATGGCCAGGGGAACCGAGTGGGATACATCTTCTGTCATGTCCTGGCTGTGCTGAAACTGGCTTGTGGGGACATGGCGCTCAATGAGCTGGAGACATTTGTGGACATCAGCTTCCAAACCTTCACCTGCTTCCTGCTAATCCTGATGTCCTATGTCTACATTATCTTGGCCATCTTGAGTATCCACTCTGCCGAGGGCAGGCGCCGGGCCTTCTCCACCTGCAAGGCTTACGTCACCATGGTGGTGACCTACTATGTGCCTGTGGTCTTCATCTACCTGAGGCCAGGTTCCCAGCACACTGTGGACAGGGTGGTGGCTGTATTCTACACCACGGTTACCCCGCTCCTGAACCCCTTAATCTACATTCCGAGGAACAAGGAGATGAAGGATGCCCTGATGAGTCTTGGGGACAGCAAACTGCTGGGGCCTGAGCCATGATTGTCCTGTGTCCAGCAGGAGCTTCCTGAGAACTGGACAGGGAGAGAGGGATTTGGAGATTAGAATCAGGACTCCTGGGTTCTCTCGCTGGCTCTGAGAGGGAAGTGGGTTCTACCAATTGAACTCCAGGTTCCTGGGGTCTACTGGAGTTTGTTCCAATTCTCTTATGGGTAGAGACACCCAGATTTGCCCTTGAGACTCTTGGGTTGTATTTCTGTTTCTTGCAGAGGAGTGGTGTCTGGTGGTAAGATCAGGGAGGGCTGGGAGTCAGGACTCCTGGGTTCATTGTTTACACCTCTGCCACAGGCTCCTGTATGACCTTGGGCAAGTCACTTGGCAACAGTTTCCCCATGCGGGTCATTTCCCTACTGCCTAACACCGAGGGTTGTGAGACCAAAGTCATTACAGACTGGGAGGAGGAGGAGAGGCTCCAGTCGCAGAAGCTAGAGAAACGCCATTTCAAGCTCATGTAAGAAGGGATCCTGGGGCAGAATCCAAGATGTTGGACTTGCTTTAGGAACACAGCAACGGCCAAACAACATCAGACCATTGGGCCATCCATCCCATCAGCCCAGCCCTCGGAAGTGTCCAAGCTCTTCCGCTCATAAAAATAACATGACGGCATATGTCACCACATGGTCTTATCTTTGTAAACCCCACCCCTGGTATACCACATGCACTTGATTTGTCTTGTCTCCGATTAGAACGTCCTCTCTTCAGGGCCTCTATCTCTGTGCAGCACACATGTGATCCTTGCCGGGGGCCTGTAGGCACGTCGGTGTTATGAAAAATAACCTGCAATGATTCCCAATGAAGGAAGGGTCTGTGGTGAGGCACTGGAGTGGGACTCTACAGAGGCACCGACTCCATGGGTGCTCTGGGGCTGGAGAAAAATTGGTGGGTAATGAACATCCATCGGCAGCCCCTATATTAGTTGCCCCCACCCACTGCTGTTCCCCTTCACCTCTCCCTCCCTCCCTGTGCCTCCTGGCTGCTGCAATCAGCTGTTTTTCCCCGTAGGTGCTCCATCCCCAGAGCACCCATGGAGTCGGCGCCTATGTGGAGTCCCACTCCAGTTAGTGTTGTTTTTCTGCTTCCCTTGGGGTTGTTGGGAGGCTAAATCCATGACAGATTTGCGAGTCGCTCAGACATGTCATCAGTGGGGTGAGCTGAGTCAGATCAACTCAGCGTCACTTTGCTGTATTCTGAATAAAGGGACCTGAGTGATGAGATGTGGAGTAGAAGTGAGTTTCCCCAGGGAACTGGATGAAGTGCTCTCCCAGAGCTGGATCAGCCAAGTGGAACAGGCTTTGGAAGGTTTCAGAGTAACAGCCGTGTTAGTCTGTATTCGCAAAAAGAAAAGGAGGACTTGTGGCACCTTAGAGACTAACCAATTTATTTGAGCATGAGCTTTCGTGAGCTACAGCTCACTTCATCGGATGAAATCCCAACAACCGGAGACCCTGGTTTTATTGCTCATTACAACAATTTTGTAACATAATGTGGTGCCTACTAAACTTCCTTTGTCCTTTGCCTGCAGAGATGTTAAAAGTGATGGCTTCATTGCAAGTGACAGGTTTCAGAGTAGCAGCCGTGTTAGTCTGTATCAGTAAAAAGAAAAGGAGGCCTTGTGGCACCTTAGAGACTAACCAATTTGCAAGTGGTCTCCTACAACATGTGTGAACCCCTTAGGATAAAGTATCTCATACAACATATGACCTGAAGAGAAGTGACAGTCTGACCATTTTAACTATTGCTGAAGCTGTGTTATCTTCCTTAGGGTTTTATTCTTTTACTTATTTCGGTTGTATCTGGAAAATAGCTATAATAAAACTCCAGACCATTGAAACCAATGGGAGGATCTGGGCCAAAGTTCTTTGGTGGATAATGAGCATCCATCAGCAGCTCCTGTATCAGTTGCCCCCACCCCCCACCTGCTGCCGGGCCCCGCTGATCAGTGCCTCTCCCTCCCTCCCTGTGCCTCCTGGCTGCTGCAATCAGCTGTTTCGCAGCATTCGGGAGGCTCTGGGGGCGGGGGGAAGAGCAAGGACGTGGCACGCTCAGGGGAGGGGGGTGAAATGGGGCAGAAAGAGGCAGGGTGAGGGTGGAGCAGGGAAGAAGAGGCAGGGTGGGGGTAGGGCCTTGGTGGAGCGGGGGCAGGGCCTGTGGCAGAGCCGGGGGTTGAGCACCCCCCGGCACTTTTGAAAGTCGGTGCCAGTGGGACTCCAAACAGCCTATGTCCCTTGCACTGTGCATGCCTTGGTTTCCCATCTGTAAAATGGGACTAGTGCCACTCCCTTTAGGCTGTTTAGATCCCAGGCACTTTAGGACAAGGACTGACTCTGCACAGTGCCTGCCACAGTGAAGGCAGATCCCCAGCTGGTGTGAACCTGTCTTAGTTCCATTGGAATCAATGGTTCAGATTTCCAGTTGGTGTGAACTGAAGTCAGTGGGAACATGTCAGTTTATATCAGTAAGGGGCTGGTCATATGGCCATATCTATATGTAGTGAGATTTCTATAACTTTCTGGCCCAGTAGAATTACTTTCCTTGGTGCTCAGTTCATTGTGTGTCGACGTAATCAATTTCTCAGTCGTAGAGGTTCACGTTCCCATCTAATGGGTGATGATTTCCCCTGTGCCGGTCTGTTGAAAACCCAATTTTCCACCAAAGAAAAGCTTCAACGGATCATTTATTACTAGTCCTTAATAATGATGACAGTGGTTGGCTTTTATATAACTCAAGAGGTTCTCATCATCTGTACACTTGTCTGATCCTTTTTTGAAATTTAAAAAGCTCTTGGCCTCAATATCTTGTGGCCATGAGTTTGTCAGGCTAAGTGTACAAATATAAAAAACGGTTTAGGGCTTAAGTGGTATGTAACCAGTGAGCAGACCATCTGCGCACTCTGCTGAACTTCCTATCACACTTTTACTTTAGGTTGGAAATTTCAAAGACACCTCCCAGGGGCTAAGTGTCTCACTGCCATAGACTTTTGTCTTCCTTTGGAAATTCCAACATTAAAATCCTTTTTCATTTCATATTTTTACTGTTCTCTTAAATTTCACTTGTTCTCTGCCGGTCTCGTAAATGGCCCAGTCCTCTCCAGACACCGGTTTCTAGATTTATTTTTCATTGGAACGCATAGAAAAAGCACAGAAAACTTAGAGACAAGTTCCAATCAAACAACAGCTGAGGGCAGGAAACAAGAAAAAAAAAATTATTCCCAGGTTAGGTTTATTCCCACCGCATATTACTCAAACTTCAAGCACAACCACATGCAGAAGACACAATACATAAGCAGCACAAACCCAAAACACGTTGTGTGTGATGAGTGTAGATTCCTCACATTTGTTAAATCTTCTATTAGCATTTTTATTCCCTTTTTTTACTTATCTTTCTAGTTCTATCTAAGCAGAGGATGAATTTTTAAAAAAAACACCTAATTGACTGAGGAGAGTAGGTCCCATTTTCAAAAGCCATTCAGGTGCCCAGTTCTCACTGAAATTCCATGGGGACATTGGCCAGATTTTCAAAGGTATATCGCCACCTACCGGTGCAGATAGGCAACTAGTGGGATTTTCAAATGGGCCTTGGTGTTTCGGTCCAGATTCTTGTCACAGTTCAGAGCAACTGCACTGGTATTTCTCCATAGTGGTCCAGCAGGGGCATCTCCCTCAGGCTTCCAGCTCCCTACCTGTAGGCTTCCTTGGGTGGAGACCTATGTCTCTCTTCCTCCTGACTGGGGCTTTTCCAGGCTTAACAGTTCCCTTCACCATGCTATTCCCTCAAAAACCAGCCTACCTAAGCAGCCCTGCATTGCTTCTTCCCTCTGGGTGGTGCACGGCGTAATGGCCTCAGTTATAAGTTACCATACAGTTCTTCCTAAGCAAGCATATTTTATTCTTAAGGTAAAAGCAATACAGAGAAAAAACATAAAAGAACCTGCATGCACAGTAATAAGCTTAGCAGAGATCACCCCAACTCCAACATGGGCTCTGTCAGGGGATTAGTCCTTCAAACCGCACAACCAGGTCTCTTCCGTGGTCACCAGCTCATAACAGCCTCAGCTCAGAACTAGCTCCAGCATGACAAGTTTAGTTCATTCTTTATGCAGGATGGGGGTCTTTGATCTGGAGTTTCCAGGGGCAGGTAATCCATAGAGAATGGGTTTTTTCTCCACGCGGCATAGCTTTGAAAGACCTCCAAAGTACTCCGTGACCCCCTTCACATGTACTGTCCCAAACAGTTCTTTGAAGTTTCTCACATTTCCCCAAGATTTCATTCATCAGTCTCCTACAAAAGTTACATTCAGTCCACAATAACGCATGCACAATTGTATTTGTAATACAACAGACCCCAAAGGGATTAAACTTAATTCAATAAGGTTTATTCAGGAAATTCCCGTATCTGTCACACCTTTAAAAATCTGGCACTGGACATCTAACTCTCATTGATTTCTATTAGAAAATCTTTTGAAAATCCCACTAGGTGCCTAATTATCTTTAAAAATCTGCCATAAGGTGTAGATTTATGAAGGGGTTAAATAAATTCCACTATGTACAAAGAGCTTCTAAATAGGCTAAGTGTTTAACTCCTATGGAAAGTAACTGGGAGTCTGGTGCCGGACTCACTCAAGGTGCTCTTAGAAACCTTATTAGGTGTCTAAAAAATGCCTTTGAAAATCTGGTCCTCAGACACGTACTTCCCACAGCCTTTCAGAGAGAATAAGACTCCTAAATGCCTCCATCAATTTTGAAAGTGAGAGTTAGGTTCCTAAATCACTCAGGTGGTTTTTGCAAATTTTACCACAAATAAGTTGATCTTTAGGGCGTGGTGAAAAATCCAGTGGTTCTCCCAGGAATTTTAGGCAGCTACCTAGGGCAGGTGCTTGGTGAGCTGTGGTTCATGCCAGAAGATGAAGGGAATTTTTTTCCTTCCCCTTTGGTTTGCAGAAGATGCTGCACTTGCTTCTGCAGATCTGTGTAATAAAGATGAGATTTTCAGAGTCTTCTACAAAATTTGGCACTCCAATTACTTTTAATTTTGATGCAGACTGAGTATGATGGGCCCTTAGGCAGCTTTGAAAATGGCAGCCTTACCGTATGTTAAACGAGAGGAAGGGATTTTCAGGAGCGTTTCTGCGATTTGTAGAACTCCAGATAGATAGAAGGGGCTGTGTGGGGATGGGGAGACACACCGAGGCTCACAGAAGCCACGATGCAAGCATGCAGATGTATTTGTAGATGTATTTCCATGCAGACTCACGTGCAATTCCTGCAGCTGCTGCTCATCAATGTTCAGGCATTAGACCCCCTCTCAGTTTTTTCAGAGCCGCTTTCACCTCCTTGTTCCTCAGCGTGTAGATGGCTGGGTTCAGCATGGGCGTGACCGCGTTGCCGAAGATCTGCACAGCAATCATCAGCACTTTGCTCCGCTGGGGCTGAGTGTAGATCAGGGCACAGGGACTAAAGAACAGCGTCACCACTACCAGATGCGAGGCGCAAGTGGAGGCCGCTTTGCGCCACCCTTCGGCCGAGTTCATATTCAAGACGGAGTAGATGATCCTGATGTAGGATGCGAGGATGAGGAGGAAGCAAGTCATGGGCACCAGACCAATGTTTGTCAAGGTCACGGTCTCGATGATGTACGTGTCTGCACAGGCCAGCTTGACCACCGGGAAGATGTCACAGAAGAAATAGTCCACCACATTGGACCCACAGTAGGGCAGCGTGAAGGTCAGGCTGGTAAGGATGGTGGCGTGGAAGGAGCTAGTGATCCAGGTGCCAGCGGCCAGGAGGGCGCACACCCTCCGGTTCATGATGAGCAGGTACCGCAGCGGGTGGCAGATGGCCACATACCTGTCATAGGCCATGACAGTGTAGAGCAGGCACTCGGTGCTGCCCAGGAAGTGCCCAAAGAAGACCTGGGACATGCACCCGCCCAGCGAGATGACTCTGCTCTGACCCCAGAGGATGGTCAGATATTTAGGGATGATGATGGAAGAGATTCCAATGTCTAGCAAGGAGAGATTGCAGAGGAAGAAATACATGGGGGTGTGCAAGCGGGGGTCAGCGAGGATGGCTGAGAAGATGGTCAGGTTGCCCAATAGAGTGCAGAGGTAGAAGGCTAAGAATGTGATGAAGAGGATGGTCTGGAGGCCATCGGCATTGGGGATCCCTAAGAGGATGAAATGAGTCACCACAGTGTGGTTGACCAGCCCCATGTGAGATTTATTCCTGGGTAGGGGAGAGAAATAATGCCAGTGAGTTACTGAAACAAAAAGACCTATGTCCTATAGCTGCAATGGTCACCCTTCCTTCCACTGCCCCCGTTACTCACTGTCATTCGGAGTGGTGTATATTTCTGTCACTGGGTTGCCAGTTGGGATCACGTCGTCACTGGGCTGGCGCTGATCATAGAGAGAGAAAATATCTGCTTGTTCTTACCATCCAGAGAAGAACAGACAAAGGGGACATCTATTCTATTCTATTCTATTCTATTCTATTCTCTTCTCTTCTCTCCCTACTTACTCCAATTTCTTCAGTTCTGTTCTATCTAGGCCCTTACCCCCCATTCTCACCACAGTACCTCAGAGCCTTCCATTTGTGGCTCACATTTCTCACTAGCGGTTTGTTCTCTCTCTTTCTCTCTCACCCTCTCTGCAGAGGAATGGCCGTGTGTGCAGTGCAGCGCTGTGTTTTGTCGGGTTTTGTTGTTATAAATGCATGAGCTGCGACGGGTTTGTGTTAAGAAAGAGGGGGCGGATGGAACATACAAACCAATGAATGTGGTGATGAATGACCTCAGCTTTGTTCGTGCTGTGCGTTGTTTGGGGGTATTTATGGGGGTTAGAGAGGGAAGGAAAAGGAAAGAAGGAGAAGGGGAAGAGCCACAGCCAGAGGTGGTGGAATTGGGGCTTGACATAGTTTCCATCATATCCAGGGTTCACAGTTGGGTTGAATGGCCCTCAGCATCCTCACTCCCCATTGTTCCAGGGCCCCGAGGCACAGCTTGTCATCACTCTGCTGTGAACAGCAGGCTGGACTCTGCGGATGTGAAGGGGGCTTTCTAAGGTGATATTTGAAGGACAATGGCGAAGTGCCTGTTTGCATTTTGCCAGGGAGTTTCCCAGGCAGGAGAGGCACAGGAAGTGGAGATACTGGTGAGTTTAGGTTCTGACAGATGGAGAGAGGAAGATAAATGATACAGAGACAGGCAGGCAGGTACTGCACAGGGAAGGATGAATGGGCAGCAGGATCAACTTCTCTCTATAGAAAATATTTGTCTGACACCTTTCTCGGCGCAAGGCAGAGACTGACAGGTTCAGAGACAGACACAAACTGAGGGACAAAGAGAGAAGAACTTTACCAAAGCAGGAGCCTTACATTGGCTGCATTGGGAGAGGCCGCTCCAGCTGACGGGAATTCTCCCTTTCTGTCCCCCGGCCATGAATCTTGTCTAGCACCATCTAGCTTTCTTATCCCAAATGGCCCATCACCCAGGAGAGGTGCACAGCCTGGGTGCTTGGTATCCAAACGGGAGACCTAATCTGCAGCATATCACCCCACGCTGTTGCAGACCCCACTGCTTTCTCACAGCTTCCAGCCTCCTTACGGCTCTCCCTGGTCTTTAAATCTCCTTCGGGCCCTTCAGGACCAGGGCCCTCAATTCCCAAGAGGAATTGAATGCAATTCAATTCCCAATGAATGGAGATTTGGCATCGTTTCAGCTAATGCTCATGGAGCTCTGGGACCGGGCCCTCAGGCAGCATCAGTAAGTGTAGTGTCATGGAACTGAATCGGCCAAATCCCCACCTCCACCAGGGTCCAGATTCAAGTCTTGCTCCCCCTGACCTGACTCCTGAGCAATTCCATTGGATTCCCTGGGGCTCTTTCCCCTAGCACCTAGCCACGCACCTGGTGTAAATCAGGAGTTACACCACTGGAATCAAGGGAACTATGTAGATTTCTACCAGCTGAGAATCTGGCCCAGCCATTGAAGGGGGGATGGGACATTCATGCTCGTCTAGGCTCTCCGGCTCTGTGACACAAGCCAGGGAATTCCTTTCCCCGCCCCCCCACCCCCCCCGTGGTGTGAAATAGGAGTAAACTGGGCCAGAGGTTCAGCTGGAGGGCTCTGTATCCAGCACAGCTTTCTCCTGGGTTTGTATGTCCTGTTCCTCTGCCCTCATCTCTGTGTCTCTGTATGCACAGGGATGTATTCATGCAGTGGTGTGGTTATGTGTGAGGGTGAAATTCACCCCTGTGCAGATGGAGGACAGCCTGCGCACGACTTCACATTGCTTTTTACAAGATACTAGAGACTCCAAGAAGAGCATCGAGTCGTTTTGGGCAGTACAGTAGGTCCCAGCAACTCCAGCTAGATCCTGGAGTTACCTTTCCTTCCTGATTGAATTGGCCTCGTTAGCACTGGCCCTCCACTTGGTAAGGTGACTCCCATCTTTTCATGTGTTAGTATATTTATACCTGACTACTGTAATCTCCACTCCATGCATCTGACAAAGTGGGTTCTAGCCCACGAAAGCTTACGTCCAAATAAATTTGTTAGTCTCTAAGGTGCCACGGGATTCCTTGTTGTTTTTTGTTGATACAGACTAACACGGCTGCCCCTCTGAAACCTTTCAGGTGGTTAACTAAACCCCAAGGAGATGACATCATTCACCTATCTTCTTGCCTTGCCCTCATAAACCCTGGCATGAATATATTCATTTCCTGCCTCACCCCAGCCCTGGGTAACTTTACTGATTGCATGTATCACCCAACTGCCCTGCCTCAATCCTAGCAGAATTCCTTTGACCTTTTCCCTAAAGCTAACCCTTGGAAAACACCACTGCCCTCCTCACTTGCCCTGAGAAAACTCCACTGACATCCATCCTAAGTATTTCACCATGTTATATTTATCTCCTATTTTATAGGATCATAGAATATCAGGGTTGGAAGGGACTTCAGGAGGTCATCTAGTCCAACCCCCTGCTCAAAGCAGGCCCAATCCCCAATTCTTACCCCAGATCTCTAAATGTCCCCCTTAAGGGTTGAACTCATGACCCTGGGTTGAGCAGGCCAATGCTCAAACCACTGAGCTATCCCTCCCCCCCATAATATCAAAGTTGAAACTAGTGGGACAAAGGATAACAGGAGTAGAAGGAAAATGGGAAATAACAAAAGAACAGGATGTTGTTAGAGGGTTTATTCCTTCACCCTCCCACTTCCCTGGTCCTTCCTGAAGTCTGCATGTGCATACAATTCGATATTTCTTGGGGCTAACTTTCAGTAAGCAATGATTTTAGTTTCCTTCCTCAGCTTTCCCTTCCCAGCTCTGACGCTGCAGAGCATTTACCCCACGTCCCCCTTCCCAGCTCTGATGCCACAGAGCCTTGCCTGTGTCCCTGTTCTCGTCTGCCTACCTTAGCAAAACATGATTCCAGTCCCCCCCTTTACTTCCTGATTGATCTCAATCTATATAGTAAAACTTGAGTTCTGCTTAGCTGTACCTTAACCAATCATTTTACTGAAATTTCAGTAACCAATCCTAACATATTGTAACATGATTATTTAACCAATTATTTCCCATCACCTTAATTGGTTTACAGCCAACAAAATTAACTATACAGCTGACAGAAACAATCACAGAACCAGACAGAGACCATACAGATAAACAATAGAGAAGTGGGGACCATAAAGACAAAATAACAAGAAGCAAGGGTTTCACAATCACAACTATTGATAAATGAGTTCTTGCCAGACAGGATGCTATCAACTTTAAATCTTCTAGGCTCTTCTCTTTCTCTGGAGGTGATAGGTTGGATCACCTTTTTAACAGCCCAAAACTGCCTTATTTCAGTGTGACTGGTGAGGATGTGACCGTTCACTTCCCAGCTTATGGCTCCCCTGCTGTTTAGCCATATGTCTTTGCTTAAGAACAGGGCCTCAGAATATCATAGTGAGAGAAGGCCTATAAACAGGCAGACTGATTTTGATTCTTGTTTTGTGCTTCTATAACTAGCTAAGTGATAAGAATACACCTACATTCTTAGAGTATAGGCCTTTACAGACAGGCTGAATATCTACATCCTAGCAAATGTAATTATAGCAAAGCAGGGAGATCAAGAAAGATGGGTACGTCCAGAACAATATAGAGAATGAATAATCCGGTTTGTACATGAACAAGGACATTTTGGGGTTAAAAGAACATTAGCACAAGTTAACAAGGCAGTGTGGTGGCCAGGAATGGACGTGCAGTTTAAAAGATTTTGTCAACAATGCTTGGTGTATGCCCAAGTTAACCCTACAAGTAGAAAGACGAAAATACTGAGACACCAACCTGACACTCAGGGCCCATGGCAAAGATTAGAAATGGATTACATTGAACCTTTAAGAAAAACTTCTACAGGAAAACCCTTTTGCTTGGTGATCATAGATTATCTTTCAGGATGGGTGGAAGCAATCCCCACAACAGACAACATGGCTCAAACTACAGCTAAAGTTATATGGACCCAAATACTGAGCAGTTGGGGTATCCCTTTGGTCATGGATAGTGATGAAGGACCTCACTTCGTGGGAGCAGTGGTAAAAGCATTATTATTAATTATGGGAATTAAACAGAAGTGGCACGTAGTCCACTGATATCTGACTCAGATTGCAAAATAACCGTAAACATTTTAGTGATGCAACAGAAGGTCACCATCCCATGAATTATACACACAGATCGGGTCAATTTCATTCCAGGAAGATTGGCTGATGATAACAGGAGAAAAATCACTCCCTTGATCCAGCAAACTCAGATCTTAATGTACCCTCTGTAGTCTTGTCCCTAGATGCAGAGAAAGCATTTGGAAAAAGTTAAGGTTTTCAGCATTTTCCATATTCAGCTAGAAAGAGTGGCATGACACTGCTCCTTTTTAATCTCATTCTTGAACCACTGGTAATGTACATATGTCAACACTCAGTCATTGAAGATGTTTCTATAAATAAGAAAGAATACAAAGTCAGTTTATGTTCTAATGACATTTTTGTACTATTCATCAATCCCATCATGACTGACTGTAGTTGATGAGCTCTTTTGGAAAGATTTCTAAGTTTTGCATCAGGTGAAATAAATAAAAAAATATGGATATATCCAAAAGACCAGATCCTCCATAGTTTCAGCATTTCCCATTGGAGATATACAAGGAAATAACTTACTAAGGTCTTAAAATTTATCATAATCTTCCCAAAATTGTTTGTGTAAATATTGTGGAGGAAAATATTGTTGACCTGACCCCTTCCCACTTTGTGACAAGACCTAGGCACTATACGCAGCATAGACAAGCGCAGTAAGGCAAGAGACCTACAGGCCTGCATCCTGTAAGACTTAGCTTAAGCTAAGAGCATATGCTGGGCTGTGGTATTTTGACACAGGTAGCAAACTAGGCCAACCTTTCACCTAGCTCAAGTCTCTTGTTGTCTATTATGTACAAACCTCCCCCACCCCGCCCGCCCAAACCTGCAAAAGCCCTTAGACAAAACGCTGCCACAAGCAAACCGCAGATCTTGATCATAACAAAGTGCGTCAGCACAGTGCTAATTATAAAGCTGTTTACCTTGGCTCCTTATAAGGCTTTATTAACAATGCTTGAGTCATAAAAAAAAATAAGGAAATGTATCATTTGACTGAAATGTAAAAAGTATATAAGACTGGGATTATAGGGGCAGGACAGATGGAGACCAGGGTGGCACCTGTTTGTGACCATCTCTGTCTCCTTCTCCCTGCATGCTTGTATTCAAAAATAAAAGGACCTCAGACTGTTTGAACCAAACAGATGGTATGACTCGTTTTCCACAACAATATTAAAAAAAGTTTCCAAGGATATGGAGAGGTGGCATCTCATCCCGCAATCCTTACCAGGGAGAATAGAAACAGTCAGCATGAATAGCTGTCCAACAGTGATTTTTATATCATTAACCTATTGCCTTTTGAGGTCTGTCAAGGCTGATTCCCCACTCTGGCACTTTGTGTGCAGAAGGTGGAGGCCTGCAAAGACCTTAAAAAGCACACTGGCCACTCCAGGCTTGTATTCAACTCCCAAGGTTACAGATCCCCCTGGCCTTGGGTAGGCTGCCACCACCCAAGTGCCAAACATCTTTGAGAGCCCAGGAAGGCGCACTTGGGAATTTCTTCCTGTTGGGTACACTCAAGCTCTTTCACCTCTCCTCCGGGGAAGAGCAGAGAAAAGGAAAAGGAAAAGAAATTAGCTGTTTCTACCAGAGGAACCTGAAACCCCTTGTTCCTCTTAGTAGCTAACCGAAAAACGTGTGCACAGACCTCTTAAGACACAGAAATCCAATCACATTCTTAAAAAGAGTAATATGTATTAAAAACAGAGAAAGAGAACACATCTGCAAAATCAGGCTGTTGCTAGATATTAAAAGAGCAACTGAAAGGATTAAACACCAGGAATGGCTTTCCTGGGGCCCAGCTTAAAGAAAAGAAAACAAAAGAAAACAAAAGCACCTGTGTTTAACACAGAGGAACCCACAAGCCCAAAATAAAGAGCTAAACCTGATCGCATCTAACTAAACATTTCCTCTTCTATTTACATATCTGTAGTCCCAAATGAGTAAGTCTCGGTATGGGTGCTGATGATCTTCATACCTGGCCCAAGCTTCTTACAGCATACCTGCTTCGCTCGGTCTCTCCAGCTGAGAGAACAACAATAAACAGCCCCCAGAGGGGAAGGTTTTTTCCAATTTTAAAAGTTTCTAGTCTTCCCATTGGCTCTTTTGGCCAGGTGCCAACTCACTTCCTCTTACCTAAGCATTTCAGTGAGACTTCTTAACCCTTTACAGGTAAGGCAAGTAGAGAACAGCTACTGAGAAGGATGTTTATAGCTAACTGACTGGTGGGTGTCCATAAAAGGGTGCTACCCCCCATTTACCACAAGCCAGGGCTGGCCTTACCATGAGGTGAACTGAGGCGGCAGCCTCACGTGCCAGACTGGGGGGGAGGGGGGCACCACTAGGACCCAGAGTGTAGAAAATTGTGTCTGCTGCTGGTGCATCTGTATTCCCTCTGCTCTAGACGCACAGAGATGGGGGAGTGCTCTTCTGGAGAAAGGAGGGCACAAGAGACAGAACAGGCAGGCAGGAGAAAAGATGAGAGGGAATAACAGAAAGCAGCAGGAGCTGCAGGGAGAGAGAGGACAAGGAGCCTCTTATGTACCTCTCTAGCACCCCCAGGAGCCTTTACTGATTAACCCCAGCTTCTCAGGGAGCTTCCTGTTTCCTGCTGCTTCTCTGAACCCACCTGAGGAGAACAGGTCGTCAACTGGAGTAGTAGGAGCCAGTTAGGCCCTTAAGACGCTGATCTCTTCCCTCACTCAGGCCCTGCTACCAGCCTGCTTATTTGTCCCCTTCAACTGAGTGTTAGCTGACACAGAACAGCAGTCATGAGTGAAAGAAGAAAACACCCCTCTGGGGCAGCATTCAGAAAAAGAAAGCAAGCAAAGGAAGCGTTTCTATCTTAGCAGGAAGGAGCTCTCCGGAGATATATAGACACAAATGTTCACGGTGAGCCTTCCGGCCCCAGCGAGGATGTGAGTGGTGAGGAGACGCCTGATCTTCCAGTCAGAGTGCAGGTGACCTGGCAGCTACTGCAGCATCCATAGCTCCATCTCAAATGGATGTAACCGTGCACATTCCTGAAGAAAAGTGTAGATCAGAGTGTGGTGGAGGCCCAAGAAACAGCCGCTGCTGAGTTTAGTTCCTTAAGTCGAGATGATCCAAGAAGGATGTGGATAAATTGGAGAGAGTCCAGCGAAGGGCAACAAAAATGATTAGGGGACTGGAACACATGAGTTATGAGGAGAGGCTGAGGGAGCTGGGATTGTTTAGCCTGCAGAAGAGAAGAATGAGGGGGGATTTGATAGCTGCTTTCAACTACCTGAAAGGGGGTTCCAAAGAGGATGGCTCTAGACTGTTCTCAATGGTAGCAGATGACAGAACGAGGAGTAATGGTCTCAAGTTGCAGTGGGGGAGGTTTAGATTGGATATTAGGAAAAACTTTTTCACTAAGAGGGTGGTGAAACACTGGAATGCGTTACCTAGGGAGGTGGTAGAATCTCCTTCCTTAGAGGTTTTTAAGGTCAGGCTTGACAAAGCCCTGGCTGGGATGATTTAACTGGGAATTGGTCCTGCTTTGAGCAGGGGGTTGGACTAGATGACCTTCTGGGGTCCCTTCCAACCCTGATATTCTATGATTCTATGATTCTATTATCCAGGACTGTGGACCCACTTGAGCAGTAGCCCGAGGGACTTCCTTGTACTGCATGGGCCACAGCAAGTGAAAAACTTCATGTTCCCCAAAGACAATGAAAATAGAAGTTTCCATCCAACACATTACTGGCGTGAAATCCCCAATGGTGACAAAGTGGAGAGGCCGTGGCTTATGTACTCAGAAACCCAGAATGCTGCATACTGTTTCTGGATAGCTCAGTGGTTTGAGCATTGGCCTGCTAAACCCAGGGTTGTGAGTTCAATCCTTGAGGGGGCCACTTAGAGATCTGGGGCAAAAATTGGAGATTGGTCCTGCTTTGAGCAGGGGGTTGGACTAGATGACCTCCTGAGGTCCCTTCCAACCCTGATACTCTATGACTCTTCCAGTCTAACGTTCCAGCCATATTGGGTTCTACAGGAACAAAGGACTGGAGAAATCAGGCTAGAAGTCTGGCATGCCATGAGAAGGCAGCAAATCACCAGAGAGCATTCCATAGGTAGAAAGAGCTTGAGATGAAACTCAGGTTAAAGGCCACCAGAGATGATCAGTATCAAGAGAAGATTGCATCAGAGTCTCTTTACTGGAAATGTTCTGAAAAGGCTCATTGCCATTGTGAGAATGCTTGCTACCCAACACCTAGCACGGCATGGCACTTCAGATCAGCTGTATGTGCCAAACAATGGAAACTTCCTTAAAATTGTGGCACTGATGGCTGAGTTTGATGCTGTGCTCCAGGAGCATCTAAGAAGAGTCACCACCTGTGGCAAATTGCCGGCACTACTATGATGAGTCTCGCTCTTTCTCTTCTGGGCAGGGGGTCAGGGCACCATTTCTTGCCCCTGAACTGGGGTATTAACTGCCCCACTAGTGTCCTAGAGGAGGGGAGTGGAGAGGGAGGGACCAGGGCCCACCCTCTACTCCGGATCCCATCCCAGGGGCCCTAGGGATAGCGGTAAACCACTAGAACTAGCGGTTCCTTCCCCTGGGCTACTTCCCTCTCCTGCCATTCAGCTTGTGAGGCTTCCTACCCTCCCTCGGCACAAACCAGGTGTCCCTTTACCTCGGGTCTCGGTCTTCTTAGCCCACCGCAGCACTTCTCCAAATTCTCCTCTGCTTCGCTCCAAACTGCTCTCTGCTCCAACGCCAATCCACTCTGCTTCAAATCCTCCTCTTGTCTGATTGAAGCAGGGGGGTTTTATCATGTGACTGGCTTCAGGTGCTCTAATTGGCTTCAGGTGCTTTAATTAATTTATAGCAAACTTTCTTCCCTCTACAGGGAATAAGCTCCCTTCTAACACTCTCCTGCTTCGAGGAGCGGTGGGCGCTGTCCGAGGTTCTCTGCTCGGTGACCCCGACCGGTTTCCTCCGTCTGACCCTTTGATTGAGGGGAAGAGCGAGAGACCCCAGCCCCAGCCATTGCTGCTGTAGATACCATCATTACTGTCACCTAGGAGGGGTCCTATAACATGTGGGTGTACGTCCCCCCATCCCCAAAGCGCCCACCCTGCAGCCGTGCCCATCTTGTCGGGCACTCTCAGGAGAGGAATAATCGGTGACACTGGGCGTGGCACTAGGTAACTCGAGGGGGTGGAAGACCACGAGTGTCGAGGAAGCCCCCCCGCTCTAGGCCACCAGGTAACTCAGGAGGGTGGAGACCACGAGTGTCGAGTAAGCCCCCCTGCTCTGGGCCCAGGCTAGCCTGAACACTTCTCCCTCCTGAAGGCTGCTGTGTTATACCTTCTGTTTGCTCTTGTTTTGCTGCATAGTTTTGCTTTATCCTCTTTGGTGATTCTTTGTAAGTGTTACACAAATAAAATTCTTTTCTGCTTTAAAAAAACAAAACAAAAAAACCCCACTCTCCTGCTTCGAGGAGTGGTGGGCGCTGTCCGAGGTTCTCTGCTCGGAGACCCCGTCCAGTTCCCTCTGTCTGACCCTTTGATTGAGGGGAAGAGCGAGAGACCCCAGCCCCAGCCGTTGCCGCTGTGGATACCATCATCACTATCACCTAGGAGGGATCCAATCACACGTGGTGTACGTCTCCCCCACCCCCAAACCGCCCACCCCGCAGCAGTGCCCATCTTGTCGGGCACTCTCAGGAGAGGAATAATTGGTGACACTGGGCGTGGCACTAGGTAACTCGAGGGGGTGGAAGACCATGAGTGTTGAGGAAGCCCCCCTGCTGTAGGCCACCAGGTAACTCAGGAAGGTGGAAGACCATGAGTGTCGAGGAAGCCCCCCGGCTCTGGGCCCAGGCTAGCCTGAACACTTCTCCCTCCTGAAGGCTGCTGTGTTATACCTTGTGTTTGCTTTTGTTTTGTTGCATAGTTTTGCTTTATCCTTTTTGGTGATTCCTTGCAAGTGTTACACAAATAAAATTCTTTTTTGCTTAAAAAAAACAACACTCTCCTGCTTCAAGGAGCGGTTGGCGCTGTCCGAGGTTCTCTGCTCGGAGACCCCATCCGGTTCCCTCCGTCTGACCCTTTGATTGAGGGGAAGAGCAAGAGACCCCAGCCCCAGCCGTTGCCGCTGTGGATACCATCATCACTGTCACCTAGGAGGGGTCCTATCACGCATGGGTGTATGTCCCCCCCACCCTCAAACCGCCCACCCCGCAGCCGTGCCCATCTTGTTGGGCACTCTCAGGAGAGTCCCGGGCGTGCCTGACTGAGCTGCTGTGAGTTGTGGGGCAGCAGTGTGGTCTAATAGCCAGACCCCAGGCCTACGCCTCAGGATGCCAAGGTTCTCTTCCGAGCTCTGCTGCTGGGTGACCTTCAGCAAGTCCTGGCCCCTCTCTGTGCCTCTCAGCAGGTTTAAAACAAATAAAAGGAAGTTCTTCTTCACACAGCTCACAGTCAAGCTGTGGAACTCCTTGTCTGAGGAGGTTGTGAAGGCTAGGAGTATAACAGGGTTTAAAAGAGAACTGGATAAATTCATGGAGGTTAAGTCCATTAATGGCTATTAGCCAGGATGGGTAAGGAATGGTGTCCCTAGCCTCTGTCTGTCAGAGGGTAGAGATGGATGACAGGAGAGAGATCACAGAGATCACTCCCTCTGGGGCACCTGGCATTGGCCACTGTCAGCAGACAGGATACTGGGCTGGATGGACCTTTGGTCTGACCCAGTATGGCCATTCTTATGTTCTTATATTATGTTCTTATGTTATGTTCTTCTCAGTTTACCCATTTGGGGCTAATGATCCTGACCACCCTTTGTAAAGTGTTTTGAGATCTCCTGGATGGAAGAGCTAGGAGCCCAGATCTTCACAGATATTCAGGTTCCTGGTGATTTCAATGGGAGTTAGACAACCAAAAACCTCTGAGGATCTGGGCCTAGATGTTCTTACTTAGCACTAATTTTGTTAATGGCTCAACCCAGCTTCCCAGCATCCTGCCCAATGCCTCATTAATCTCCCCAATGCAGGGTCATTCACCCACTCAATGTCCTATCTACAGGCCAGTGATGGAAAAGGCAGTGCAAATAGTTCAAAGAAAACATTTTTAATTCTGAAAAAAATGGCTTTTTCCCCCCTTCAACTTTTTTTTCAAACAAGCGTCTGTTTTCGCTATTTTCCAAATATTTGGAAATACACAATTCTTTCTTTTCTCCCAGTGTATCTCAGCGATGCTTTCTGGGTTCCCTTCCTTTGGGTTTTTCCAACCTGCCAGCAGCATCACAATAATACTTGTGGGGTGGGAGAAGGAAAAAGAAAATAAAATTCTGAAAACTAATAAAAGTTGGGTCTGGCTCAAAATGCACAAAACAAAAAACATTTCAATTTTTTTCACACAATTGTTTCCATGTGCTATTGTCATGGGCTGTTTAATTTGAATAGACATGCTTTGTGGTGATAGGCTGGCCACCTAAGCCACATGGCCCCTTTCCTGCTCTCTGGTTGGGTGAAAGAAAGATTTAAGCCAGCTAAGGGCACACTGCAGCTCAGAATTTGGATGGTGGAAACCCTTGAAGAATGGACTAGGTATAAAAATGATCAGCATTTGTAGGGGGCCTGTAGAATTCAACAGAGAAAATTCAACCCTTGCTGAAGAATCCCCTAGGCTGATGTACACAGGGGGGAATTCGAATGAGTCAGGAGAAAAGGTGGTCACCGCATATTGTTCTGGGGTAATGGGGCATTTGGATCAGAAAAGTCACAACACAAACAAGCGGCAAAGAGTCCCGTGGCACCTTATAGACTAACAGACGTATAGTCGCTTTTACAGATCCAGACTAACACGGCTACCCCTCTGATACTTAACACAAACAGAGAGACCGGGGACAGAAGCAAGGCAGATGCAGAGTAAAAAGCCAGGAGGAAACAACCTGTAAGTACAGGAATGTGGCCCTGAGAGACAGCTAAGAGAGGGGAATTTGGGGGCACAGAGTCTTGGTACTAGAGGCAGGCTTGGGACGGTGAACAGAGGAGCTGTCTGCAGCTGTTTGATTCCGACTGTCTTCAGGGAAACAGGACTTTGGATACTCCTTGTAAATAAGCCAGATCGCATCAAAGTAAATACCAGACTCTAAAGTCAATTTCTCCTCCCAACCAAATGCTGACTAGCGGCTTGGGGTGACAATAAAATAGTACAACATTTCAAACATAAAAGGGGCATTTCTAGCCACAAAAGGATTTCTCTAACAGTAGAAAAAGTATTCTAATGGAAACCATCTCAGGAGATCCACACAGGCACAGAGCCCACTATGGCCAAATTGGCCTTTTAAAGGGGAGCATCTCCTTTAACTCGGATTCTGCAGAGTTTCGTTGATCCAGAGGATACATTTGGTGATTCTCGTGTATATGCTGGGGTGGCGCATGTCCAGATATCCATTGGAGACAATGCCCTGGACCACCCCGTCACACACCAGGGGTCCGCCTGATTCGCGGAAGGAGAAGAACATCAGTGACTGGCATTTCCCAGCCCAGCCTGTCTAAGAGAGTTCTCAGACTGTGTGACAGTTGCTTTCTGTCTCTGAAGGCCAAGCCCTTTCCACCGTGCAGAACCGGCCTGGAAATGGGTGGGCAGAGAGTGAAATCTAGAGATGGGCAGAATGATATACCGGTGGAAAAGGCAGTTTATACAAAACTGAATTTTTTCACAGAAAATTTTGATTTTACAGACAATTTTCTATTTTTGCATGTGGAAAATTGAAATGAAATATTTCATTCCATGGCAGTTCCATGCAAATCCGAATATTTCGTAGTTAGGAACCAGGAAAAAGCAGTTTAACATTTTGTTGAACTATCTGTGCATCGGCTCATAGGCATTGACTCCATGGGAGCTCCAGGGCTGGAGTACCCATGGGGCAAAATTAGTGGGTGCTCAGCACCCTACAGCAGCCCACCTCCTCCTCTTCCCCTCTCCCCAGCATCTCTCGCCCACTCTGAACTCTAGGGTACAGATGTGGGGACCTGCATGAAAACCTCCTAAGCTTACTTTCACCACCTTAGGTTAAAACTTCCCTAAGGTACAAATTAATTTTATCCTTTGTCCCGGATCCACTGCCACCACCAAACTTTAACTGGGTTTACCAGGAAACGTAGTTTGGACACGTCTTTCCCCCCAAAATCCTCCCAACCCTTGCACCCCACTTCCTGGGGAAGGTTTAGTAAAAATCCTCACCAATTTGTATGGGTGACCACAGACCCAAACCCTTGGATATTAGAACAATGAAAAAACATTCAGTTTTCTTACAAGAACACTTCTAATAGAAGTAAAGGAATCAGCTCTGTAAAATCAGGATGGTAGATACGTTACAGGGTAATTAGATTCAAAACATAGAGAATCCTTCTAGGCAAAACTTTAAGTTACAAAAAAAGACACACAGACAGGAATAGTCATTCTATTCAGCACAGTTCTTTTCTCAGCCATTTCAAGAAATCATAATCTAACACATACCTGGCTAGATTACTTACTAAAAGTTCTAAGACTCCATTCCTGTTCTATCCCCGGCAAAAGTAGCATACAGACAGACACAGACCCTTTGTTTCTCTCCCTCCTCCCAGCTTTTGAAAGTACCTTGTCTCCTCATTGGTCATTTTGGTCAGGTGCCAGCGAGGTTACCTTTAGCTTCTTAACCCTTTACAGGTGAGAGGATTTTTCCTCTGGCCAGGAGGTTTTTTAATGGGGTTTACCCTTCCCTTTATATTTATGACACTCCCTCTCCCTCCCAGTGCCTCTCACCCCCAACAAAACACCTGTTCAGGATACTCCTGGAGGCAGGGGGAGGAGCAGGGTAAACTGAAGCACAGAGGGGGGCCAGGACATGCCGAAGGTCACCCAGCAGCAGAGCTGGGAACAGAACCCTGGCGTCCTGAGGTGCAGGCCTTTGCTCGGGCTACTAGACCACACTGCTTCCTCACAACTCACAGCAGCTCAGTTGGGCAGTCCCAGGCACCACCGGCCCCTCAACCCCTGCATCACACGGCTTGTTAATTTCAACTCCCATCTTGTGTCCTCTGGAATCAGTACAGACCTGATACAAACGTCTCCAGCACTGAATTCCGTCCTGACCCGTGTCATCTGGGGCAGGTGCTGGGTCCTCCAGGACAGGACAGGTTTCTGGTTACAGGGTGTGGGGATATAACATCTGCAGGGCTGGAATTACGTCCACCCTCAAATCCAGTGGCTCTGAAGCAGATACAGACAGAATTGATCTGTGTGTGATCACACTCCCCTCCGTTTGGCTCTCTCTGTCTGGTAACAGGGGCAGTGCTGGCCAGCGCTCCCCAGGACCGGGAGATGCCATGTTGCTGATCCCTGTCTGGCTAAAGGCCAGATTTGTCTGAGTCAGAGGCACGAGAGAGATTCCCAGAGCTGCCCTCAGATGCCCTCGGTCCCTCCACCCTGACCCGCTGCAATAAGAGAGCCATGTTTCTTGTACATATTTGTCCATTCCAAGCCCAGAAGGGGCCACAGTGCTCGACCCTTTTAACCCCTGTGTAGTCCCAGCCCTGCGACATCCGTGAGTTAATTCCGGCTCGAAGTAGAGCAGAGCTGTTGGAGAAATATTCCGGCCCAGCGTGAGTCACACATTGCCAGGTGTTGAGCATCCCCAGGTGATGTCCAGCTGTGCAGACTCAGCTGGGCCTGACCCTCCCCCAGTCCATGCAGGGCGGTCTCCAGAGAGCCACGTGGCAGAGAGTTTGACACTGAGGTTTTCTGTTCTCCCACCCAGCCGTGTCTCCCAGCTGTGTGAGAAGCACTTTCTTCCCTGATCTGGTGCAGAGGGTGCTGCTGCTAACCCTGCTCAACGTGGCTGTTCTCTTCCCCGCAGGGTTCAGGCTGGTGGGGATGGGGGGGATGGGGCATAGGGAGCAGAGCTTTGCACAGGGCTCAGTGGAAGGGCCTGGGGCTGCTTCCCCAATACAGCAATCCTGGGGTGGGGGGCCGTGAAAGGAGGCAGCTTCTCCTCACCGTCTTGCCAGACCCCACCGGCCCGGTGGAGTGGGAAGCAGAGCAGGGGCAGCTGTTTTCATAGATCCGTGGGGATCCTGTCTGTGTTAGGGAAGCTTCCTACCCAGGAATATCACCCACCCATCGTGGGCGTGTGACATCCCCTGGAAGCCACATGCAGGGTAACAACCTCCTACGGCTGCCAGCTAACAGCCTCGCCCCTTTAGCTCAAGGACTGTGCCCCAGGGCTGGGGTCAACCACAGAGCCGGGAGGCGATTGCAGCAGCACCCTTGTGAGTCCGCCCAGATTCCCAACTCTTCCTGCAGCACTAGCTAGCCCAGGAGAGCTGTGAACACAGCTGGCGCCTCCGGCCGCCTGTGCAGGGCCCCGCAACTTCGGGGCTGTTCTATTACCTGGGCAGAGACAGGCACCTCCAGGGCTTGGCACAGACCTGTCCTGTCCCATCCCCCGTCCCCCACCCTGGCTAGTTCTAGGCTGCTGGGGAGGCTCTGCCGGAGGGATTGCGCTTGATTAACGGGGCGGGTGTTGCAAGGGAAGGGTGAGTCTGGAAAGATAAAAACCCCCATGGCCACAGGGGCAGATCTGACCTGGGACATGTGGGGCAGGTAGGGTGACCAGATGTCCCTATTTTATTGGGACAGTCCCGATTTTGGGGGCTTTTTCTTATATAGGCATCTATTACCCCCCATCCCCATCCCGGTTTTTTACACTTGCTTTCTGGTCGCCCTCGGGGCAGGGTTTCAACAGAGCTCCACAGCCACCGACCTCGATGGGATGCTCCAGTGAACTCAGTGGGGTGGGAGGGGATTGTCAGTGATCTCCTCCTTAGCTGGGTCAAAGAGGAGGGGGCAGGGAACCTGGGCTGGCTGGGTTGAAGGGCCAATCGGAGCAGCAGAGGGCTGAGTTGAGTTGAGGGGAGCGATGGGACAGGGTCCTTGATCAAACTCTCCAGCCTTATGGTGTCTCAAAGATGAGTTTTACCCATTCCCATCTCTCTGCCAGGCAAAATCATCGGGGGATGGGAAGCTGGGTGTCACTCCAGACCCCACATGGCCTTCGTCAAGATAGAGACAGGAGGAGATAGAAAAGGAGGCTGCAGAGGGTTCCTCATGTGGGAGGACGTGGTGGTGACAGCGGCTCCTTGTAACTGCAAACTGGGGTAAGAAATGCACCATCTGCCGTCCCCGAACCAGCCAGTCCCTGTCCTGGGGCTGGCCTCTTGTCCTTTTGGGCCACGAATGGCTTCAGGCACTGTTGTGCTGGGTACGGAAGGTGTCATCAATAGAGACCCTGATCTGCTGCTCCAGGAACGGTATTGTTACCCCCCTTGGCCTAAGCAGTCAGTGGGGTCTTACAGGATGTTTCCATTAGGAGGAGAAATTGCTGGTGGCATTAGATCTACTCTTCCATGAAATCCTTATTTTTACAAAGAATGTCCAAAGTCCTGTTTTTCTGAACACAGTCAGAGTTACGCAACAAGTGACTCA
This sequence comes from Lepidochelys kempii, assembly GCF_965140285.1. Lineage (NCBI taxonomy): Eukaryota > Metazoa > Chordata > Testudines > Cheloniidae > Lepidochelys > Lepidochelys kempii. The sequence goes on from NC_136392.1 coordinate 37,311,050, forward strand.
CTTACTCACAGTCCCAAGCCTCCTTCAGCCAGCACTCAGTCCAAAAGCTCTCTCCCCCGGCTAAGCACAGGGTCACACTACCCATGCTTCTTTGGCTGTGGCTGGTGCCTTCTCTGGCTGCTTCTCTGCTCTTCCTGCTGCTTACCTCAGACACACACAGATCCATCAGTCAGTGCCCCAGCCCCTGTGTTTGCTAAATTGGTCCCTGGGGAAACCCCTTGGGTGAAACAGCTCAGCTTCTACTCCTCTGATGTGCCTGTGGCTATGCCTACATGACACAGCCTGTATCAGCCCAGCGTCCTAGAGCAGATGCAGCGTACTCTGACAAACAGGGTTTTTCTGCTGGTGTAAGAACACCACCTCCCCAAACGATGTTAGCTATTTCGACAATGGCCTTCTTCCATCCATAGAGCCACCTCAACACCGGGGGGTTGTCAGCACCGCTACGTTGGATAGGGATGTGGGGTTTTCCCACCTGTAGCCAACACAGCTAAGTTGTAAGTGTAGGCCAGGCCTGTGTGATGGGTGGTGATTCTAGTGCAGTGGTTCCCAAACTTTAACAACCCGTGAACTCCTTTCACTAAAATGTCAAGTCTTGCGAACCCCGCTCCAAAAAAATTAATATTTCCAGGGATTTTCTCCCTTACCTGAGCATAAATTATAAAAACAGTGATCCTGGAAATTGTTTTTTATGACAGGCTTTTTATGACACACTATTTATTATTAATTATTATTTATCATTACAGTATTAGTTTTATTACATTATGAAAATGGCAACACTCTTCCAAGATCTCAGTTTCATAGCTTGTATCACTTTGATTAAGCCTGTTATAAGACAAGGCTCCTATGTTTCATCAAAGAGTATCAGATGTGAAACAGCATGAAGGTATTTAAGAAGCCAACTCAAATAAAGAGTTCCTCCTATGCGAGTATTCGAGCGGTGAGCAGTCCAAGCAAACAACGCATGTTAAAACAAAGCTTAAACTTGTTCTTCATAATAATTTTAAAAACAACACTAGCAGCCTATTTAATTTTAAAAACAGCAAAAAATATCCACCTTTCTTTCCATTTCTTATAAGGAGTCTTGAAGTTTAAATCTCCTCAGTGTGATGGATGCGCTTGCTTTGATCTGCATAGCTCTTGGAAGTCCCCAGAGCTCCGGGCTACCGACCCCATGCTGCCCAGAGTCCCTAGGGATGGTCTGTCCGCCATTAGGGAATTTTTGCCTGAGACCCCCCTCTAATGTTTCACGAACCCCAGTTTGGGAACCACTGTTCTAGTGATTCAGCTTCCTCATTACCTAAACAAGCTTATAATCATAGCATCATAGAACTGGAAGGGACCTTGAGAGGTCATCTAGTCCTGTCCCCTACACTGATGGCAGGACTAAGTATTATCTAGACCATCCCTGACAGGTGTTTGTCCAACCTGCTCTTAAAAATCCCCAATGATGGAGATTCCACAACCTCCCTAGGCAATTTATTCCCGTGCTTAACCACCCTGACAGTTAGGAAGTTTTTCCTAATGTCCAACCTGAACCTCCCTTGCTGCAGTTTAAACCCATTGCTTCTTGTCCTATCCTCAGAGGTTAAGGAGAATATTTTTTCTCCCTCCTCCTTATAACAACCTTTTAGGTACTTGAAAACTGTTATCATGTCCTCTCTCAGTCTTCTCTTCTCCAGACTAAACAAACCCAGTTTTTTTCAATTTTCCCTCATAAGTCACGTTTTCTAGACTTTTAATCATTTGTGTTGCTCTTCTCTGGACTTTCTCCAATTTGTCCACATCCTTCCTGAAATGTGGCGCCCAGGACTGGACACAGTAATCCAGTTGAGGCCTAATCAGTGCAGAGTAGAGCAGAAGAATTACTTCTTGTGTCTTGCTGACAACACTCCTGCTAATACAGCCCAGAACAATGTTTCCTTTTTTTTGCAACAGCGTTACACTGTTGACTCATATTTAGCTTGTGGTCCACTATGACCCCCGGATCCCTTTCCGCAGGACTCCTTCCTAGGCAGTCATTGCCCATTTTCTATGTGTGTAACTGATTGTTCCTTCCTAAATGGAGTACTTTGCCTTTGTCCTGACTGAATTTCATCCTATTTACTTCTTTCTTACTTACATTTCTCCAGTTTGGCCAGATCATTTTGAATTTTAATGGCTTCTGTACATTGATCCTGGGTGCAACACTATGGTTAACCTCATTAAAGTGGGTGGCTCTAATGATCCATGATTGAATCCATTGTATTGGCCGGTCTGCAGCACCTGCATCCTCCTTGTATTTCACAGCACCATCACTGTGCTGCTGGGGGCCCACAATGTTGAAATAGGTGAACTGGGGAGGCAGGAGGTCTGGGTACATCACCGAATCCTTCACCCAGAATTCAATGATGAGACGGATGAAAAGGACCTCATGCTGCTGCAGGTACTTCCCGCTTTGCATCACCCTGGTCCCAATGATGTAGGTTCCATCATATCACCTCACCCCCAGTGACCTCATATAGCTGCAGGTACCATCCCCATCCTGTCACTGCACCCCCAGTGACCTCACACTGCTTCAGATACCACCCCATCCCATCCCCCCCACCCCCAGTGACTTCACATTGCTGCAGGTACCACCGCTGTCCCACCACCTCATTCCAGTGGGCACATGGACTCACAAAGTTGTACATGTTTCACGGGGAAGCCCCACCTGATCCCATCTGGCCCCATGCCCCCAGGACAGGACCCATCCTCCAACAGGAGTTTGATTTCCCTTCTCTCTCTCTCTCCCATCACAGCTGAGGGACGAGACCAATCTGACCCACACTGTGGGCACCATCCCCCTGCCCCGGTGACAGGTGTAGGAGGGGTGTAGCAGGGTGCTGGTGCAAGAGCATCTAATTAGCCCGGTCAGCTCCAATCAAGGGAAGCAGATTTGGGGCTGACGGAAAAGTCCTGATGCCGGCCTGAGGATTGGCAGCACCTGCCGGCCTGACAAGCCAAGGGCTATAAAGGCTGGGAAGGAGGCAGGCAGCAAGGGAGAGGTCAGTCAGGGAGGGAGCTGGAAGCCTCCTGGCTGAAGACTGATTCTGCCTGTAAACAGAGGAAACCCTGTAAAGACTATATCGTTTGGCACTGGTGGTGGGACAAGGCTAGGTGAATAAAGACACGGGTGTGGCACAACCCTCAAGTCTCTCCGAGCCTGATTTGGGAGGGCAAGCAGGCCCAGGAAGAGGGGCTGGTCATGCACCCCATTACAAGGGGGGTGTGCAGCGTGGCGGGCTGGGGCCTGACTACTACCAAGGAAAATGCCTAGCCCTCCCCAACTCTGCAGGAGGTGGAACTGAAGATCATGGGCAAGGGCATGTGTCTTCCTCAACCATATCCGCACTATGCCCTGTCCAGGATGCTGTGTGTGGGGGATCCCCAGAAGAGGAAGGCATCATTCCCGGTGAGTGTGGGACACGGACATGCGGCGCCCGGAACAAGAGGCTGCTAGAACTGGACACTGGCAGGGCTGGGCAGAATTGGGAGAACCAGGATCCATGGCGAACCAGTCAGAAACCAGGAACTGGAACTGGACTAGATCCTAGCACTAAAGGCTGTAGGACAGAAATCGGGGACCAAAATTGGCCAGCTCCTAGGAATCAGGGATGGAGGCTAGGAATCAGGGACAAGAACTAGGCTGGTCTTTTAAATATGGAATGGATCCTAATTATTTTGGGACAGGAACTGGCAAGATCATAGAAATCAGGGGTGGAAATGAGCTGCATGTTCAATAGGTTCTAGAAATCAGGGACAAGAATCAGCCACATCGTGGAAATCAGGGATGGATCTAAACAGTGAGGGACAGATCCTAGAAATCAGGGTTAGGAATCAGCTGGATCCTAGGAAATAAAAAGGGGAATTGCTGAATCGAGAACCCAAGGGTGGATCTGAGAAATCAGTAGGAAATCCTAGAAATCAAGGGCAGGAGTCAGCCAGATGCTGGAAATCAGGATTTGGAATCAGGGATGGGAATTGAGCAGGTTAAAGAAATTTGTGATGGATGCTAGAAATCAGACACAGGAACTGGCCAGATTCTAGAAATCAGGGACATGGTCCAGCTGGATCCCTGGACCTTGGGGTGGGAACTCCATGCAAGTCCTCAGAGTGACTTGACCATGAGACCCCAGAAAGAGGGGTACAGAGCTGGATTTCAGGACCATGAATACAGAATGCAGCCCGCCCTTTGCTTGGACATCTGTAAACCCATACCTGGTGTTTGCTTCTCAAGCATCTCCAGAGGCCCCCTGGTCTGTGACGGGAAGGCCCAGGGCATTGTCTCCCAGGGCAAACCTGATGGGTCAGCACCCCAGGTTTTCACCAGGGTCTCCAAATACGTCCTGTGGATCAAGAAAACTGCACAAGCTGATGCCATAGATGGGAGCATTCATCTCTTCTCGCGTGATTGGACAGACAGTTGAGTATTGCAGAGGCATGACTGGCTGGCTGGCTGGGTATTGCAGATGGATGGATGGATGGATGTGTAGCCAATGGTTTTAGTTGATTGTTCATTTATTGTGTGATGTTATGATTAACTAATATGTTAGGTCATATGTAATCATTGTATACAAAATAGAGTTAAATTGTAGGATTATAGAAGGATAAGATTGATCAGTAGTGAGACGTGATAATTAGGTACACCTTGTACCTTGCTGGTCTGGCTCCTTCGGGACGTGACCGGTCGCGAACCAGAGAATTTACAGGATCAGGAGAGGCCAATGTCTGTCCCTCTGCTGCCGGGCACAGAGCTCTGCTCTGACCTGAGAGGGGCCGGCATTGACGGAGTGGGGATGGGAGTGGGGGCGCTGTGGGGAAGAGGCAGGGCAGCTGCAGAGCCCCACGGCCAGGGCGACACTGCATCCCCTCTCAGTCAATGGTGCTCCAGTGCGAGGTTCTGCAGCCGCCCTGCCTCTTCCCCCGAGTCCCCCACCCATCTCTGCTCTTCTCCCTGAAGGAGAAGGATGGATGGATGGATGGATGGATGGATGGATGGATGGATATTGCAGAAGGATAGATTGATAGATGGTAGAGGGAAGGGTGGATATTGCAAGAAGATGAACAGATGGATATTGCAGAAGAATGGATGGATCGATGATGAATTGATGTTGAAGAAGATCGGATGGATGTGGCAGATAGGAAGACAGACAGATGTATATTGCAGAGGAAAGATGGACAGAGAGCTACTGGTGATCCAGAGAAATGAACAACAACCAGTCAAGCCTGCCATGAGATCTCCCTCCAGTCAGAACTTACTCTTATTTTTTTTCCAAGGCTGCAGTCTCTGCCCTAGCCGTATAGATTCCTTTCTATGTTTCTTCCCCACTATCTTTTTAAAATTCATATGGACGTCCTGTGCTGACATCCCATTGCGTCCATATAACTCTGTGGGGATTTTCAGGGATGGGAACAGGGGGTTCCGAGCTCGTAGCTTTCTGCCATGTTATATCGCGATTCCTAGAGAGGGCAGCTCACCTACTTACCAAATCAGCAGTCGGGGTCACCAGTGTTGTCAGTTGTTGGCCATTCTCTGTGTGTGCTGCACCAGCTCTGGCCAGGTAGCCCGTACAGCAGACTTCTATCGACCTGTCCAACGAAACCCCAGACTCGGTTCAGTGGGAGAGGCGCTTGGCCAGGTTTATTACTAACAGAGCACGGTATTCTTGTCAGCAAGTTAAGGAAGTATGGGCTGGATGAATGCACTATAAGGTGGATAGAAAGCTGGCTAGATTGTTGGGCTCAACGGGTAGTGATCAATGGCTCCATGTCTAGTTGGCAGCCGGTATCAAGTGGAGTGCCCCAAGGGTCAGTCCTGGGGCCGGTTTTGTTCAATATCTTCATAAATGATCTGGAGGATGGTGTGGATTGCACTCTCAGCAAATTTGCGGGTGATACTAAACTGGGAGGAGTGGTAGATACGCTGGAGGGGAGGGATAGGATACAGAAGGACCTAGACAAATTGGAGGATTGGGCCAAAAGAAATCTGATGAGGTTCAATAAGGATAAGTGCAGGGTCCTGCACTTAGGACGGAAGAACCCAATGCACAGCTACAGACTAGGGACCGAATGGCTAGGCAGCAGTTCTGCGGAAAAGGACCTAGGGGTGACAGTGGACGAGAAGCTGGATATGAGTCAGCAGTGTGCCCTTGTTGCCAAGAAGGCCAATGGCATTTTGGGATGTATAAGTAGGGGCATAGCGAGCAGATCGAGGGACGTGATCGTTCCCCTCTATTCGACATTGGTGAGGCCTCATCTGGAGTACTGTGTCCAGTTTTGGGCCCCACACTTCAAGAAGGATGTGGATAAATTGGAGAGAGTCCAGCGAAGGGCAACAAAAATGATTAGGGGACTGGAACACATGAGTTATGAGGAGAGGCTGAGGGAGCTGGGATTGTTTAGCCTGCAGAAGAGAAGAATGAGGGGGGATTTGATAGCTGCTTTCAACTACCTGAAAGGGGGTTCCAAAGAGGATGGCTCTAGACTGTTCTCAATGGTAGCAGATGACAGAACGAGGAGTAATGGTCTCAAGTTGCAGTGGGGGAGGTTTAGATTGGATATTAGGAAAAACTTTTTCACTAAGAGGGTGGTGAAACACTGGAATGAGTTACCTAGGGAGGTGGTAGAATCTCCTTCCTTAGAGGTTTTTAAGGTCAGGCTTGACAAAGCCCTGGCTGGGATGATTTAACTGGGAATTGGTCCTGCTTTGAGCAGGGGGTTGGACTAGATGACCTTCTGGGGTCCCTTCCAACCCTGATATTCTATGATTCTATTAATGCCGTATACCTGCTACAGGTGCACTCAACACATATATGCCCGAGACAAGGGACTCGGCTCAGTGAGGCCGGGACTTTCTGCTCCCCCCCTCAGCCAGACAAAGACACACCCTCTGTGACCCCCCCTTTTATACACTGACACAAACAATTTATGTATTGCCCCTCTGATGTGGTTGGTTACCACACTTTACCTGTTGGTTTTCTCAAAACACCTCTCTCCTTCACCCTGTCATCCTGACCTTATCTTTAGGAGGGGTCGGTGTGTCCCTGTATCATCTTCAGGGAGTGTGTTTAACTTGTGTTGGGGGTGTTTACCTTGTATTGCAGTGTTCTGGCACGATCCTTCGGGAATGTGCTTGTGTGAATGATTAGTGCCTAGAATTGCTCGGTTTTTTGCCATGGCAGCCCTGGTCTTGGCAAGTTTATGTATTGGACAGTGAACCTGCAAGCAGGCATCTGCTTAGTAACAGGGCCTGAGTTTTGGTTATAGCCTGATTCTTGCTAACTTTACTTTAACTCAGCAGGGCCTGACTTAAATTAAGGCCTTAGGTCTAACACCAGGATCCTTATAGCAGGCCTCATGTCTCAGGATCTCTCTTCTGATAACATCCTCTATGTCCATCCACCCCTTCACTCTATCCATCCCTCCCTCCCCATCCACACCCTTCTATCAATCCATCCTGCCATCCGTCTCTCCCTCTCTCCCTACACATATGGAAGTCTCCATCCCTCCCTCCCTCTCCACACACCCCCTCCATCCATCCGTCCATCCCCTGACAGTGTTACCCATTGCTGTAGTAACTCAGGTCTGTTCATGCCTTCACCTCTGCCATGTTTGCCTGTTAATTTCACTCTGTCTTCTGTCTGCCAGAATCAATGGAGTCTAGTGACATTCAGCCTTTGTCAATGTATAATTCCTTCCAGGGCCTTTAGAACTGGCCACCGCTATCATAGACAGCCAGGCCGGCATGTGCAAAGCCACCTGCAGGAGTGAGGTGTCCAAATGCCATTGACTTTCATTGGGTGTTTGGCCCCTAACACCCTGGCACCCCGTTTCACAATACCCAGTCCATCTCGTCAAGTGCTGGGGCTCAATCCCATGGAAGCTCAGCGCCCAGCATCTCCTAATAGGGGAAATGGAGAGATTTTCAGAAGCGCCAAAAATGCAGTGGGTTCCCCTAGTACATATGGCCAGGAGCAGGTACACACAGGAGTCCACTCAGCCCCTCACCCAGTTCAATGGGAACAGCTTCTTATGGAATCCAGCCTCACCCTGGACAGCTACCCAGGGTGGGGAATGGACATGGGGCCTTTCCCTTCTAAGGGCAGTCGGTTCCAATAAAGCCCCAGGGTGGGGACTGGCTGGCTCAGGAGCATGGGGATGGGACATGGGGCCTTTTCCCTCTCAGAGCACCAACTCTCCCAGACAAGACTGGCTGGCTCAGCAGGGTTGAGAATCTGATTACCGGTAATTGTTTTGGGTCTGGTCCCCAATCTGGGTGTCTGTGGGAAGTGGTGCTGTCACAGATGGGGGGATCTAGTCTCCCTCACCCATATCCCTCCCTCCAGCTCACACCCACACTGCGAGGTAGGGGGAGCTTTGAGAAGGATCAAGGGCTGGTTCCCACCAGAGATTGAGCTGACAGTTGGTCAAATCATGACTCCCACCACAGTAGTACCAAGCCAGGGCGAGAGCTCAGACTCTGTTGTTAGCTACCGAACCATTTCCCCCAGATTCACTCTAGATGTGCGCGGTACCCAGCCGTGCACAGGTGCTAGGAGCACCAGGGGGTCCCAGCTAGGTGGGTCCCCAGCTGTGCCTGGCCCCAGAACGGGCAGCCCCCCATTGGGCAGGGCTCCAGGGGCTCAGCTGTGGAGGGGGGTGACCCAGTTGGGCTGTATATTCCGCCCCCCGACCAGGAGCAAAGATGGCCAAGGACCACCGGGCAGGTAGAAACATCACACTGAGGTGCCCCCTCCATCCCCATCTCTGCTCCAGCCCAGGTGCCTGGAGGAAGAGGCCAACAAAGCTGGATCAGCGGATGTCTCAGCCCTAGCCACATGCCCCAACAGGCATGTGCACAGACCGGGGGGTGGGGGGTATCAATGCAAGCTGCATCAGGGGGCAGCTCTGCCCCATATGTGCACACCGCTCCAGGCTCTGGAAGGCGACTAGCCACAGAAGAACCTTCTTCCAGCTCCTTCACCGGGGCACAAGGAGGGAGGGGGGTGGCGTTGCTTTGCAAGATGCAGGCCAGCGAGTCTGTGAGCCTGCGAGTGGTGAATGCCCCAGCCAGACACAGGAGCCCTCCTGTTGCAGAGAGATGCTGAGATGAGGCCGAGTTGACCACAGCACAGGCCTCAACTGGCCCCTCCTCTTAGCAGCTGAGCCACCTCCCCCAGCACAGCAGGTCAGCAGGGCACTGCCCAGCGTGAGCGCAGCCCTGCGATGCCCATGGCCCCACCAGAATGGACTCAGGGGCTGAGAGGTCCCAGATGGCAGCTCCCCTTTTCCACCCTCACCCCCAAGTTGATGTGGTGGGGGGGTCCAAGAGCTGAGGTGGGAGAGCCCTCACCCACATCCCGGAGCACATGGCCCTGAGGTTTCCTGCCTTGCATTCCCAGTGCTGATCCAGACCTCTAACCCATCTCCCAGGCAGATGTTCCCTCCCCAGCTGCGCCCTGACAATGTTGCTCGTACTCCTGCTCCCCAGGGCTCAGGCTGGTGATTGGGGGGGTCATAGTGGCCCCGATGTGCACAGTCCCCAGGAGGTTCACGGCCCCAAACATGCATGGCCCCTGGACTATAGCACCCCAGATATGCACAGGCCCAGGGGTGCAGGGCCCAAGAAGTGCATAACCTCAGAGGGTGCAGGGCCCCACAAATGCACAGCCTCCAGGAGTGCAGAGCCCCAGATGTGAATAGCCCTGCGGTTAAGGGGGCCCAGATGTGCACAGTCCAGGGGTATAGGAAGCCACATGTGCACAGCCTCATGGGGTACAGGGCCTCACATGTGCTCAGCCCCCAAGGGTGCTAGGCCCCATATCTGCTCAGTCCCCAGGGTATTCAGGGCCCCAGAGCTGCACAGTCTCCAGGAGTACAGGGCTTCAAATGTACAAAGCCCCAGGGGGTGCAATTCCCCATATATGCACACCCCCAGAGGCTCTAGGGCCCCACATGTGCACAGCCCCAAAGGTTTACTTTCTGCTAGCTCTGCAGGGTGGCTGGTGACTGCCTTACTCTATGTGTGAACTCCTCCCCGGCAGGATCCAGGGGATGTGGTTTACCCTGAGCCAAGCGTCACCCGTCCTATAAGTGACCCCAGAGACAGACACGTTGTCTCCTTCCCCAGACGCCTTCTGACGATGCTGCTGCTGCTCCTGTTTCCCATGGTCTTTCTCCTGCCCCCTGGGGCTCAGGCTGGTGAGTGCAAGAGGGGATAGGCCCCCCTTGGCCTCAGAGGTAGTAGAGCTTGGCACTACTGGAGCTGTCTGCAAACCATGGCTCCTCCCCAGAGTCAGATGCTTCCACTGGGGCCATTGGAGTGTCCCCAGCATCCAGCTGGAGTGCTGTGGGGCTCCAGGGGCTATTGGTGTTTGCCCAGGACCCAACTAGGGAGCCTCAGGTCCGTGGGGCCTGGGGGCAGTTATCAGTGTGTGTGTGCCCAGAACAAAGCTAAGGTGCCCCTGAGCTTTGGGGTCTGGGGGCATCAGTGTATGCCCAGGACCCATCTGGGGAGGCATGGGGTCTGGGGGCAGGTGTGCAGGGACCTAAAGGGGCAAGGGGAGAGGAGGGGGTTGATGCTACCATAATAAATCCCCTGAGAGGGAGGCAACGCACAGAAATTCAATACGTTGCTGATGTGAACGGCCAACTCCTAGACAGGAAATGCAGGTCTGTGCAGTCTGTATGGTTAGAGCCGGGGAAGAGGGGCTAGGAGCCGGGACTCCTGGGTTCATTTTCCAATTCCACCAAACTCTGGTCTCGGACTGGGTCTGTTCAGTGCCTAGGACAATGGGGGCCTTGATCTTGGTTAGCGGAGGGATACACCAGCTGGCTGGATCGGGAACCTGAATTAAATCCTTCTCTTGACACGTCTGCCAGGGGAGATCATTGGAGGACAGGAAGCCCAGCCTCACTCCAGACCCTACATGGCCTTTGTAAGAATACAGAGAGAAGGAAAGGGAGGAAACATGTGTGGAGGGTTCCTGATCCGGGAGGACGTGATGGTGACGGCAGCTCATTGTAACTGCAACCTTGGGTAAGAAATGCAAGATCCCTGCCCCTTAGCCAGCCATTCTCCGAACATGGGGCCAGGTCAAAGGAAAGGCCCTGGAGTGCTGGCATGATCTACACACACCCACTTTAACAAGGTTAATGGCCCATGCCTGAATCCAGAGTATTGGCCTGTCTGCAGCACCTGCATCCCCTTGTATTTCACAGCAACATCTCCGTGCTGCTGGGGGCCCACAACTTTGAAATAGATGAACTGGGGACGCAGAAAATCTGGGTACGGCGCCGAATCCCCCACCCAGAATTCAATGACGAGACGTTTGAAAATGACCTCATGCTGCTGCAGGTACTGGCCATATCTCAGCCCCCACCCCAGTGACCTCACACTGCTGCAGGTATCACCCCATCTCATCACTCCACTGTGACGGATTCCCCTTGGGGTGCTGCTTAGAACTGGGTACCACTGGGGTACCACTGAGCCCACCTGACCCAAAAGCCTGGGCTCCCTTTACACTGTAATGGTGTGACAGGCTCTCAAATCCCCTCTAGCATAAATACATGTAGGGACACATCCAGCTGCAGCTTCACAACGATGCTGAGATCAGCACTGCATGGGAAGGATTGGCTAAGGAACTGCCCAATACTCAGGTGCACACCCCTATCTAGAGACTAAATCCAAAATTGCACCGTCTTGTCCTGCACAGAGAACTATACAGCGTAAGGTCATGAAATTCACCCCCTCCCTCAATGTGGAGGGGGATACGCACAGCTTTCTGCCCCAAGTTATAATTTCCATATACACACTGGGTTTTAAACAAAACAAAACAAGTTTATTAACTACAAAAAAATAGATTTTAAGTGATTATAAGGGATAGCAAACAGATCAAAGTAGATTACCTAGGAAATAAGACAAATATGCAATCTAAGCTTAATATACTACACTGCTTACAAGTAGAAAATTCCCACCCTAAATGTTGTTTTAGCAGATTGCAGAGATTCTTGAAGGGCAGTTGCATTTGCCTGCAGCTTAAAACTTCAGATATTTTATTTACAGGCTAGACAGTCTTCCAGCCTGAGCTCAGTCATTCTGCCCTCATTCAGTCTTTGTTTCTTAGATGTTTACAGCCATCATCCTGGACGGGGATTCAGTGAAGAACGAGCCATGATTATGTCACTCCCTTGCCTTAAATAGGTTTTACATATGGCGGGAATTTTTTGTCTTCCAGTGTGATTCCCACCCCTGGTCAGTGGAAAAATACTGATATTATCATGAAGTCCAGTACCAGGTGGCTTCATCACATGAACCTGCAGCCATAACATAAAGGCTGTTTGCAGTGTTCCCAGGAAGGCTTGCCTAGGAAGGCTCCTCAGTAAGAGATTAGCATCTTCTAAGACCTATTATTCTTCCTAATGGTCCTTACCAGACATCAATCTAGACTGATTGCTTTCTGTCTAGTGGATATTCCCCAGGTGTAAACACATTTGTAATAGGTGCATAGACGATATTCCTAACTTCAGATACAAAAATGATACATACATATAAATATGATAGTCATGTTCAGTAAATCATAACCTTTCCAATGATATCTCACATGCCTTATTTTGCACAAAATATATCATAATTGTCCCATACTCATACCCTAACATTACTATGAAGAAGATGGGTGTGATGGGCTCGGTCACAGAGATCCCCTAGGCCCTGTCACCTGATGTGCTGAAATTACCTCTGAGCCCATTTTTCCTGCCAGCCTAGGCCTCCAGAACGCTGCCTGGTTGAGCCAGACATGCTAGCCTGCTGCAACACAGACACAGACACAGAATCCGGGCCACATCCCCAAAGCTGCAGACCTTAACTGAAAACAGCTCAGCAGGTCACCTGTCTCCAGCATTCAGACACCTAGCTCTCCGTGGGATCCAAATCCCAAATAAATCCATTTTACTCTGTATAAAGTTTATACAGGGTAAACTCGTTAAATGTTCGCCCTCTGAAGCACTGAAAGAGAGATTTGCACAACTGTTTGCCCGCCTGCCCCCCCCCCCACTCCTCCAGGTAAAAATTACTACACTGGGTTTATTAATAAACAAAAGTGATTTTATTAAGTATAAAAAGTAGGATTTAAGTGGTTTTTAGCAATAACAGACAGAACAAAGGTTTCAGAGTATTCACAGAGAAAAATAAAACAAAACACGCAAGGCTAAGCTGCATACACTAAGAAATCAGTCACAAATGATAACTTCTCACCCTAGATGTTACTTCAGGTAAAATCCTTCTCAGGTCAGTTGCCTTTTCTAACCTGGGTCCAGCCTGTTCTCACCCAACCCTGTGGTTACAGTCCTTTTGTTTCCAGGTGCTTGCAGGTATCTCTGCGGAGTTGGGGGGCCACCTCTTAAGCCAGCTGAAGACAGCTGTTGTTTGCTTCCCTCACTTTATATAGAACTTCCCGAAGGCAGGAAACCTTTATGTGAAATCCCACTCCCTCTGGAAAAGTACCAGATTCCAGATGGAATTCAGTATCAGGTGAGAGGGTCACATGTCACTGTAAGGCCCCCAGCCTCCGTTCTTCCTGGGTGGGCCCACAGGTCACAGGGAGGCTTGCAGGTAATCAGGGCCATTCACAGGTCATTGTTTCTGAAGCACCTTTAATGGCTTCCACTTCAGGTGTTTGCATCAGCAATACGAGTTTATGTCTTGTTCGCCTACCGCCAGACATGGAAACAATCCATGCAAACAAATAGGGTGAACACACTCAGTGGATTATAAGCTTTCTAATGATACCTTACAAGGGGCATTTAGCGTACAGCAGTTATGTCATATTCATAAGCATATTTTCATAAACCGTATGGAGTGCAATGTCACAATGGGGTGTAATGCCACCCTGACCCCCAGTGAATCCACACTACTGCAGGTACCACTTTCATTCCATCCCCCCCCCCCCACTGACCCCCCCACTGCAGCATGTAGCATCACAGTCACATCACCCCTCCACCAGTGACCTCACTCTGCTGCAGATATCACTCTGTCCCATCACCAAGCCCCCTGTAGCCACATGGCATCACAGATTTGCACAGTTCTCATGGGGATGCCCCACCTGGTCTCATCTAGCACCATCCCCCCAGGATAGGATGCATCCCCCAAGAGGAGTTTGATTTCCCTTCTCTCTCCCGCCCTTCACCCTGCATCACAGCTGATGGACAAGGCCAAGCTGACCCAGACTGTGGGCACAATTCCCCTGTCCCAGAAGAAGGTGAAGAAGGGGGCAGTGTGCAGCGTGGCTGGCTGGGGCCAGACCAGTAGCAAGACAAACTCCCAGCCCTCCTCGACCCTGCAGGAGGTGGAACTGATGGTCATGGACAAGAAAATGTGTCTGTCTCAGCCCTATCTGCACTATGTCCCATCCAGGATGCTGTGCGTGGGGGACCCCCAGGAGAGGAAGTCGCCATTCCTGGTGAGTGTGGGACAGGGGCACACAGTGCCTGGGACAAGGTGCTGCTAGAACAGGAGACCGACAGGGCTGGGCAGAATGGGGAGAGTCAGGATCCATGGTAAGCCAGGCAGATCCTGGGAACCAGGAATCAGAATTGCCCAGATCCTAGGAATCAGGAATGGAGGCTAGAAATCAGGGACAAGAACCAGGCAGTTCTTTCAAATGAGGAATGGATGCTAATAATTTGGGACAGGAACTGGCAAGATCACAGAAATCAGGGACAGAAATCATCTGGATATTCAACAGGTTCCAGAAATCAGGGACATGAATCAGCCACATCCTGGAAATCAGGGATGGATCTTAATCGTGAGGGAAAGATTCCAGAAATCAGGTTTGGAAATCAGACTGATCCTAGGAGTCAGAAAGGGGAATGGCTGAATCAAGAACCCAAGGTGGATCTGAGAAACAAGCAGGAGATCCTAGAAATCAAGGGCAGGAGTCAGCCAGATGCTGGAAATCAGGATTCGGAATCAGGGACAGGAATTGAGCAGCTTAAAGAAATCGGGGATGGATGCTAGAAATCAGACACCAGAATCGGGCAGGTTCTAGAATTCAGCGACAGGGGTTGGTTGGGTCATGGGGTGGAAGCCCTGGGCATGTCCTGGGAGTGACTTGACTGTGAACCCCCAGGAAGTGGGTTACAGAGGTGGATTTCAGGACCGTGAATACAGAATGCAGCCCACTCTTTGCTTGGACATCGGTAACCCTGTGCCTGGTATTTACTTCTCAGGGCGACTCTGGGGGCCCACTGGTCTGTAATGGGAAGGCCCGGGGCATAGTCTCCCATGGCAGCGGTGACTGGTCAACTCCCAGTGTGTTTACCAGGCTCTCCATATACGTCCCGTGGATCAAGAAAACTCTGTGCAAGCTGAAGCCTTAGAGGGGAGCATCCATCTCTAGTATGAGTGGAGAGCTAGACAGGTATTGCAGAGCAATGGCTGGCTATTGCAGATGGATGGATGGATGTGTAGCCAATGATTTTAGTTGATTGATCATTTATTGTTTGATGTTATGATTCAACAACATGTTATGAGTTAAATTGTAGGATTACAGAAATATAAGATAGATCAGTAGTTAGAAGGGATAATTAGGTATTAGGGGTCTCAGTAAGGAGGGCTCAAACACAAGGTCTACAGGCTGAGGCCTGTAAGATAGTAGCTTATCCACCCTACGCCATAGGATTAAGAAATGGTTGACATAAGTGACCAAAGAATGACCCTATGCCACAAGATTACGGGGAAAGATGTACCCACATGTGGCGCTGCGAAAAATGAACACTAAGAGTAATTTTTTGCTTACAAGATCCCCGGCAGTGACATTTTTCTAACATGTGCCCTAACTGTAGGGTGCATAATGTGCATAAAAGCTAATGAGGCATAGTTGAAATCACATTATAAAAAAAGGATGCCCAGATCAGGAAAATTGAGCTTCCTATTGGAAACACCAGCAGGAACCACCCCTCTAGAGATGATCATTTGGCCAGGCATCCATCAGACCTTTAGAATATCATGAAACGATGTGAGTAGAAGTATATTTGTCACTTGTTCACCGGTCTTTATAGAATTTCTAGATGTTTGGGTAATCATAACTTTAACTGTAACTTCAATAAAACTTGTAAAACAGACAGGGCCTTTTATGCGTGAAATGTATGTGTGGTCACAACCCTTTGTCCTTGTGTTCCTAGAGACTCTAAATCTGAAGCAAGTAGCAGAGGTGACTTTCACTCTGTGAGTTTGAAACTGTAGCCACTAGAGCCGAACCTACGGTGGTGTAATACCACACTACAAAATTCCCTTTAAATGAAAGAAAAGGCAACAGATGGATGGATATTGCAGAAGGATGGATAGACAGAGGATGGATAGATACTGTGAAACAATGGATGGATGGACATGGCAGATGAGAAGGTAGAAGGATGGATGGATGGGCAATACAGAAGTATGGATGGATGGATGGATGGATGGATATTGCAGAAGGATGGCTGGATAGATGGATAGATGAATGGATGTATATTACAAGAGAATAGACGGATTGATATTGAAGAAGGATGGATGATCATGAATAGATACTGGTGAACGATGAATGGATGGACATAGTATATGAGAAGACAGATGGATATAGAAGAAGGATGTATGGAAGGATATTGCAGAGGAAAGGAGGACAGAAAGCTATTAATGTTCCAGAGAAATGAACAAACAATCGAGCCTGCCGTGAGATCTCCCTCCAGACAGAACTTACTCTTCTTATTTTCCAAGGCTACAGTGGCTGTCCTAGCCGTACAGATTCCATTATGTGTTTCTTTCACACTATCTTTCTAAAATTCATATGGATGTCCTATACTGACATCACAGCACCTCCATATCTCATCAAACTTTGTGAGGATTTGCAGGGAGGAGATAAGGGGGTTCCCTAGCTCATAGCTTTCTGCCACGTTAGTTCATGACTCCGACAGAGGGCAGCTCACCAATTTACCAGATTAGCGGTCGGGGTCACCAGGGTTGTCAGTTGTTGGCTGCATGTGCGTTCTCTCTGTGTGCTACACTGGCTCTGGCCAGGTAGCCCGTACAGCAGACTTCTATCAAACTGTCAAAGAAGACCACAGACACAGTTCAGCGGTGAAGGTGCTCGGCCAGGTTTATTGCCGACAAAGCACAGTATCACTGCCTTATATGTACTACTGGTACACTAAGACATTTATGCCTGTGACAATGGGCTCGGCTCATTGAGGGGGGTGAGTCTCCACTCCCCCCAAAACCAGGCAAAGACAACCCCTCTGTGACCCCCCTTTTATACACTGGTACAAATAAGGTATGTATTGCCCCTGTGATGTGGTTAGTTACCACTCTTTACTGTGTCCCTGATGGTTGGCTCAAAATATCTCTATCCATCACCCTTTCATCCTGACCTTATCTTTAGGAGAGTCGGTGTGTCCTTGTGTCACCTTCAGGAAGTGAGTTTACCTTGTATTAGGATGTTCTGGCACTGTCCTTCTGGAATATATTTATGTGAACACTTAGCGCCTAGGAGTGCTTGTGTTTTTGCAACACCAGCCCTGTGCTTGGCAAGTTCATGTATCAGATAGTGAATACGCAAGCTGGCATCTGCTTTGTCACAGGGCCTGACCTGTACTCATAGACTGACTCTTGCTAACTTTACCTTATCTCAGCAGGGCCTGACTTTAGTTCAGGCCTTAGGCCTTACACCAGACCCTTTAGGGGAGGCCTCATGTCTCAGGATCTCTCTTTCGACTATACCTTCCATGTCCATCCACCCTTTCTATCTGTCCCTCTCTCCCTCCCCATCCACACCCTTCTATCAATCCATCCTGCCATCCTTCTCTCCCTATCTCCCTAGGAATATGCAAGTCTCCATCCCTTCCTCCCTCCCCATATACTCCCTCTCTCCCTCCATCCATTCCCTGACAGTGTTACCCATTGCTCTAGTATCTCAGCCCTGTTGGCGCCTTCACCTCCACCATGTTTGCTTCTTAATTTCACTCCCTGTCCTGTAGCTGTCGGTATCTATCGAGTGTAGTGACATTCAGCCTTCTTGGGTGTTTATTTCCTTCCAAGGCTTTTAGAAATGGCCACCGCTATTGCACACAGCCAGCGGGAATGTTCAAAGCCACCTGCAGGAGTGAGGTATCAAAATCCCATTGACTTTCAGTGGGAGTTGGGCCCCTAATATCCTGATCCCCCCCCTTTACAATTCCCAGCCCATCCTGTCAAGTTCTGGGTCTCAATCCCATTGAAGCTCAGCTCCCAGCATCTCCCAATTCGGGGATATGGGGAGATTTTTATAAGCACCGAACATGCAATGAGCCCCCTAGAATGTATGGCCAGGAGCAGGTACGCACAGGAGTCCACTCAGCCCCTCACCCAGTGCAATGGGAGCAGCTCCTCATGGGACTCAGCCTCACAGTACACAGCAACCCTTCATGTGGGGGTGGGTGAGAAATGGATACGGGTGTTTCCCCTCTATGGGGCAGCATCCCCCATCCAGCCCCAGGGCCAGGGACTGGCTGGTTCCTGGGGATGGGGAATGGGAGATGGGGCCTTTCCCCTCTAGGGGGCTCTGACTGCAAACCAGACCCAGGGCTGGGTACTGAATGGGTGGATGGGGAATGGGACATGGGGCCTTTCCCTTTTAGGGGGAGCCAACTCCCATTGAAGACTGGCTGGCTCAGGGGGGTTGAGAATCAGATGCATTGTTTCTGCCTCCACCTGCAATGCGGGGGTCTTTGGGAAGCCATGCTGTCAAAGACAGGGGGCTCTGGTCTCCCAGATCCATGTTCCTCCCACCAGCTCACACCCACACGGAGGGGAAGGAGAGCCATTGAAAAGGATCAAGGGGCCGGGTTCCCACCAGAAGCTGATCTGAGTCTTGGTCAAACCACGGCTCCTCCCACATTAGCACCAAGGCAGACTCTGTTGTTAGCTGCTGAGCCCCCTCCCCCATCTTTGCTCCAGATGTGTGTGGTGTCCAGCTGTGCACAGCTACTGGGAGTAGAGGGGGAGATCCCAGCTAGGTGTGTCCCCAGCTGTGCCTGGCACCAGAATGGGCAGTCCCTTGCTGGGCAGGGCTCCAGGGGCTCAGATGTGGGGACTGGTCTCCCCCACCACACCCATGTGGTGGGGTTTCCAGGAACAGAGATGGCCGAGGCCCCACCTGGCAGGTGGAAACATCACACTGACGTGTCCCCCCCAGCCCCCGTCTCTGCTCCGACCCAGATGTCTGAAGGAAGAGGCCAGTGAAGCTGTCAATGGATGTCTCAGCCCTAGCCACACGCCTCATCTGATGCATGCTTGGAGCGGGCGCTGGGGGATAGTACAAGCTGCATCAGGGCTCAGCTCCACCCCAGATATGCACAGCTCCAGGCTGGGCCAGTGCCCATATGTGCCCCAGCCCCAGCTGTGGAGGGCGCAGAGCAACAGAGGAACCTTCCTGCAGCTCCTTCACCTGGGTGCCAGGGAGGAGGGGGAGCAGTTTTGCTGTGCAAGACAGCAGGCAAAGGCGTCTGTGAGCCTGCAGCTTGTGAAGGTTCCCGACCAGACACAGGAACCCTCCCAGTGCAGAGAGACGCTGAGATGAGGCCGGGTTAACCACAGCACAGGCCTCAGACTAGGCCCCTCCTCTTAGCGGCTGAGCCACTTCCCCTCCCCCCAACTCTGCAGGGCTGCAGGGCACTGTCCAGGGTGAGCACAGCCCTGCAATGCCATGGCCCCACCAGAATAGACTCAACAGCTGAGGGACCCCAGATGGTGACTCTCCTTCTCCACCCTCCCTGCAGCTGGTGTGGTGTGGGGTCCAAGCGCTGAGATGGCAGGTCTTCCACCCACACCCTGGAGTGCATGGCCTGGAGGTTTCCTGCCTTGCATCCCCGCTGCCCCGCCAGGCCAGGCCTGTAACCCACCTCCCGGGCAGATGCTGCCCCCCATGGGCCTGATAGTGCTGCTGCTCACGGGAGCTCAGGATGGTGCCTGGAGCGGGGGCATTAGGGCCCCAGATGTGCATGTCCCCTGGACTACCGGGCCCCAGATTTTCCCAGGCCCAGCAGATTACTCTCTGCTAGCTCTGCAGGGCGGCTGGTGAGCGACACCCCACGTGTGAACTCCTCCCCAGCAGGAACCAGGGGCTATGGTTTACCCTGTGCCAAGTGTCACTTGGGGGGCCCAGCCCCTCCTAGTCAGGTCTATAAATGACCCCAGAAACAGATGCCATCACCCACTTCCCTGATGTCCCTCTGACAATGCTGTGGCTGTTCCTGTTCCCCATTGCCTTTCCCCTGCCCCCCGGGCTCAGGCTGGTGAGTACATGGGGAAGAGCCCCGCCCCCCCAGCCCCATAGAGAACAGAGCCTGGATATGCTGGAGCTGTCTGCAAACCCTGGCTCCTCCCTAGTGTCAGATGCTTCCACCAGGGCCATCGGTGTGTCCCCAGCACCCAGCTGAAGTACCATGGGGTTTGTGGGGACATTGGTGGCTGCTCAGCAGCCAGCTGGGGAGCCTCAGGGCCGTGGGCTCTGGGGCAGTTATCGACGTGTGTCCAGGACCCAGCTAGGGAGCTGTAGAGTCTGGGGGCAGGTGGGCAGGGAGCTAAAGGGGCAGGCGGAGCGGAGAGGGTTGATGATATAATAACAAATGCCCTGAGGTGGAGGGGACACCATGAAGCTCAATACACATTGGTGTGAACAGCTGGCCCCTAGACAGGAAATGCAGCTCTGTGTGGTTAGAGCAGCAGAGGGGGCTGGGAGCCAGGACTCCTGGGTTCAGCTTCCCGCTGAGGGAGGGCAGTGGGTTCTGGGGGCACTGAGGGCAGTGGTAGATTCTCGTGGTTGGGAGGGGGGCACGAGGCATCCTGAGTTCATTTTCCAATTCTACCGCACACTGCACCAATGATCTGGAGCGAGTCGATTTTTCTCCTTGTGCCTGGATTTCCCAGTGTGTGAAATGGGGATGAGGATCCGTCCTGTGTCTGTGTAAACTCTCTGGGATTCCTAATTTCCCTGTAACCTGTGCAGCCGCATGGCCAAGCAGCAGCCTATTTAGCGCCACATGGGCGCTTAGGGAACCCACCCGGGGACCTGCCGCAGCAAGGGGAGGGTGCCCCTCCCCAGGCCCCCCCCAGCCTGTCCTCCAAACTGCTGCAGTCGGGGGAGGGGCAGCCCAAACCCAGCCC
Source organism: Lepidochelys kempii (assembly GCF_965140285.1). Lineage (NCBI taxonomy): Eukaryota > Metazoa > Chordata > Testudines > Cheloniidae > Lepidochelys > Lepidochelys kempii. Next base: position 37,332,240 of record NC_136392.1, read on the forward strand.
TGGCCCGGACCTGTAGCCCTCCCCTACCCACAACGCTGCTGCCTGTGGCCCAGACCCACCGCAGCTGGGGAGCCCGGACCTGCCATAGCTGGAGCACCCCTACCCCGCCAGAACCCAGCTCCGACCCGGACCTGCCAGGGCCAGGGGAGGGGCACCTATCCTGTGGCTCCAGCCCCGGACCTGCCCTCTTGTGGTGGGGAGAGGCACCTCTCCCCCAGCTCCGGTGCTGCTGTGGGGAGAGAGAGCAGTGGGGAGTCCTCTCTCCCCGCTGTAGCCCTGGAGCATCCTCCTGCACCACAAACCCCTCATCCCCAGCCCTGAGCCTTTCATCGCCAGCCCCACCATGAGGCCACACACCAACCCTCTGCCCCAGCCCTGAGCCCCTCATCGCCAGCCCCACCGACGAACCCACACCCCCAGCCGGGGCCCTCACAGCCCTGCACCCCAACCCTGTACCCCAGCCCTGAGCTCCCTCCCACACTCCAAACCCCTGAGCCCCACCACCACCACATGAATTTTGTTATATGCATCAATATGAAGGTGGTGCACAAAACAAAATTCATAACGCACATGGGTGGGAAATGTTAACGGGAACACTGATTCTCACTGTGTTTATCTGCAGTGCCCATCACACTAGGGGCCCTGATCTTGGTTGGGGTTGGTGCAGTACCTGGTACAAGGGGGCCCTGATCTCACCCACCCCTCATCTTGGGCCCTCTGTACCTTTTTATTGGGCCCCTGTCCTGCGAGCCCCCCGGCTCATCCCTTTCACAATCCCAGCTGGCTGCAGCTCACTTTCGAACTTTGCCCAGTGATCAACTGTACATGCTTGTCCTCCACATGTTTCATTTCCTCACCCTCATGTCCCATCCAGACACCAAGTGGTGGGACTTTCTACCACCTGTGGAGGGTGAATCCAGCCTGGTCCCACAGCCCACTGGGGATATTGGTTTGTGGCTCCTTCACAGAGCTGTGAGAACAGGCATATACCTGGTGCCCCTGTTCCCGACACCTGCCCCTTCTGCGGCATGAGGGAGAACCTGACACATGCTTACCTAAAATGTGCCAGGTTACAGCCCCTATTCTGGCTCCTCCAGAACCTCCTGTTGAGGGTCTGGCTGCACTTTTCCCCACACCTCTTTATCTATTCACACCCTGTCTGTGGCCCCACAAAATCAAGAGACCTCCTTGTCAACCTCCTCCTGGCACTGGCCAAAGAGGCCATCTTCAACACAGGAGGAGGATGCTGGACGAGGGGGTGCTCTTCGACTGTGGGGCCTGTTTTCCACTCCTCCCTGGTCTCATGCATCCGGGCAGAGTTCCTCTGGGTAGCGTCCACTGGCTCCCTAGATAGTTGTGAGGAGCAACGGGAGTTGTCCGGGGTTCTCTGCTCAGTGTCACTCTCTGGATCCCTAGTTCTGAACCTGTGAGCTTCACTAGTAACCCTTTTCAGAGTAGCAGCCGTGTTAGTCAGTATTCGCAAAAAGAAAAGGAAGACTTGTGGCACCTTAGAGGCTAACCAATTTATTTGAGCATAAGCTTTCGTGGGCTACAGCTCACTGCATCCGATGAAGTGAGCTGTAGCTCACGAAAGCTTATGCTCAAATAAATTGGTTAGTCTCTAAGGTGCCACAAGTCCTCCTTTTCTTTTTGCGACTACTGACCCTGTTATTCAGTTTTTGTCCCACAACTTCAGTTGGTTCCTGGGTCCAGTGGTCCCTCCCTCAAGGTTGAGGGAGGGGCCTTTACAAGTTGGCAGGCTTGCACCCACCCACCACTCAGATATTCCAATAAGGTCTGTAATTTTCTGCAAACGAAGACTGAAAGCGTTCCCTCCACATGGGAGAAGGTATATAAAATCCTGGAAGCATCTCTATTTTGCCTCTTTCCTGCTCTGCTTTCTGGACTATGGACTTAAACTAAAAGGAGCATTCCCACCAATGGACTGAGGACCTTCCAATCTTTTGGAAGTTACCAGAGACAGAAAATAAGGTGTAAATGTTTAGCAGTTGAAAGTAATTAACTAATGGAATAATTTACAAAGAGTTGGGGTGGATTCTCCATCACTGACAATTTCAAAATCAGCATTGGATATATTTTAAAAAGATCTGCTCTAGGAGTTATTTTGGGGATGTTCTCTGACCTGGGTTTATCCACAAGGTCAAGATTAGATGGTTACAATGGTCTCCTGGAATTGTTGATTTTGCGAATGAAGAGCTGGTGAAGACTTGAGAAGGAAACTAAGAGAAGAGGTCGACAGCGGTGGTGGGGATACCTTGGGATGAAGATCAAAGGTCTCTTTGGTATATTCAAGGGGAACAAAGAGACACCCTGGCATCCTTCACCTGGGAAGTAAACAGACTGTGAGGTTGCATCATGAGAAGGGATCTCAGGCAGGTTTGATTGAAAACACTGGAGATGATGTTGGCTGAGATATGCTTCTCTAGCCAGGAGAACCTGTGAATTAAATTTAGTCTCTAGAAAGGACATTTTGCTGTTTGTTTTATACGTAGCCATTTGTCCCCATCTCTTGTGCTGCTTTTTACTTGTGTCTTTCTGTAACAGATTTCCTTCTGCTGTATAAATGAACTCAAATGTTGTGCATAAAACAGGGGTAGGGGGCTAAGGTAAAACTGGTAAAGTGGGGTACACTGTTCCTTTGGGTGCCCAAAGACTGGCATTTCTGTGGGGCTCCATTGAACAGAGTATGGATGCTGAGAATCTGTTTGTACAGGATAGACCCGAACCAAGGAGAAAACCAAGGACATTCAGCACAAACAACTTGGTGAATGCTGAAAAATAAATTCTTTATTCAGAATAAACGGCAGAGATTTGACCCCAAAATTATTCCAAATCAGAATTCAGTCTGTGGGTTACAATGAGAGAAGACAGGGAGATGTAATGAAATCATTAGCTTTGGTAACAAGATTTGGAGACAAGCTGGGGAATAGGAAGTAGAAGAGCTGGGTGAGCAGGCTGGGAGGAAGACGCTGGGCAGTTGTAAGCATGGATTTGAAGGAACTGATTTGATCCTATTGATTTCCAGAAGGCCAACACAAGATTCAACCCAAGAAGCTCTTGATTTCATAAAAAAAACCCAGTAGGCACCATTGTGCAGCTTCAGCCACCTAAATACCTTTAAAAAGCTGGCTCCCTGTCCACTAGGTTTAAAAGAATGATACAAGATTGTGTTTGTTTTCTTTCAAACTGATTGTTGCCCCTGGGAAATGACAGGAATTGTCTGGCCCAAGAAGGAAAACAAATATTGAAAGACAGAGGCATCGAGCATGTGTGTGACTTGAAACATTAAAAGAAATTGTTTAGAAAGGGAAGGGGGACGTAATTCATAAACCGGGTTAATTCAGAAGTACTTTGGAATGACTAACACAAAAAGAGCCTCAGATAAGCAAAGAATGACAGAGAATGTTGATGCATCAGCGCCATCTACTGGATAGTGATGGAAGCAGCTATTGGCAAGTGTCCAATAGAAAATAAGAGGATTTCCATCCTCCAACAAACCCCAAAACAGTGTCAACATGCTGAACTTCAGAGTTTTGCTGAACCCACCAGTGAAGCTAGAGAACCAACAAGTTCTACCAGACACCACATGGACAATCCACGTGTCCCGCTTGCTCCTGTCTCAGGTTTACCAGGCTGAGAAGAAGTGCTGAAACTTCTTTTCAGAGATTGCATCTCTTGGTGTTTCTTTAATTGCAGTGTCTGAAAGATCCCCTGCTGCATCTGCACTTTCTAGCATGACCCCCAAGGAACCACATCTTGGATTTTAGCCCAGCAATGCCATCTGCATGTTTCTGCTTCGTCCATCCAAGTCAATGGCCTAAGAGAACCTCCTACGAGAAATTTAAGCAATTGCTTTTGTTAGTTAAACTAGTCCCGTTTAAACCAAACACTAGAAACAGTAAGGACCACATTACTAGAGTGCCTACAGACAAAGTGCAGTAGAGAATTACATGAGGGGTGGCAAATATATCCAAGATATTGTTGGAGACCCCAGGGCATGGCCACTAGTTAAGTCGAGGGGATGGAAGGCCATAAGGGTCGAGGAGGTCTCCTGATGCCAAGTTAAAGATATTAGGAGAGACAGCTACAAGGCCAGACAGAATGTGCTGGTTGTTTAAGTTGCTAGGAATGCTTGTTAGAGGTTGCAGGAAATAAACATTGTTGTAACCCATATAAGGAAGGCAAAGTATTTGTGCAAAGTTTTAATTGGCTGATGTGTAGTGCAGTAGCATTAAGGAATATAAAAGTGTGTGTAATGACCTGCTCTGGTGTGCAGGATTTGAGATTCTATTCTCCCTGTACTTTGTTTGCAGCTGCAAATAAACTTTTCTGCTTCTCCACCCCATTGTGATTATTGAGTGAAACACACCGGGTAACGAACCCCTGCTGTTGTTTTGCCTCTCGGCACTGGGTGCCGGCAACAATATGGAAGAACTGACGACTATAAATAAATGTAATAAGAAATCTGACTGCTTGTTTGGTCTATGGCATAAGTGCTGAGCCCTAACACTGGTCTATTTATGACCACTGAGTGCCAGACTACATGTGTATTTTGAGTTTGGTACATCCCTAGGACATTTGGTGTACCTAAGCTTTTACCTAGAAAGCTGATAAATATATACCTTCTTGACTGCAGAAGTACTGTCCAGGGTGAAAGTACACCTGAGAAGAGTTTAGCATTAAAGTGAGAAAGCTAACACTCCCAGGACTCAACAATACAGGGTAATCCTAAATAAATTTCATTCAGACATGGATGGAAAATTCAGTTTGCTAAATTTCACCTTTCAAAGATATTCTGGCATCTTGGCAAATCCATGGTATTGACCCCAATTCTCATTACAATACTTCAGGGATTCCTCTGATTTCTACTAAACTCTTGACTCTGAAGGAGCCCAAAGCAAACTCTAGGCTGTGACTAACAGTAACAATTGGAGAGAGAACATGCCATTCAATCACTGACATTATAGACGAGATTTGGAAGGAGGTTTGGGAAAGGCTGTGAAGGAAGTGGAGGAAGGAGAATAGAAAAAGCAGAAGTGGAGTGGGGAGAAGTTTGGACAGGCTGTGTGTCCTCATCATTAAAACTGGTTGAGATATTGGTTTTGAGGGAAAATTGGATTGTTTTGCAAAAGGAAAATATTCATAACAAGAGTCAGCTTCCCTCAAATGCTGTGCCATTTTTGGGGTCAGAAAAGCTGAAAATGCTTGGCTACCAATAAACATTTTTCAGTTTTCAGTAAGTATATTTTTGTTTGTTTTGTCACCATTTTTCCAATATTTTTTTCATATCTTTTTCAGTTTTCAGCACCTTTTTGCCATATTTTCTGGGGATTTGGCCATTTTTAGTCATTTTTTTTTTAGTTTTTCAATAGAAAGTCTAAATTTTTCAAAGGAAAATCAAACACCATTTTCTGACCAGTTCTAATAATAATAATAATAGGAAGGGAAAGGTGTTTAATTAAACCATCTTTGTTGCAAATGAGATTTGGGTAAAGCTAGGAACAGGAGAAAAACCAGGAGGAGAACCAGCTGGGATGAGGTGGGAGAAATTTTGGGCAGCTCAGGAAAAAAATCTGAACAGGAAATACTAGGGCAAAGAAGCTCACATGCACACATCCAGAATATCATTGTGGTGCTGGCATCCTCCATCATCGCAGATGCTCAGGAGACCAGAGACAGGTATGTTGGGTTTTTTTGGTGAACTGGATGTCCCTGCAGAACAAGATGGGCTTGTTGCCTACACCAAGGCAGTACTATCAGATGTAGAGGTTCTGCTTGCCCTTCAGGGACACCTGAATTGACTCCTCTTCTTCTCGAGCTTCAGTCCAGTTCTTCTGCTCCATGTGGATGGCTTTCCCACCATACTCAGGTTTGAGGGAGAACTGGAACTGGGTGAAGAGCTTGGTGAGGTCCCCAGCCTAGAGGGGCATCTCAGTGGAGATGCTCCAGCTGTGCTCAATGCCAGACATCTGCTGCTTGGCATAGCCAAACTTGCGGGTGACCTTGTTGGACCAGGTGATGGGGGAGTTGGAGTTGTTGTGCAGCGTCTTGATGCACTCCCATCCCCCACAGGCAATGCCCTTGGTGAGGGTCAAATCCCCAGGGAAGAAGTTGAGGCTAGCGGAGTTCATCTCATTGTACAAGTAGAACTGAGCCCCCCACTTCTCGTCCACCTTGATCAGAGTTAGGAGTTTACTAATCCTGAAATAGTAAAGGCCCTTCCTGCATTCAGAGTGCAGGACAATGTTTTTTCACCATCATCTGTTCTCGAACCACTCACCCAGCGGATTTCACCCTGGTTTTGGAAAACGATGAAAAATCCATCACAAAGTCTTCCCATAGCGGTCCCCACCACAGCAGCTGGGATGCAGCTCATCAGTCGTGGCTCCCTCATCCGTTCTCCAGTCCTTCACCACCTAGCAGGAGCTGCCCTTGATTATGTAGATATTGAGGTCCCCCACACAGCCCAGGTAGTGGTCCCTGCCCTGGCACGAGGGGTGCAATCTCTGGATATTGATGTTGTGCCCATTTTCAAGGAGCTCTGTCTGCAGGTAGCAGCCCAGGTCAGAGCAGATGATGCAGTCTCCACTGTCATTGCGGAAGATGTCTGTGCCCAAGGAATCTTTCTGAGGTACCAGTGACCCAGGGACTGGACTGGAGCCCTGGGGTGGGTGTGACGTTGCACCCCATAATGCTTTATAGAAATATGCTTATGAGTGTAAAAATGACATAACTGGAATATGTTTTATGCTAGATATGCCACGTAATATCTTTGCAAAGGTTATGACCTACTGATTATATTCATCCTATTTGTAGGCATGTGTCATTTTTATATCTGAAGTTATGGGCATTGGCTCTATGCTTGTATATAAAGTGTTTGCTGTTGGAAGCACATAAGACAGATTTGGTCAACATAGTGTGAAGGGTCTATTCAAGTAACTGGGAGTACTTAACTAACAATGGACTTTGGGAGATGCCAATCCACATCTGAGCTTTCCTGGGAATGTTCAAACTAACATGTAAACAGTGGCATCAGCCTGCAAAAAGCTGAATCATTCATAGACATGTGACTTGCCTAGGTGGCTACAGACTCCATCTTGTGGCTGTGATGTTGCACAAGAGAGAGAATATAAAAGGCCCTGTCATAAATATAAAGGGAAGAGTAAACCCCTTTAAAATCCCCCCTGGCCAGAGGAAAAATCCTCTCACCTGTAAAGGGTTAAGAAGCTAAAGGTAACCTCGCTGGCACATGACGAAAATGACCAATGAGGAGACAAGATACTTTCAAAAGCTGGGAGGAGGGAGAAAAACAAAGGGTCTATGTCTGTCTGTGTGATGCTTTTGCCGGAGACAGGACAGGAATGGAGTCTTAGAACTTAGTAAGTAATCTAGCTAGGTATGTGTTAGATTATGATTTCTTGAAATGGCTGAGAAAAGAACTGTGCTGAATAGAATGAATATTCCTGTCTGTGCGTCTTTTTTGTAACTTAAGGCTTTGCCTACAGGGATTCTCTATGTTTTGAATCTAATTACCCTGAAAGGTATCTACCATCCTGATTTTACAGAGGTGATTCCTTTACTTCTATTAAAAGTCTTCTTGTAAGAAAATTGAATGCTTTTTTTCATTGTTCTAAGATCCAAGGGTTTGGGTCTGTGGTCACCTATGCAAATTGGTGAGGATTTTTACCAAACCTTCCCCAGAAAGTGTGGTGCAAGGGTTGGGAGGATTTTGGGGGGAAAGATGTGTCCAAACTCCATTTTTTCAGGAACCCAGATAAAGTTTGGTGGTGGCAGTGGAAATCCAAGGGCAAAGGGTAAAATAATTTGTACCTTGTGGAAGTTTTAACTTAAGCTGGTAAAAGTAAGCTTAGGAGGTTTTCATACAGGTCCCCACATCTGTAACCTAGAGTTCAGAGTGGGGAAGGAACCATGACAGGCCCAAAAAAACCCTCTTCAGCTGTCTCAGAAGAGAGCCTCTCCACCCCAATGAGATGCCTAAAAGAAACTGAAACAAAGGACAGTAACTACAGGGATGTGAAAATGATTGCTGGATCCAGACTAGGAACGAGTCTAGTCTGTCAAAGAATCTTATTGGAACATCTCTGAGAGTGAGATTTACCTGCATTTAGTTTCCTACTCTATTAGGCTTAGACTTGTGTGTTTTTCTTTTATTTTGCTTGGTAATTCACTTTGTTCTGTCTGTTATTACTTGGAACCACTTAAATCATTTTTAATAAAATCACCTTTTGCTTATTAATTGACCCAGGGTATGTAATTAATAGCTGGGGGAGCAAACAACTTTGCATATCACTCTATCAGTGTTATAGAGGGTGAACAATTTATGAGTTTTCCCATTATAAGCTTTATACAGAGTAAAATGGTTTGGGAACTGGGTATCTGGGTGTTGGGACAGAAACATTTCTTATGCTGTTTTCAGTTAAGCCTGCAGTTTTTGTGGAACGTGGTTCAGACCTGGGGCTCTGTTTGTAGCAGGCTAGCGTGTCTGGCTCAACACGGCAGGGTAATGAAGTCCCAAGCTGGCAGGGAAAACAGATTCAGAGGTAGTCCCAGCAGATCAGGTAGCAGTCCCAAGGGGGACTCTGTGACCCAACTTGTCACAGTGGGGACAAAGGGGATGGGGAAAGACGGGAGCAGTTGGCAGAAGGATCAAGGCAGTTTGAGACGATCATAGAATCATAGAATCATAGAATATCAGGGTTGGAAGGGACCCCAGAAGGTCATCTAGTCCAACCCCCTGCTCGAAGCAGGACCAATTCCCAGTTAAATAATCCCAGCCAGGGCTTTGTCAAGCCTGACCTTAAAAACCTCTAAGGAAGGAGATTCTACCACCTCCCTAGGTAACGCATTCCAGTGTTTCACCACCCTCTTAGTGAAAAAGTTTTTCCTAATATCCAATCTAAACCTCCCCCACTGCAACTTGAGACCATTACTCCTCATTCTGTCATCTGCTACCATTGAGAACAGTCTAGAGCCATCCTCTTTGGAACCCCCTTTCAGGTAGTTGAAAGCAGCTATCAAATCCCCCCTCATTCTTCTCTTCTGCAGGCTAAACAATCCCAGCTCCCTCAGCCTCTCCTCATAACTCATGTGTTCCAGTCCCCTAATCATTTTTGTTGCCCTTCGCTGGACTCTCTCCAATTTATCCACATCCTTCTTGAAGTGTGGGGCCCAAAACTGGACACAGTACTCCAGATGAGGCCTCACCAATGTCGAATAGAGGGGAACGATCACGTCCCTCGATCTGCTCGCTATGCCCCTACTTATACATCCCAAAATGCCATTGGCCTTCTTGGCAACAAGGGCACACTGCTGACTCATATCCAGCTTCTCGTCCACTGTCACCCCTAGGTCCTTTTCCGCAGAACTGCTGCCTAGCCATTCGGTCCCTAGTCTGTAGCTGTGCATTGGGTTCTTCCGTCCTAAGTGCAGGACCCTGCACTTATCCTTATTGAACCTCATCAGATTTCTTTTGGCCCAATCCTCCAATTTGTCTAGGTCCTTCTGTATCCTATCCCTCCCCTCCAGCATATCTACCACTCCTCCCAGTTTAGTATCATCCGCAAATTTGCTGAGAGTGCAATCCACACCATCCTCCAGATCATTTATGAAGATATTGAACAAAACCGGCTCCAGGACCGACCCCTGGGGCACTCCACTTGACACCAGCTGCCAACTAGACATGGAGCCATTGATCACTACCCGTTGAGCCCGACAATCTAGCCAGCTTTCTACCCACCTTATAGTGCATTCATCCAGCCCATACTTCCTAAACTTGCTGACAAGAATACTGTGGGAGACCGTGTCAAAAGCTTTGCTAAAGTCAAGAAACAATACATCCACTGCTTTCCCTTCATCCACAGAACCAGTAATCTCATCATAAAAGGCAATTAGATTAGTCAGGCATGACCTTCCCTTGGTGAATCCATGCTGGCTGTTCCTGCTCACTTTCCTCTCATGCAAGTGCTTCAGGATTGCTTCTTTGAGGACCTGCTCCATGATTTTTCCAGGGACTGAGGTGAGGCTGACTGGCCTGTAGTTCCCAGGATCCTCCTTCTTCCCTTTTTTAAAGATGGGCACTACATTAGCCTTTTTCCAGTCATCCGGGACTTCCCCGGTTCGCCACGAGTTTTCAAAGATAATGGCCAATGGCTCTGCAATCACAGCCGCCAATTCCTTCAGCACTCTCGGATGCAACTCGTCCGGCCCCATGGACTTGTGCACGTCCAGCTTTTCTAAATAGTCCCTAACCGCCTCTATCTCCACAGAGGGCTGGCCATCTCTTCCCCATTTTGTGATGCCCAGCGCAGCAGTCTGGGAGCTGACCTTGTTAGTGAAAACAGAGGCAAAAAAAGCATTGAGTACATTAGCTTTTTCCACATCCTCTGTCACTAGGTTGCCTCCCTCATTCAGTAAGGGGCCCACACATTCCTTGGCTTTCTTCTTGTTGCCAACATACCTGAAGAAACCCTTCTTGTTACTCTTGACATCTCTGGCTAGCTGCAGCTCCAGGTGCGATTTGGCCCTCCTGATAACATTCCTACATGCCCGAGCAATCTTTTTATACTCTTCCCTGGTCATATGTCCAACCTTCCACTTCTTGTAAGCTTCTTTTTTATGTTTAAGATCCGCTAGGATTTCACCATTAAGCCAAGCTGGTCGCCTGCCATATTTACTATTCCTGGTAGTACAACCCTCCTGTCCCAAAACAGTGCCTAAATAGTCAACTTCTTGCTGTACCAGCTGTGACTTGCCCCATGATCATTTAAAATCTGCTTTCTCCATTATTCCCAAAACCAGCTTAGTTAGGTGTTTACCCTCCTCCTGGGAAACCACATAAGAAGCAACCCCCGGCTTATCCAAATCAGGGAGTTGGTCTCACATCCTTGTCACGTGAACATGTGCTATAGCCAGAGCATCGTGGTAGCCTTAGGGTGACCAGATAGCATATGTGAAAAATCGGGACAGGGCGTGGGGGGTAATAGGCGCTGATATAAGAAAAACCCTTGAATATCAGGACTGTCCCTATACAATCGGGACATCTGGTCACCCTAGGACACGTTGAAATGTGAGCTGAATGTTCTGGAATGTAAAATCAAACCGAGACTGACTCTCAGGGGTTAACGGAATAGCAAAGTAACAGTTATCAATATCCAGCACAGAGAACCATTCAGTGGCTGCAGATATACCAGCTAGTACAGCTGGGAGATTAGCTACTATTGGTGCCATCAGGACTGTAGCCACATTGACTTTTCTATAATCAATCGTGAGACGCCACCTTCCGTCCGGTTTTCGCACAGGTCAGATGGGAGAATTGTATGGACTTTGGCATTCCACCACCACTTGGCGGGATAACTCGCATGACTGAAGTACTGTCATGGATGGATATAAACTGTTCAGGAAGGACAGGCAGGGCAGAAAAGGTGGGGGAGTTGCACTGTACGTAAGGGAGCAGTATGACTGCTCAGAGCTCAAGTATGAAACTGCGAAAAACCTGAGTGTCTCTGGATTAAGTTTAGAAGTGTAAGCAACAAGGGTGATGTCGTGGTGGGAGTCTGCTATAGACCACGGACCAGGGGGATGAGGTGGACGAGGCTTTCTTCCGGCAACTCACAGAAGTTACTAGATTGCAGGCCCTGGTTCTCATGGGAGACTTCAATCAACCTGATATCTGCTGGGAGAGCAATACAGCGGTGCACAGACAATTCAGGAAGTTTTTGGAAAGTGTAGGGGACAATTTCCTGGTGCAAGTGCTGGAGGAACCAACTAGGGGCAGAGCTCTTCTGCTGCTGACAAACTGGAAAGAATAGTAGGGGAAGCAAAAGTGGACGGGAATCTGGGAGGCAGTGACCATGAGATGGTCGAGTTCAGGATCCTGACACAGGGAAGATAGGAGAGCAGCAGAATATGGACCCTGGACTTCAGAAAAGCAGACTTTGATAACCTCAGGGAACTGATGGGCAGGATCCCCTGGGAGAATAACATGAAGGGGAAAGGAGTCCAAGAGAGCTGGCTGTATTTTAAAGAATCCTTATTGGGGTTACAGGGACAAACTATCCCGATGTGTAGAAAGAATAGTAAATACGGCAGGCGACCAGCTTGGCTTAACAGTGAAATCCTTGCTGATCTTAAAAACAAAAAAGAAACTTACAAGAAGTGGAAGATTGGACAAATGACCAGGGAAGAGTATAAAAATATTGCTCGGCCATGCAGGAGTGAAATCAGGAAGACCAAATCACACCTGTAGTTGCAGCAAGCAAGAGATGTTGAGAGAAACAAGAAGGGATGTTAGCAACAAGAAGAAAGCCAAGGAAAGTGTGGGCCCCTTACTGAATGAGGGAGGCAACCTAGTGACAGAGGATGTGGAAAAAGCTAATGTACTCAATGCTTTTTTTGCCTCTGTCTTCACGAACAAGGTCAGCTCCCAGACTGCTGCGCTGGGCAGCACAGCATGGGGAGAAGGTGACCAGCCCTCTGTGGAGAAAGAAGTGGTTCGGGACTATTTAGAAAAGCTGGACATGCACAAGTCCATGGGGCCGGATGCGCTGCATCCGAGAGTGCTAAAGGAGTTGGCGGATGTGATTGCAGAGCCATTGGCCATTATCTTTGAAAACTCATGGCAATCCGGGGAAGTCCCGGATGACTGGAAAAAGGCTAATGTAGTGCCCATCTTTAAAAAAAGGAAGAAGGAGGATCCTGGGAACTACAGGCCAATCAGCCTCACCTCAGTCCCTGGAAAAATCATGGAGCAGGTCCTCAAGGAATCAACTGTGAAGCACTTAGAGGAGAGGAAAGTGATCAGGAACAGTCAGCATGGATTCACCAAGGGAAGGTCATGCCTGACTAATCTAATTGCCTTCTATGACAAGATAACTGGCTCTGTGGATGAGGGGAAAGCGGTGAACATGTTGTTCCTTGACTTTAGCAAAGCTTTTGACAAGGTCTCCCACAGTATTCTTGCCAGCAAGTTAAACAAGTATGGGCTGGATGAATGGACTATAAGGTGGATAGAAAGTTGGCTAGATTGTGGGGCTCAACGGGTAGTGATCAATGGCTCCATGTCTAGTTGGCAGCCGGTATCAAGTGGAGTGCCCCAAGGGTCAGTCCTGGGGCCGGTTTTGTTCAATATCTTCATAAATGATCTGGAGGATGGCGTGGATTGCACCCTCAGCAAGTTTGCAGATGACACTAAACAGGGAGGAGAGGTAGATATGCTGGAGGGTAGGGATAGGATACAGAGGGCCCTAGCCAAATTAGAGGATTGGGCCAAAAGAAATCTGACGAGGTTCAACAAGGACAAGTGCAGAGTCCTGCACTTAGGAGGGAAGAATCCCATGCACAGCTACAGACTAGGGACCGAATGGCTAGGCAGCAGTTCTGTAGAAAAGGACCTAGGGGTTACAGTGGACGAGAAGCTGAATATGAGTCAACAGTGTGCCCTTGTTGCCAAGAAGTCCAATGGCATTTTGGGATGTATCAGTAGGGGCATTGCCAGCAGATCGAGGGACATGATCGTTCCCCTCTATTCGACATTGGTGAGGCCTCATCTGGAGTACTGTGTCCAGTTTTGGGCCCCACACTACAAGAAGGATGTGGAAAAATTGGAAAGAGTCCAGCAGAGAGCAACAAAAATGATGAGGGGACTGAAACACATGACTTATGAGGAGAGGCTGAGGGAACTGGGATTGTTTCGTCTACGGAAGAAAAGAATGAGGGGGGATTTGATAGCTGCTTTCGACTACCTGAAGGAGGGTTCCAAAGAGGATGGATCGAGACTGTTCTCAGTGGTAGCAGATGACAGAACAAGGAGTAATGGTCTGAAGTTGCAGTGGGGGAGGTTTAGGTTGGATATTAGGAAAAACTTTTTCACTAGGAGTGTGGTGAAACACTGGAATGCTTTACCTAGGGAGGTGGTGGAATCTCCTTCCTTAGAGGTTTCTAAGGTCAGGCTTGACAAAGCCCTGGCTGGGATGATTTAGTGGCGGATTGGTCCTGCTTTGAGCATGGGGTTGGACTAGATGACCTCGTGAGGTCCCTTCCAACCCTGATATTCTATGATTTTATGATTCTATGATTCACTCCTTGTTCTTTTAAATCCTGTAGCAATTCCTCTATGTGTGGGTGAGCTTCTGCAGGATAAGAATATTGAGGAACTGCTTTTACAAATTTTCCTGCTAGGGAGAGTCCATTCTGGCTTATTGTGCTAGAATGTTGTTGGCAGGTTCTCTAACTGATATGGAGGAAAGGCAGGTAACAGATTTGTTATATGATGGTTTAAGGGACCCTATTAAGATGTTTATAGGTTCTCGAGAGGAGCTGGATCAGGAGAAACTGATTAAAACGGCCCGAAAGGCAGAAAAGGTGGAAAGCAGAATAAGTGGTTCCTCCTAGAAGGCAGTCAGTGAAATCTCTTATAGCAAACAGGTTACAGTGGTCCCAATCACGCTGGTATGAGTGAAAGAACCCAACAGAGAACATGGAGGGTCCAGCGGAGGATCAGTGTGAGCACACATGGGTTTTACTCCAGGAGAAGGCTCACTTGGAAGAACAACCTTTAGAGGTTTTATTGAATGCTGTGAGTGATTTGGCAGGGAGTAAGTCCTTGCCTGTGCCACAACCTAGGACTAAGGCTGTTGAGATTGTGGAAACAGGTGTGGGCCCTTATGGAGTGTTGTCTCGGGAGTTGGCTCAGATGGACGTGGCAGGCTTCTCATCAGGGTAGCCCCACATCTCAGTAGGGGTGCCCCATCCTTAGCAACCCCTGCCCCCAAGATTAGATGTTAGTGTCTAAATTGCAGCCCCACATAACTGGTAGACCCTACGTGGAGGTGGGGCAGGTGGGGGCAGGAGGAAACATACAATGGCTGCTGGCGTTAATTGATACCAGGGGGAGGCAACTTTGATTAAGTCGGTGCTGGAGGACGTACAGAAAGGACAGACTGTTCCTTTATTTGGATCTCAGGGTGAAGGAGTGAAAGGGATTTTATTAAAGAGTTTGTCGTGGGTGATAGGACACCGTAAGTTTTGGACAGATACCGTGGTCTGTGATAGCATGACTGAAAATCCTATCTCAGGTGCAGATGTGGTACAGCAGGAGCAACGGGCAATTGATCTGGTAGGAGGTTGGCTGTGGAAGAGGGAGACAGAGATGGTGAGCGAGCAGGTGATTTCAGGAGGATTAAGCAAAGGAGCTTGCAAAGCGATATCACGTGTGGTGTTACCAGGTAACGAATGGACACAAGAGTTCCCTACGGTACGGGCCAACAAGAAACTTTGTAAAACCCTGTCAAATGCTTTCTCTGCATTGAGAGATAAAGCGACGGAGGGCACATCTGACATCTCAGGATTGCTGGATCAAATGAGCGATTTTTCTAATATTCGCAAAAAGAAAAGGAGTACTGTAGCTGTGAGCTGTAGCTCACGAAAGCTTATGCTCAAATAAATTGGTTAGTCTCTAAGGTGCCACAAGTCCTCCTTTTCTTTTTGCGAATTCAGACTAACACGGCTGCTACTCTGAAACTTTTCTAATATTATCAGCAGCCAATTTTCCGTTAATGAAACCAACCTAATCTGTGTGTACAATTGATGGGATGATGGTGTTCAGTCATGTCGCTAAAATGTTTGCAATTATTTTACAATATGTGTCAAATAGAGATGGGGGGCGGAAGTCACCACAGTTGCAACCACCTTTGTTCATCTTCTATATTAAAGTAAATAAAGCAGATCTCATATCATGAGACATCATTCTTTTTTGCAATCTTTCAGTGAAGACCTTTCAATGAGTAAGGAGTAACCTCAAAGTGGGGGGCATAAAAATAGAAATGTTAAGACTGTGAAGCCTTCAGTTGGCTCTTTGTGAGCAGAAAATCACTTAGATAGGGCTACAAGAAAATACTGTCAGCTCAAAACAAACAGTTACACTTTATGTGCCATAAAATCATATTAGCGATATTCATTTTCACACAAAGGGTAAGGGCTGTACTATGGAAAGAAGACACATTCCCATGAAATATGTAGAGTTTATTGCAAATGGACAAAACAACTGTCAATAAGACAGGCTGTTTAATTAAAAACACATACAGCTTCCAACAAGAAGCCACAAAAGCTTGTGTTTACTTCTCAGGTGGCTGCCTGCTTCAGAAGTAAAAATCAACCCAGCACCAAGACAGATCAGTGAATATAAGACATGGAGCTTCACCACTAACACTCTCATACAAAAGTTCTGTTTGGTGGTGATGTCAAGTAAACGTTATTAGGAAACAAAAACCCAGACGGTAGTGATCTGTAAATGGAAAAAGAATAATTGTATTGAAACTAAGCAATTGTATCAAAGATTGAAATGCCCTAGATTAAAGAACAAATTCAACAAATATTTTATGGTTACATTTATTGAAACTATTTTTTAAAATATTTAGTTTATTAATAGTCCAAGTGTTAAATTTCACCAGTTTGCTGTCTATTTACAATGTTTACAAACCATTGAAAGATGCAGGGCCAAAAAATGGAAACTTTTGAAATGCACGAGCCTGCCAAGGTGGGGCAACAGTGACCCTGAAGGCCAGTGGTGGAATCAGCACGGGATCAGCGATGTCTGGGACTGGTATGTTGTTCTGAAAGCAGCTGACAGAGAGACGCTGTGGGAACATGACCAAACATTTCAACAGAAGCTAGCAGCAGAAGTACTTGATCCTTTACATGAGCAAGGTTTTCAGCCAAAATTAGCATCAAAGTATCATATGATGAAAAGCAACTAAGCAAAAATTATTTAAAATGAGCTTTTAACTATTATATGTAGGACCCCCTATCCACCCGGTAACCTCCTTTAGCACCAATTCCCTTCTGGGTTTTGATGCACAGGCCTGGGTTCTTCTGGACCCTGCCTCCCACTCAGCAGGATGTCAATTCTTTATATTCTTCCCATATGAATTTATTGGCAGTGCCTCCACCCCTTCACGCCTTCCTGGCAGGATCACCAGGGCAGCTTGGTGAAAAATTCAGGGGAGAAAAATTCTAAGCACAAGGAAACCTCCACTTACATGCCAGATGTTATATAATATGTTATATAATAACATAACAGGGTAAAACACTTTGGATGGATGTCAGTGGAGTTTTCCCAGGGCAAGGGAGGAGGGCACCGGTGTTATCCTAGGGTTAGCATTCGGGAAAAGGTCAAAGGAATTCTGCTCAGATTGAGGCAGGGCAGTTAAGTGACGCTAGGGTTCAGGTGATGTGTGCAATCAATAAAGTTACCCAGGGCCGGGGTGAGGCAGGAAGTGAATACATTCATGCCAGGGTTTATGAGGGCGAGGCAGAAAGTTAGGTGAATGATGTCATCTCCTTGGGGTTCAGTTCCTCACCTGAAACACTGTGGTAAAAAGTTTCAGAGGGGTAGCCGTGTTAGTCTGTATCAGCAAAAAACAACGAGGAATCCTGTGGCACCTTAAAGGCTAACACATTTATTGGGCTATAACTCACTTTGCCAGATGCATGGAGTGGAGATTACAGTAGGCAGGTATAAATATACTAACACATGAAAACATGGGAGTTACCTTACCAAGTGGAGGACCAGTGCTAAGGAGGCAAATTCAATCAGGAAGGAAAGGTAACTCCCATCTTTTCATGTGTTAGTATGTTTATAGTTCTCTGAAAACATAAACTCAGTGTGCAGTGGCAGTCAAAAAAGCAAACAGAATGCTGGGAATAACTAAGAAAGGGAGAGATAATAGGACAGAAAATATCATGTTGCCTCTCTATAAATCCATGGGACGCCCACATCTTGAATCCTGTGTGCAGATGTGGTCGCCCCATCTCAAAAAAAATATATTGGAATTGGAAAAGGTTCAGAAAAGAGCAAGAAAAATGATTAGGGGTATGGAGAGATTAATAAAACTGGGACTTTTCAGCTTGGAAAAGATACAGCTAAGGGGAGATATGATTGAGGTCTTTAAAATCATGACTGGTGTAGAGAAAGTAGATAAGGAAGTGTTGTTTACTACTTCTCATAATAAAAGAACTAGGGGGTCACCAAATGAAATTAATAGGCAGCAGGTTTAAAACCAATAAAAGGAAGTATTTCTTCACACAACGCACAGTCAACCTGTTGAACTCCTCGCCAGAGGATGTTGTGAAGGCCAAGACCATAACAAGGTTCAAAAAAGAACTAGATGCATTCATGGAGGATAGGTCCATCAATAACTATTAGCCAGGATGGGCAGGGATGGTGTCCCTAGCCTCTGTTTGCCAGAAGCTGGGAATGGGCGATAGGGGATGGATCACTTGATGATTACCTGTTCTTTTCATTCCCTCTGGGGCACCTGGCACTGGCCACTATCGGAAGACAGCATACTGGGCTAGATGGACCCTTGGTCTGACCCAGAAGGGCCATTGTTATGTTCTTATACCTGCCTACTGTAATTTCCACTCCATGCATCTGAAGAAGTGGATTATAGCTCATGAATATGTCCAAATAAATGTCCAAATAAATTTGTTAGTCTTTAAGGATTCCTTGTTGTTTTTACTGTGGTAAAAATTATTCCTTTTCTCTTGTAAGTTCTTTGGGGTAGGGGCTGTCTCTGGCCATGTGTGGGTGCAGCCCTTACTGCAACTTGGCTTCCACACAACAGAAACAATAGTGCATTGTTCAGAATTATCCCTGACACATAGGATATGGGTTTTAACCTTGTGCCTTGAACTGAAAAAGTAATACAATAAAGGAAGTGAAAGGAACCTGAGGGAGATGCCGTGAGCCTGGCCCCTGGCCCTTCTCCCTGCAGAGCAGCACATGCGAGCCCAACACCACGGCCCCGGAAACAGCCCTGACTCGAAGCGAAGAGCGCCCCCTACTGAGTTTCCTGTACCACCCCCTGCGCTGCAGCACCCCCATTGCACTGTGGGGGTTTGTCCTGAATTTTCTCTGTTGTTTCTTTGTCTTTCTCCAGGGAACCAATTTCCACAGAGCCACAAATCCAGACTATGCTGCCTGAGAAATGAAAACCTGGAATGGAAGTTCAGTGCAGAAATTGTGCCCATTGATTTAAAAAACTGCAGTAGCTTCTGATGGACAGTGGGAAAGCTCTCTTTACCTCCAAGCCATGGGCACTGCATGGCCGTAGAGGGAGAAGCAGGGCGAGCAGATGGCTACAGTATTTTGTAACTGAGAACTGTATCAACTCAACCAGGGTGATCAGACAGCAAGGTGAAAAATCAGTTCAGGGGGTGGGTTGTGAAGTAGGAAGAGAGCCTGAGACATAAGCCGTTGTAGCAGAGGCCCGGTCTGAGGCCTGGGCTAAAGTAATATTGATATAAAGTACAGACTAGCTGTGAGGAAGAGGCAGGACCGGCTCATCGAATCAGGCAAGAACAGGGCTGATATCGCAGTAATACAGGTTCCTAAGAAGTGCTAGACACAGAGCACTCACGCAAACCCATCCCGATATCACGTGGTGCCAGAGCATCCCGATATCAGGATGGTACAAAAGCATTCCCCAAGGATAACAGGAACACACTGGCCCCTCTTAAAAGTTAAGGTCTCGATGACAGTACATAATAGAAATGTTTTGATCGTACCAACATATACCAGGTGAGGGTGATAACTAGCCAAATCAAGGAGGCGGGGGCAGTAACTAACTATGTCATAGGGGCAGTATGGAATTTGTTTGTTTCTGGGTATAAAGATGTATCTCAGAGGGAATGTCTTTGTCAGTCCTTAGGGAGGAACGGAAAGTCCCGCCGTTCACTGAGTTGGTACATTGTTACGGGCACACATGTATTAGGAGTCTGATAGGGTCTGCGGGATACTGGTACCGTGTTTTGTCGAAAATAAACCTGGCTGAGTGCCCTCGTCCCTTAACAGATCTTGTGGACATTGGGTGGTTCGCTCGAGATCTGCTGTGCCAGGTGTCTACATGGGGCTGGGGTGGCACACACAAGGAACACACGCATGCAGCTAGACATCTCACTGCATGGAGTAATAGGTGCCTATATAAGAAAAAGCTCCATATATTGTGACTATCCCTATAAAAGCAGGACATCCAGTCACCCTAACTCAACACACCTACATTTAAAGAGCCCGTGGGAATTATTTGCAAAGCATTATCTTGTGGGTAAGACAAAGGCCTGGGACACAAGAGATCTGGGTTCCAGTACAGTCTCTGTAGAAGTGTCCCTGTTTGCCCTTCAGTAACTCACTAAATCGCTTTGTGCCTCAGTTTCCCCATCTCTTATACATGGCTAGTTAAATCCTTTGTCACTCTCAGCTATTAAATGTCTATCACATTCAGAAGGGGGATGTCTCTTACTCTGTGTCTCTGCCAGGTATGGCAAGAAGCGGCCTACATCTCAGTTCCAGACTGTAGGTCCTACCATTATACCGATGATAAAAATAGTGATAATACAAACTAAAATACCCAAAGGCAGTTCCTGCTCTGGTGGTTGTGGCAATGACACACTGAACTCAGCTCATGCAAGCCAAGAGTAACGTCTGAGCCTGGTCTCCAGAGCAGTGAGAAGACTCAGCCTGGACGCTCGTTAGAAATATCAACATTTTAATTAATCTCAGTGGCCATTGCATCTCATGGGATGTTATGCCTGGGCTGGGGTAACACATCTACAGAGATTAATTATCATGTCTGCTTCTGCCCATGCGTTCTGGCTCCCAAGTACGGTGCCCCCCAGAGGAAGAGCGGGAGATGAGAGAGATTAGAGGAATCACAAAGGACCTTATTACAACTACGGTGCTAGGACACCAGCAAATGGATGGATGAGATCATTGCTGGAAACCCCCCTAATCTAGCCCTGTCTCTCTCACATCCCTCTCTGTGCAGGGGTCTGTGGATATGTCCACATTAAAGTACTTCACACCTATTTAGTTAACCACTCCTGACCCCTTAGCGCAGACGCACAGTAGGGGTCCAAGACAAGGCGTGGGTCTATTATTCCACTTTCTTGGCTAGTAAAGAAGCAGCTTTGGTTCAGTTAAATCAGCCCCAACACTCTAAAGGCCCCGATTCCTGAACCCTGCTTGCACAAAGGGGAGGGTAAGAGAACAGGCCTGAGGCTTAGAGAGATGCAGAGCGAGGTTCATCCCAATGGAAGGAGAAGGGTGTTATGCCCAGTGCTCGGGCTGGAACCCAGGAAATCTGGACCAGATTCCCGGCTCTTCCACAACCTCCCTTTGCCACCTTGGACAATTCAATCTGACTGAGAGTTTCAGCAGCCAGTAGGAATTGGGTGTCCAATGCCCAGTGAACTAGAATGAGTTGTGGGAGCCTGGCTCCTTTGAAAATCCCACCCTGAAATTCACTGTGCCTCAGTTTCCCCTTGTAACATGTGGCTGATAACTCTCACTGTGTTTGGTTTAGTTAGCTAGTGAGCTCTGACAGGCAGAATCTGTCTCGCCCTGTGTCTGAGCGGCATCCAGAACAACAGTGCCAGGATCTAGCTGGAGTTGCTGGGAACTACTGTACTGCCCAAAACGACTCGATGCTCTTCTTGGAGTCTCTAGTATCTTGTAAAAAGCAATGTGAAGTCGTGCACAGGCTGTCCTCCATCTGCACAGGGGTGAATTTCACCCTCACACATAACCACACCACTGCATGAATACATCCCTGTGCATACAGAGACACAGAGATGAGGGCAGGGGAACAGGACATACAAACCCAGGAGAAAGCTGTGCTGGATACAGAGCCCTCCAGCTGAACCTCTGGCCCAGTTTACTCCTATTTCACACCACGGGGGGGGGGGGGGGGGGGGGGGGGGGGGGGGGCGGAAAGGTATTCCCTGGCTTGTGTCACAGAGCCGGAGAGCCTAGACGAGCATGAATGTCCCATCCCCCCTTCAATGGCTGGGCCAGATTCTCAGCTGGTAGAAATCTACATAGTTCCCTTGATTCCAGTGGTGTAACTCCTGATTTACACCAGGTGCGTGGCTAGGTGCTAGGGGAAAGAGCCCCAGGGAACCAATGGAATTGCTCAGGAGTCAGGTCAGGGGGAGCAAGACTTGAATCCGGACCCTGGTGGAGGTGGGGATTTGGCCGATTCAGTTCCATGACACTACACTTACTGATGCTGCCTGAGGGCCCGGTCCCAGAGCTCCATGAGCATTAGCTGAAACGATGCCAAATCTCCATTCACTGGGAATTGAATTGCATTCAATTCCTCTTGGGAATTGAGGGCCCTGGTCCTGAAGGGCCCGAAGGAGATTTAAAGACCAGGGAGAGCCGTAAGGAGGCTGGAAGCTGTGAGAAAGCAGTGGGGTCTGCAGCAGCGTGGGGTGATATGCTGCAGATTAGGTCTCCCGTTTGGATACTAAGCACCCAGGCTGTGCACCTCTCCTGGGTGATGGGCCATTTGGGATAAGAAAGCTAGATGGTGCTAGACAAGATTCATGGCCGGGGGACAGAAAGGGAGAATTCCCGTCAGCTGGAGCGGCCTCTCCCAATGCAGCCTATGTAAGGCTCCTGCTTTGGTAAAGTTCTTCTCTCTTTGTCCCTCAGTTTGTGTCTGTCTCTGAACCTGTCAATCTCTGCCTTGCGCTGAGAAAGGTGTCAGACAAATATTTTCTATAGAGAGAAGTTGATCCTGCTGCCCATTCATCCTTCCCTGTGCAGTACCTGCCTGCCTGTCTCTGTATCATTTATCTTCCTCTCTCCATCTGTCAGAACCTAAACTCACCAGTATCTCCACTTCCTGTGCCTCTCCTGCCTGGGAAACTCCCTGGCAAAATGCAAACAGGCACTTCGCCATTGTCCTTCAAATATCACCTTAGAAAGCCCCCTTCACATCCGCAGAGTCCAGCCTGCTGTTCACAGCAGAGTGATGACAAGCTGTGCCTCGGGGCCCTGGAACAATGGGGAGTGAGGATGCTGAGGGCCATTCAACCCAACTGTGAACCCTGGATATGATGGAAACTATGTCAAGCCCCAATTCCACCACCTCTGGCTGTGGCTCTTCCCCTTCTCCTTCTTTCCTTTTCCTTCCCTCTCTAACCCCCATAAATACCCCCAAACAACGCACAGCACGAACAAAGCTGAGGTCATTCATCACCACATTCATTGGTTTGTATGTTCCATCCGCCCCCTCTTTCTTAACACAAACCCGTCGCAGCTCATGCATTTATAACAACAAAACCCGACCAAAACACAGCGCTGCACTGCACACACGGCCATTCCTCTGCAGAGAGGGTGAGAGAGAAAGAGAGAGAACAAACCGCTAGTGAGAAATGTGAGCCACAAATGGAAGGCTCTGAGGTACTGTGGTGAGAATGGGGGGTAAGGGCCTAGATAGAACAGAACTGAAGAAATTGGAGTAAGTAGGGAGAGAATAGAATAGAATAGAATAGAATAGAATAGAATAGAATAGAATAGATGTCCCCTTTGTCTGTTCTTCTCTGGATGGTAAGAACAAGCAGATATTTTCTCTCTCTGTGATCAGCGCCAGCCCAGTGAGGACGTGATCCCAACTGGCAACCCAGTGACAGAAATATACACCACTCCGAATGACAGTGAGTAACGGGGGCAGTGGAAGGAAGGGTGACCATTGCAGCTATAGGACATAGGTCTTTTTGTTTCAGTAACTCACTGTCATTATTTCTCTCCCCTACCCAGGAATAAATCTCACATGGGGCTGGTCAACCACACTGTGGTGACTCATTTCATCCTCTTAGGGATCCCCAATGCCGATGGCCTCCAGACCATCCTCTTCATCACATTCTTAGCCTTCTACCTCTGCACTCTATTGGGCAACCTGACCATCTTCTCAGCCATCCTCGCTGACCCCCGCTTGCACACCCCCATGTATTTCTTCCTCTGCAATCTCTCCTTGCTAGACATTGGAATCTCTTCCATCATCATCCCTAAATATCTGACCATCCTCTGGGGTCAGAGCAGAGTCATCTCGCTGGGCGGGTGCATGTCCCAGGTCTTCTTTGGGCACTTCCTGGGCAGCACCGAGTGCCTGCTCTACACTGTCATGGCCTATGACAGGTATGTGGCCATCTGCCACCCGCTGCGGTACCTGCTCATCATGAACCGGAGGGTGTGCGCCCTCCTGGCCGCCGGCACCTGGATCTCTAGCTCCTTCCACGCCACCATCCTTACCAGCCTGACCTTCACGCTGCCCTACTGTGGGTCCAATGTGGTGGACTATTTCTTCTGTGACATCTTTCCGGTGGTCAAGCTGGCCTGTGCAGACACGTACATCATCGAGACCGTGACCTTGACAGACATTGGTCTGGTGCCCATGACTTGCTTCCTCCTCATCCTCGCATCCTACATCAGAATCATCTACTCCGTCTTGAATATGAACTCGGCCGAAGGGTGGCGCAAAGCGGCCTCCACTTGCGCCTCGCATCTGGTAGTGGTGACACTGTTCTTTAGTCCCTGTGCCCTGATCTACACTCAGCCCCAGCGGAGCAAAGTGCTGATGATTGCTGTGCAGATCTTCGGCAACGCGGTCACGCCCATGCTGAACCCAGCCATCTACACGCTGAGGAACAAGAAGATGAAAGCAGCTCTGAAAAAACTGAGAGGGGGTCTAATGCCTGCACATTGATGTGCAGCAGCTGCAGGAATTGCACGTGAGTCTGCATGGAAATACATCTACAAATACATCTGCATGCTTGTGTCATGGCTTCTGTGAGCCTCGGTGTGTCTCCCCATCCCCACACAGCCCCTTCTATCTATCTGGAGTTCTACAAATCGCAGAAACGCTCCTGAAAATCCCTTCCTCTCGTTTAACATACGGTAAGGCTGCCATTTTCAAAGCTGCCTAAGGGCCCATCATACTCAGTCTGCATCAAAATTAAAAGTAATTGGAGTGCCAAATTTTGTAGAAGACTCTGAAAATCTCATCTTTATTACACAGATCTGCAGAAGCAAGTGCAGCATCTTCTGCAAACCAAAGGGGAAGGAAAAAAATTCCCTTCATCTTCTGGCATGAACCACAGCTCACCAAGCACCTGCCCTAGGTAGCTGCCTAAAATTCCTGGGAGAACCACTGGATTTTTCACCACGCCCTAATTAGACACCTAATTATTAGACACCTAATAAGGTTTCTAAGAGCACCTTGAGTGAGTCCGGCACCACACTCCCAGTTACTTTCCATAGGAGTTAAACACTTAGCCTATTTAGAAGCTCTTTGTGCCTAGTGGAATTTATTTAACCCCTTCATAAATCTACACCTTATGGCAGATTTTTAAAGATAATTAGGCACCTAGTGGGATTTTCAAAAGATTTTCTAATAGAAATCAATGAGAGTTAGATGTCCAGTGCCAGATTTTTCAAGGTGTGACAGATACGGGAATTTCCTGAATAAACCTTATTGAATTAAGTTTAATCCCTTTGGGGTCTGTTGTATTACAAATACAATTGTGCATGCGTTATTGTGGACTGAATGTAACTTTTGTAGGAGACTGATGAATGAAATCTTGGGGAAATGTGAGAAACTTCAAAGAACTGTTTGGGACAGTACATGTGAAGGGGGTCACGGAGTACTTTGGAAGTCTTTCAAAGCTATGCCGCGTGGAGAAAAAACCCATTCTCTATGGATTACCTGCCCCTGGAAACTCCAGATCAAAGACCCCCATCCTGCATAAAGAATGAACTAAACTTGTCATGCTGGAGCTAGTTCTGAGCTGAGGCTGTTATGAGCTGGTGACCACGGAAGAGACCTGGTTGTGTGGTTTGAAGGACTAATCCCCTGACAGAGCCCATGTTGGAGTTGGGGTGATCTCTGCTAAGCTTATTACTGTGCATGCAGGTTCTTTTATGTTTTTTCTCTGTATTGCTTTTACCTTAAGAATAAAACACGCTTGCTTAGGAAGAACTGTATGGTTTCTTATAACTGAGGCCATTACGCTGTGCACCACCCAGAGGGAAGAAGCAATGCAGGGCTGCTTAGGTAGGCTGGTTTTTGAGGGAATAGCATGGTGAAGGGAACTGTTAAGCCTGGAAAAGCCCCAGTCAGGAGGAAGAGAGACATAGGTCTCCACCCAAGGAAGCCTACAGGTAGGGAGCTGGAAGCCTGAGGGAGATGCCCCTGCTGGACCACTATGGAGAAATACCAGTGCAGTTGCTCTGAACTGTGACAAGAATCTGGACCGAAACACCAAGGCCCATTTGAAAATCCCACTAGTTGCCTATCTGCACCTGTAGGTGGCGATATACCTTTGAAAATCTGGCCAATGTCCCCATGGAATTTCAGTGAGAACTGGGCACCTGAATGGCTTTTGAAAATGGGACCTACTCTCCTCAGTCAATTAGGTGTTTTTTTTTAAATTCATCCTCTGCTTAGATAGAACTAGAAAGATAAGTAAAAAAAGGAATAAAAATGCTAATAGAAGATTTAACAAATGTGAGGACTCTACACTCATCACACACAATGTGTTTTGGGTTTGTGCTGCTTATGTATTGTGTCTTCTGCATGTGGTTGTGCTTGAAGTTTGAGTAATATGCGGTGGGAATAAACCTAACCTGGGAATAATTTTTTTTTCTTGTTTCCTGCCCTCAGCTGTTGTTTGATTGGAACTTGTCTCTAAGTTTTCTGTGCTTTTTCTATGCGTTCCAATGAAAAATAAATCTAGAAACCGGTGTCTGGAGAGGACTGGGCCATTTACGAGACCGGCAGAGAACAAGTGAAATTTAAGAGAACAGTAAAAATATGAAATGAAAAAGGATTTTAAGGTTGGAATTTCTAAAGGAAGACAAAAGTCTATGGCAGTTAGACACTTAGCCCCTGGGAGGTGTCTTTGAAATTTCCAACCTAAAGTAAAAGTGTGATAGGAAGTTCACCAGAGTGCGCAGATGGTCTGCTCACTGGTTACATACCACTTAAGCCCTAAACCGTTTTTTATATTTGTACACTTAGCCTGACAAACTCATGGCCACAAGATATTGAGGCCAAGAGCTTTTTAAATTTCAAAAAAGGATCAGACAAGTGTACAGATGATGAGAACCTCTTGAGTTATATAAAAGCCAACCACTGTCATCATTATTAAGGACTAGTAATAAATGATCCATTGAAGCTTTTCTTTGGTGGAAAATTGGGTTTTCAACAGACCTGCACAGGGGAAATCATCACCCACTAGATGGGAACGTGAACCTCTACGACTGAGAAATTGATTACGTCGACACACAATGAACTGAGCACCAAGGAAAGTAATTCTACTGGGCCAGAAAGTTATAGAAATCTCACTACATATAGATATGGCCATATGACCAGCCCCTTACTGGTATAAACTGACATGTTCCCACTGACTTCAATTCACACAAACTGGAAATCTGAACCATTGATTCCAATGGAACTAAGACAGGTTCACACCAGCTGGGGATCTGCCTTCACTGTGGCAGGCACTGTGCAGAGTCAGTCCTTGTCCTAAAGTGCCTGGGATCTAAACAGCCTAAAGGGAGTGGCACTAGTCCCATTTTACAGATGGGAAACCAAGGCATGCACAGTGCAAGGGACATAGGCTGTTTGGAGTCCCACTGGCACCGACTTTCAAAAGTGCCGGGGGGTGCTCAACCCCCGGCTCTGCCACAGGCCCTGCCCCCGCTCCACCAAGGCCCTACCCCCACCCTGCCTCTTCTTCCCTGCTCCACCCTCACCCTGCCTCTTTCTGCCCCATTTCACCCCCCTCCCCTGAGCGTGCCACGTCCTTGCTCTTCCCCCTGCCCCCAGAGCCTCCCGAATGCTGCGAAACAGCTGATTGCAGCAGCCAGGAGGCACAGGGAGGGAGGGAGAGGCACTGATCAGCGGGGCCCGGCAGCAGGTGGGGGGTGGGGGCAACTGATACAGGAGCTGCTGATGGATGCTCATTATCCACCAAAGAACTTTGGCCCAGATCCTCCCATTGGTTTCAATGGTCTGGAGTTTTATTATAGCTATTTTCCAGATACAACCGAAATAAGTAAAAGAATAAAACCCTAAGGAAGATAACACAGATTCAGCATTAGTTAAAATGGTCAGACTGTCACTTCTCTTCAGGTCATATGTTGTATGAGATACTTTATCCTAAGGGGTTCACACATGTTGTAGGAGACCACTTGCAAATTGGTTAGTCTCTAAGGTGCCACAAGGCCTCCTTTTCTTTTTACTGATACAGACTAACACGGCTGCTACTCTGAAACCTGTCACTTGCAATGAAGCCGTCACTTTTAACATCTCTGCAGGCAAAGGACAAAGGAAGTTTAGTAGGCACCACATTATGTTACAAAATTGTTGTAATGAGCAATAAAACCAGGGTCTCCGGTTGTTGGGATTTCATCCGATGAAGTGAGCTGTAGCTCACGAAAGCTCATGCTCAAATAAATTGGTTAGTCTCTAAGGTGCCACAAGTCCTCCTTTTCTTTTTGCGAATACAGACTAACATGACTGTTACTCTGAAACCTTCCAAAGCCTGTTCCACTTGGCTGATCCAGCTCTGGGAGAGCACTTCATCCAGTTCCCTGGGGAAACTCACTTCTACTCCACATCTCATCACTCAGGTCCCTTTATTCAGAATACAGCAAAGTGACGCTGAGTTGATCTGACTCAGCTCACCCCACTGATGACATGTCTGAGCGACTCGCAAATCTGTCATGGATTTAGCCTCCCAACAACCCCAAGGGAAGCAGAAAAACAACATTAACTGGAGTGGGATTCCCCATAGGCGCCAACTCCATGGGTGCTCTGGGGCTGGAGCACCTACGGGGAAAAACAGCTGATTGCAGCAGCCAGGAGGCACAGGGAGGGAGGGAGAGGTGAAGGGGAACAGCAGTGGGTGGGGGCAACTAATATAGGGGCTGCCGATGGATGTTCATTACCCACCAATTTTTCTCCAGCCCCAGAGCACCCATGGAGTCGGTGCCTCTGTAGAGTCCCACTCCAGTGCCTCACCACAGACCCTTCCTTCATTGGGAATCATTGCAGGTTATTTTTCATAACACCGACGTGCCTACAGGCCCCCGGCAAGGATCACATATGTGCTGCACAGAGATCGAGGCCCTGAAGAGAGGACGTTCTAATCGGAGACAAGACAAATCAAGTGCATGTGGTATACCAGGGGTGGAGTAGGGGTGGGGTTTACAAAGATAAGACCATGTGGTGACATATGCCGTCATGTTATTTTTATGAGCGGAAGAGCTTGGACACTTCCGAGGGCTGGGCTGATGGGATGGATGGCCCAATGGTCTGATGTTGTTTGGCCGTTGCTGTGTTCCTAAAGCAAGTCCAACATCTTGGATTCTGCCCCAGGATCCCTTCTTACATGAGCTTGAAATGGCGTTTCTCTAGCTTCTACGACTGGAGCCTCTCCTCCTCCTCCCAGTCTGTAATGACTTTGGTCTCACAACCCTCGGTGTTAGGCAGTAGGGGAAACTGTTGCCAAGTGACTTGCCCAAGGTCATACAGGAGCCTGTGGCAGAGGTGTAAACAATGAACCCAGGAGTCCTGACTCCCAGCCCTCCCTGATCTTACTACCAGACATCACTCCTCTGCAAGAAATAGAAATAGAACCCAAGAGTCTCAAGGGCAAATCTGGGTGTCTCTACCCATAAGAGAATTGGAACAAACTCCAGTAGACCCCAGGAACCTGGAGGTCAATTGGTAGAACCCACTTCCCTCTCAGAGCCAGCGAGAGAACCCAGGAGTCCTGATTCTAATCTCCAAATCCCTCTCTCCCCGTCCAGTTCTCAGGAAGCTCCTGCTGGACACAGGACAATCATGGCTCAGGCCCCAGCAGTTTGCTGTCCCCAAGACTCATCAGGGCATCCTTCATCTCCTTGTTCCTCGGAATGTAGATGAAGGGGTTCAGGAGCGGGGTAACCGTGGTGTAGAATACAGCCACCACCCTGTCCACAGTATGCTGGGAACCTGGCCTCAGGTAGATGAAGACCACAGGCACATAGTAGGTCACCACCATGGTGACGTAAGCCTTGCAGGTGGAGAAGGCCCGGCGCCTGCCCTCGGCAGAGTGGATACTCAAGATGGCCAAGATAATGTAGACATAGGACATCAGGATTAGCAGGAAGCAGGTGAAGGTTTGGAAGCTGATGTCCACAAATGTCTCCAGCTCATTGAGCACCATGTCCCCGCAGGCCAGTTTCAGCACAGCCAGGACATGACAGAAGATGTATCCCACTCGGTTCCCCTGGCCATAGGGCAGCTGGAAGGTGAGTGCGGTCTCTATCAGCGAGTGCAGAGAACACCCTAGCCAGGTCCCCGCTGCCAGGCACGGGCAGCCTCTGAGGTTCACAATGACGCTGTAGTGCAGTGGCTTGCAGATGGCCAGGAAGCGGTCGTAGGCCATGACCGTATAGAGGAAGCACTTGGTGCAGCCAAGGAAGTGGAAGAACGGGCCATGCAGCCCTGGAAGGATATGGTCCTGCTGCCTGTCAGGAAGCCGGGCACCACCTTGGGCACCACCACTGAGGAGACCATCATGTCCAGGAAGGATAAGTGGCACAGGAACCAGTACATGGGCTTGTACAGCCAGGGCTCCCGGGCCACTGCCAGCAGGACGAGCTGGTTCCCACACAGCGTCAACAGGTAGAGGAGAGGAAAAAGGGGAACAAGAGAACCCGCAGCACTGGGGGGTACGGGACCCCCACCAGGATAAAAGGTCTCAGCTGGGATCTGTTCCCACACTCCATTCACTCGGTCTGTGTCCCTGCCAGTGTACGCGGGGTGTTATGATTAACCAAGGAGGAACAATGGGTGATCTTTGCAGGGGTGTTTGAGCTAAAACTCTCTGCTATGCAGAACCCAGTTTGAACCCCTGTTCACCAATCTAGGGGACCCCAATCCCTTCCCATCTCTGGGGATAGAATCCAAGTGTTCTGACATCTAGCCTGCCCTGCTCTAATCCACTAGATCGCACTCCCCATTCCTACACGGGCCGAATCCCAGCCCCCACTGAACCCAATTTGCCTCCCCGAGCCAGCTTTGAACCCAGGTAAAGTAACCAGATGTCCCAATTTTATAGGGAGAGTCCTGATATTTGAGGCTTTTTCTTATATAGGCTCCTACTACCCCTCACCTCAGTCTCCATTTTTCACACTTGCTATCTGGTCAGCCTAAACCCAGGAGTCCTGGCTCCCAGCTCCCCTGCTTCAGCCCACTAGGCCCTGCTCTTCTCCCACACCCAGGAACAGAACCCCAGAGTTAAACAGAGACACATTCAAATTACAAACAAAGTTCACATTGATACGTGTGAGGGTGATTAGCCGTGGGAATGGACTCTAAAGGGAAGTAAGGCACGCTCTGACTTTTGCGATCTTCGAGTCAAGATGGCCTTTGTTGAAATAGGCGTTAGTGAGGTATGAGTTATTGGACTCGACATTCTGTGGTATCCAGGAGGTCAGATTACATGCTGCTGCTGGTCTCCTCCGGCATTAATCTATCAGTCTATGAATCCGCACATCCGGCTGTGGTGCCTGGCTATGCGTCCAAGCTGGGCTGCTATGGCCAGCATGCTAAGTCATTCTCACCTGCTTCATGCCGTGCCCTGAGATCTCCCTTGGCCTTCACCCCTCTATATCTCCCACATCCAACCCTTCACACAGAATGTAGCCTTGTCCCCCACGTGAAGCCAACCTCAGCCTGGAAGGGCTTAAGGGGAAACTTGCTTGTGGAGATTAGCCCAGAGTTGCCCACTTCAGGGTCCTTGCCCCTGCCTCTGACACAGCTGGTACCAGGCACTGTGGGACACCTGGTTGGCATGAGGTACTGTGGGATGCCAATCCTAACAGGTAGTTGCTCTATTTCTATTCCTTTCTCTGCTCTGTTTAGTTTCTTCTTCAGCTTGGACATGTCCTTTCTCTCTGCAGCGTCTTATAACCTTGCACCTTCTCTGTTCTCTCTCCACTTTCCCCCCGGTGTATCTCACTCCCCTGGTCACACAGAGCTAGGTCAGTGTTAAACTGTTGACATTGGCTGTGTTTTAAAGCACATAATGATGCCCTCCCATTGGCAAACTCCAATGGGCCTTGTTAGAATCATTGTTTGGGGCAAAGTGAAAGAGCTAGCTCGTGTATTTCATCAGAGAGGAAAGTCTGTGGCCATGCTAGAACGGGTGGCTCGTGCAGGTTGCATCTGGTGATCACTATGGGCATTACGCTGAAGGTCCTGTGTTTCTTTAATGTAATGCAGCAATTCTCACAGAAAACTGCTCTCCCTGATATTCCAGGCCTGGCCTCCCGCTCTGAGCCAGTCCTGAGCCCGGGGCTCTGCGAGACGGTGCTGTATTGCAGAGAGTGGAGTGGGTTACTCATTAGGATGTGCGCTCTGCTTGGAGTCAGTGCCGAGCCCAGTGTCCCAGCAAGCTCCTAGGGGGGCATTGTATTGCTGGAAGGACAGTGGGGGGCTCAGTAGATGGCCCTGTCCTCTCTGAGACATTGCTGACCCCTATGTCCCAGCATGGCAGCAAGGGGCGCTCTGCTGCAGAGAGTGGTCTTGTGGGGCTCAGCAGGGAGTGTTTGGAAATCTCATGGCACTTTTTGGTCAAAGCAGATATTTTACCCTTCACTTTCTGGCTAAATGCTAACTTTGTTAATTCCATTCCAGTTACAGAGGCAGCTCTAATGTAGAGCAGGTCGTACCCCCAGCTGGAGTAACTCGTCAAGGCACCATGGGAGTTATTGCCCCTCTGTCTTCTTACACTGCGAAAATTCACTTCGACTCTTGGTTGTAACGTGTAGTCCCCTCGGTTCATGGCTCTCGGACTATACGAGAGCAGGTTTGCTTTCAAAGCAGGCCTGGGCAGCAGATGGTTTTCCCATTCCATGGAAGTTTTTGGCATTTTGAAAATGTTCCTGTTATAAATCGGGATGAAAAGTCAAAAAGTTTGTGAGTTAAAAATCTGAAAAAAATCAGTTTGGGTGAATAAAAAAAATTGTTTTTAGATAATTTCACAATGTCTTATTTCTATGTTAACCTTTTTTCCCATTTAAACATTTTTAGTGTATATTTACTGCAATTTCAAAATGAAGTTAAAACCCCCAAACTTTCTGGTTTGACAGGAGGTTTTGACTATCGTTGAAACTTTTCTAGCCAAAAATATTTTGAGTTGGGTGTTCCACTGAATGCAAAACTGCTTCGCGAGCAGTTTTCATTTTGCTGAATTGGCATTTTCCAATAAAAAAGTCAAGAACATTTCCCCAGAAAATTTCCATCCAGATCTCCTATTTCAAAGGTCCTCCTTCCTGGCATCTGGCTGAGCTAAGGCCACCTAGGGCTGGAGTCTGGAGACTTTGAGGGCATGCCTCTCGCTGGTTCCTCTATGACCCTCCCTCTCCATCCCCCAATTCACTTACACCAGGGAATCTATCCTCACGGCTGTGAGGTAGGGAAGGGTTATTGTCCCCATTTCACAGGCTGAGCACCAGAGACATTAAGTTTGACTTGGGCTCCTGGGATTGGGGCCACCCACCTCCTAGAAGCTAGGTGTGGTACTGCAATCTTTTTTCCGCTCATGACCCCTCCTCCCTCGCACTCCCAGCTGGCCAACCCCCTTGCCAGGTCTTCAGTGGCTCAGCCCTCCGGCCAAGTCACACAGTGAAAAAACAGACCTGCTCCAGAGTAGCAAAGAGTCCATCAAACCGTCTGCCTTCACCCGGGGCTTCAGCCCGGTTGCTGGGCCTTTTAAATCCCACCCTTGGCTCAGGCTTCTAAAAGAGACTTGTCCCCATGTTGGGGCTTAGGCCCCTTTGCCAGTGGCCAGTGGAGGAACCCACCACGCCGGGTTCCAGCCCAGGGACCCTGTTCCCAGCCTCCATGTGCTGCTCCCTTTAATTAGCTGCTGCTGCTGCTTCCCAGGGCCCCTTCCCACCTCCTCCCTTCCCCTCCACTTGTTACCTTCGTGTTATAGTTCTCAGGTCTTCTCACTCGCAGGGCCAGCAAATGCAACCAGAGCAGAGCTGCCATCCTCGATCCTCTGGTCCCAGCTGGGAACTGACCCACCAAGGCCCTGCCGCTCCTTTTATCTGAGCCCATGGGCTGAGATTGGCTGCTTCTGTGCAGCTTTTCTAGGCAGGAATTGAGGACCCAGCAGGAGGCCATGAAGACTTGGTACATCCTGGCATGGTTCATGACTCCCTTAGGCCCCTTTGAAGTGCCCAGTTGTTGCGGTTCAGTGATGAGACAGAACACAGCTTTATGCAAGCAAGCAGGCTGGTCAGCGGAGATGGGCTGTTCTGCCCCCCCTGCCTTCCACCTTCTCCTTTTATTATATTTCTCCCCCTAAGCATTACACACTGCTACACAAAGGAATGTATGACGTTGATTCATATGCTTAGTTACCATCCTCTATCTACTACAATCCTGGTTCTCAGGCCTTGAGCCCAGGCTAAAGAAACCTCCCACAGTTGCTGTCCAAGCAATCAAGTTCTCAGGGTTCATATCTAGCCCTTGTCCTTGGATAGAGCAATGTGTGCATTGCTTCTAGGAAACAGTCAGGGTGTGCCCCGCCTGCTTCCAGGTGGAATAGCTAGACATTAACCCTTCATCTCCCCTTTTTTGTTTATTGAAGTTGGCCATCTCATGGTAGCCGCCAATTTGTTTTGTCATGCTATTTAACTCCCAGACAGACAAGGACATAACCTGGGGAGCTTTCCAGGGCAAAATTTTACAAAGTCTTAACAAGGAAGGAATACATTGTACACAGCAACAACAAAAAATAAGCCCAATGATTACAAACACAAAATAACCAAAAGCTTAACATCTGCAATATAATCATCTAAAAGGGGTACACTTCTTTTACTACAATTGTAACCAGCAAAAGGCAATATAAGTATCATTCTACTAAGACAGCAAAGGGTGCCATCACTTAAATTTGCAGGAATATAATTAAAGGTGCATGAACCACAAGTAAAAACCCATCCTGATGATAGGATGATATGGCCATACTTATATGAAACATTAACAGCATGGGAACAATTTAAAAGGGATTGAGAAATTTTTTGACAGCCCAATGGCACCTTTGTACTAGTGCAGTTAACTACACACGCACAGGTGACATTGTGAGCCCCGGCCGGGTACGGTGTGTGAAGGGATATAGCCGTGCGAGGCAGAGTATAGTTGGCCGGGCCCCAATTAGCCATGCTAGAGTACTGGGAGGAAAGATTAGCATAAGCAAAGAGCAGTATCTTATTCTCCTTCGGGCTTGTAACGGGGGAGGCGCTTCCGAGCCAACCCCTACAGGAAATAGCAGGCACAAAAGGCACACAATCATCACAGAATTAGCAGTGATTTGGGCAAGAATCGCCACAGACAAAGTCTTAGGAGTTTCTGGCTGCTGATCTGCTGCCAGTTTTCGTTGAGCCGTGGCGACCAATGCTTTTACTGCTCCCCATGTCACGGGCTGGCTTGGGACGCTACGCCTCCTCCGTTTCCGTCCCGCCGTTGTCGACTCGGGGGGCAACGCGGTCTCCTCCAAGGTCAGCTGAAACTCTGGTATGGGATTCGACAGCCCCTGGTGCCATGCCATGTTGTTTAAGTGCTGGTCGCACGCACCGGGCTGGAACCCACAACGGTCCTGCAGGGAGAGACACAGCAGCATATCCCCGACCCCAAGTGATTAGAGGTGCTGGGCCCAGCCACTGTGGATCGGGCAGCTGACGGTAAAAGACACGCGGTCTTTCCAGTACCTCAGATTTGTGAAAATGCCGATCCGCAGGGGTCTGCTGATCTGCATTCAGTGTTAAATTATTTAAAGTAAACAAGAGAATATACATCTGTTGTTGAATGTCTCCTAAGGTTCGGAGATGCAACTCCCCTTGTTTTAATTGTTTATCTAGCAAGGTTTTGAGTGTGCGATTGGCACGTTCAACAATGGCTTGGCCCGTGGAATTATAAGGGATTCCGTGTTTAAGACGGACGTCCCAGCGGGCACAAAAGGTGGAGAGGGCTGCAGAGCAGTAGGCTGGGGCATTATCTGTTTTAACTTGGCAAGGGCAACCCATAACAGAAAAGCAGGCCAGCAAATGGTGAATAACTTTGTTAGTGGCTTCCCCACGTTGTGGGGTTGCCCAAAGGAAACCTGAATAAGTATCAACGGAAACATGTAAAAATGAATAGGGGCGGAATTGTGGTACATGAGTAACATCCATTTGCCACAGCTGATTTGCTGCGGTACCTCGGGGGTTAACGGCATAAGAAAAAGTAGGAGCAGCAGCAGCACAGTGGGGGCAGGAACGAACAATGGAACGTGCATGATCAGCAGGAATGTGAAACTGCCGGGCCAAAACAGAGGCAGACTGATGAAAAAAGGCATGGCTTTCAATGGGGTCAGAAAAAAGGGAATTTACCTGACCACGCAACGCGCGATCGGCGCGTGCATTGCCCTCAGTGAGTGGCCCAGGCAGAGGGGTATGACTGCGAATATGAGCAACAAAGTAAGGGAAATGACGAGTGGCAAGAAGATGCTGTAAAGACAAAAACAGGCGAAGGAGGTCTGCATCAACCTGAGGGGTAATGAGGGCAAGGGGTAAATGATCAAGTACCTGATAAACATAATGGGTATCCACGATTAAATTAAAGGGACGATCAATAAAAAGTTGAAAGACCAAAATAACAGCAGCTAATTCTGAACGCTGTGAGACGGCGAGTGAGACTACGTAGATCCAAAGCCTCCTCCGCCCCGAGTTCGATCCTCGGCAGCTGGCACCTGATAGGGGACTAAAATCAATTGTGCAATTGACCGTCCACGTGGGAGCGACTGTGGAAGATGAGTCCACACCTGAACCTTAATAATGCCAGTGTAATCAGCATCAATAACCCCTGGAATGACAAAAAAGCCCTGTTTCCCAGCATGTGAGCGAGGGAGAACAAGACCTACAAAGCTGGCAGGGAGAGGTCCCATCACCTGTGTAGGTATGGCACAGACCTCCCCTGGCAGCTGAAAGTCAGTGTCCTCCTGCATGATCAAATCAAGCCCTGCACTTCCAGCAGTCGCTGCCCTCATAGAGTCTACGGATTCCAAGGCAGAGGAGCGATTGCCTGAGTAGGAAACACCCCCGTTTGGCCCTGGGTTCGGGGGGGACCCGTCGCGCGGTTTCCCGACCCGCTACGACACTGATTAGCCCAGTGATAACCTTTCCCACACTTGGGGCACTTCTTTGAGGGTCGGGCTGGTGCCTTAAATGAGCGGCACTCCCGCTGAAAATGACCCTCCTTTCCACAGCGGTAACAACGCTTCCCCTCCTTCCCGGTTTTTCTGAGGGCGGCAGCCAGAACTCCAGCCTTGTGGGCTTGTGTGCCAATGTTCTGGCACGCCCGCAGCATGTCTGAGAGCTCTAAAATACCAGAGACTTGTGCTGCCTGGAGAGCACGGCGGCAATCCTCATTTGCATTTTCAACTGCCAATTTTAACAGGAGCTCGTGAGCTGCCTCAGTGTTATCCACCTGTCGGAGGATAGCCTCCTGCAATCTGTTGGTAAAATCCAAAAAGGACTCTAAGGCACCCTGACGGATACTGACAAAGCTTTTGGTAGGCTTGCCTGAATCCGGGACCTTCTTGAAAGCATGCTGGGCACAGGTGGAGATAATGGGGAAGACAGCCTGAGGGAGTTGAGACTGCATCCCAATAGTAGCAAACTGGCCCTCCCCTGCCAAATGCTCATAAATGATACCTTGCTCTCTATATACCTGGGCTTGGCGTTCTGCCATCTGCCGATACTCACTAAGCCAAATAACATACTGACTGGGTGACAACATCATGCGCAGCAGCGTTTTCCAATCCTCAGGGATTAGGGAGTACCCAGCACCCATCCCTTCAATGAGACCACGCACAAAGGTGCTAGTCAGGCCAAATTCACGAATTGCTTTCTTTACCTCTCTAACCACCGAGTATGGCAGAGTGGTCCAGGTGCCCACGGGGTTGCCCTGGTCATCATTCTGCCAGGTCACCGGGCAAACGGAGACCAGATCAGCCAGCTCCTCTGCTGTAAGATCTGATCGAGCTTTCGCTGCGTGAACCATTTGTTGCACCAGCGAAAGCTTCTGAGCAGATGCAGATGACTCTCCGGGGGGCCCCACGGGGGGAGGGTGATCACACACCGGCTCCGGTGGGGAAGGCCAGGGAGGCGGTGGTAATAGAGGCACTGGGGGCGAAGCAGGGGGAGGGTTGGCTGCAGGAGCGGACGGGGGTGGCAGGATTGGCAGCTCCTCTGTTGGGGCTGGAGAGGGCCTTTCCGAGGCGACACGCTGTGTCGCATCGCCAGGAGGGGGGATGGCTGGAGGGGCGGACGGGGGCGGCGAGAGCACCAGCCTCGCGAGGGAGGGTCTGTCCGAGGCGACACGCTGTACCACGTCGCGGCAGAGGTGCCAGGCATGTAAAGCCTGCACGGGTGCCCGAGGCTCTTTGTGCAATGTCTGGCCCAATCGCTCCCAGTCCGCTAGCTTAAGGCTTCCAGCTTCAGGATACCACGGGCACTGGGCACGCACCTCCTGTAGCAGGAGAGTGAGTTCTCGAGCCGGGCAGTCATGCTGAGCCTTACGCAGCAAATACTGCAGCTCATTGCGGTGTTGCACTTGCAAAGCAGAGAGGGAGCTTCCCATACTTACCACAATGAAAAATACTCACCGGGATCCACGAAGTGGATGAGTGACGTGTCTGAAACCCTTGCCGGGCGAGGTGAGTGCTGAGGGCCCCACGTTTGGACGCCAGTTGTTGCGGTTCAGTGATGAGACAGAACACAGCTTTATGCAAGCAAGCAGGCTGGTCAGCGGAGATGGGCTGTTCTGCCCCCCCGCCTTCCACCTTCTCCTTTTATTATATTTCTCCCCCTAAGCATTACACACTGCTACACAAAGGAATGTATGACGTTGATTCATATGCTTAGTTACCATCCTCTATCTACTACAATCCTGGTTCTCAGGCCTTGAGCCCAGGCTAAAGAAACCTCCCACAGTTGCTGTCCAAACAATCAAGTTCTCAGGGTTCATATCTAGCCCTTGTCCTTGGATAGAGCAGTGTGTGCATTGCTCCTAGGAAACAGTCAGGGTGTGCCCCGCCTGCTTCCAGGTGGAATAGCTAGACATTAACCCTTCACCCAGTGATCAGCCACAGAGCCTACAGCCAAACTGGAAAGTGAGTCCTGGTCTCCTGAGTCACAGCTAGCCCACAGTAAACCATTTACACAGGGTAACAGTGAGTTTGACTGGTCCTACAAAGACCAGGAGCGATGCTGTGTGTCCTTGAGCACCATCTACCTGCACTTTGTCTGATAACACACGATCGACATGCAGCGAGACAAGGCAGGGGAGGGAATATCTTTTGTTGGACCAACTTCTGTTGGTGAAAAAAAGACAAGCTGTCTAGCTACCCAGAGCTCATCTCCAGGTCTGGGAGAGGTATGCAGCTACAACAATGCAAACATCCACATACAGACAGAGATGGTCCATTTACAGAGCACTCTTGTAACACAGCCAGCCGTTTTGTCTCCCCCATGAGTATTTGTTGGGGATTGGTCCTGCTTTGAGCAGGGGGTTGGACTAGATGACCTCCTGAGGTCCCTTCCAACCCTGTGATTCTATGATTCTATGAGCATCTTTTGCAGGTGCAAATGTCGCTGTCCATTTGTAAAAAACCCTGGCCCATGAGAAGGTCATGCAAGCCTGTATCAAAAGCCTTACTAAAGTCTAGGTATACCGTATGCACCACTTCCCCCCATCCACAAGGCTTGTTACCCTGTTAAAGAAAGCTATCAGGTTGGTTTGACATGATTTGTTCTTGACAAATCCATGCTATTGCTTATCACCTTATTATCTTCTAGACGATTGCAAATTGATTCCTTAATTATTTCCTCCATTATCTTTCCTGATACAGAAGATAAGCTGACTGGTCTGTAATTTCCTGGGCTGTCCATAAAAGCTTTATCCGTGGTGGTTGCTGGCTTCATTCTTGCTGGATACAAGCGGGGAGGGGTGGCCATTTTGGAAAAGGGCAGCTCATCTGAGAGAAGCTGTTGTTTCACTTCCCTTGAGAGCTAAGGGGAGTGAGGCCATTTTGAAAGATGGAAATTCTTTGTGAGTGCCTCAAAAGGAGAAGATTTTATAGGCTGGCAGATAAAATGCCAGTTATGAAAAATAGCCAAAATTAACATTTTTATATATATATACAGAGAGAGAGAGAGAGGGAACTCAGAGGGAAGGAAGTGGAAACCTAGATTGTGGGGGGACAGGGACAAGAGGGAAAGGAAACACTATACGTGCGTAGACAGAAAATAGAGGACTGCAAAAAAGAGTGGAACTGGTGTGTGTGTGTGGAGAGGAATGTGGGGTGCAGGAGGGGGGTGGAACAGGTGTGTATTTGTGTAGGAGAATGTGGGGTATAGCAGGGAAGGGGATATTGGTGGGGTGTGTATGTGAGAGGATCCCTGCTATACTGAGCCCCTGCCCCACTCCCTGCAGCACAGCTCCCCATAGCAATGCACCAGGGCATTGGGTTCAGCACTGACTGCTAGTGGACAGCTCCCTCTACTGAGCGCCCTGCCCCACTTCCCTGAAGAACAGCACCCCTAGCATCATATTGGAGTATTGCAGTCAGCGCTGATTCAGAGAGGAGAGCACCCCCCAACAGACTCACCACCCTGGTTCCTGCAACACAGCACCCCCTAGTGCCACCTTGGGTTCAGAACGGACCTGGAGGGGAGAGCAACCCCTGCTGACCCCCCTCATCCCATTGCATGAAACAAAGCGCCCCCTAGTGCCATTCTGGAGCATGGTGGTCAGCACTTACTGGAGGGGAGAGCACCCCCTACTGAGCCTGTACCTCACACCCTGAAGTCCCACACGGGGCCATTCTTTTAAGATCCATGGTCTCCTTTAACAGCTAAGTCAATGCTCTGTCGCCTTCATTTTTGCCCCAAACACCATTTCTAATGATGACCATTGGGGTTTGCCAATGGGTGACGTCATTACTTGCTTGAAAATACAGCAAATGTCCACAGTTTAATATGAGTGGCACTGGGGGGAGAGAAATACACGAGGGGGAAGAGGCGAGAGCACAGAGACAAATGCAGGAGGGAAGCCAGGTTAAAAGAAGCTGCAGAGAGAAAGGACACACCAGAGCTAAGGGCAAAATTAAACAGAGTGGAGCAACGATGCATAGAAACAGAGAAACTGCCAGAGACGATCAGCACCGGGACCCACCTAGCTCAGTCTCCCACCATGAAAGGCAAGTTCACAAACTCTGCATCCAGCAACTCTGGGATGATCTCCCACAGGGGACATTTACCGCGAGTCCCTGCCTGTTTGGGCTGGCATCACACTGGAGCCAAAGCCACCTCCTGTGTGAAATGTTTGACTGGGGGGATTTAAGGGAGATCTCAGAGCATGGAAGAG
Organism: Lepidochelys kempii; assembly: GCF_965140285.1. NCBI lineage: Eukaryota > Metazoa > Chordata > Testudines > Cheloniidae > Lepidochelys > Lepidochelys kempii. The sequence goes on from NC_136392.1 coordinate 37,373,591, forward strand.
AGCAAATGGGAGTTGCTTGAAAACCAAGCCACGCACCCCAGCTGCAACACACTCCAGGTAACTGTATCCAGAGGGGCAGCTGCAGGACGGGTCTGTCACCTGTTTCAGCCTATCTCTGCTGCTCTTCCTCACTACAGGGCCAGATTCCTAGCTGGTGAAAATTCCCATTTCACCCCATGGCAAGTGAGTCCTTCATGCCACAGAACAGCCACTCGCTCCTTGATGGTGGCCTGAACTGGCAACATCAGGGGAAGGGCAAAAACCTCTGCAGGGGACAGTTCCAGTATTGACTTTCCAGAGCATTTTTTTTCCCTATCCCAGGTCACTTAGAAGTTGAGTTTGACCCCAAAGTGGGAAGTTTTATCCCCTTCTGATCTGTGGAGCACCCCAGTTGAAATCCACACCTGGGCAGTGGGGCCAGCATGAGGACTAGACACCAAAGTCCTCAGATGGGGGCTTTAGAAGGACTTCCTGTGTGGGCTGCAGGGAGTTAGAAGATGAGGAGGGGACGCTAGGAGCAGGACTCCTGGGTTGTAGGGTTGTAACCCCAGCCCCGGGAAGGGAATGGGGTCCAGTGGGTAAGATTGGGGGTGGGGTGGGGCTTCTGGATTATTTTCACAGCTCTGGGTGGTGAGTGAGAGGTAAGGGGTGAGGAGGGGATGTGAGTCAGGTCTCCTGGGTTATGTTTCCAGCTCTGGGGGGTAAGTGGAGTCCAGGGGGTTAGAGCAAGGGCATTTGGTTGCCAGGACTCCTGAGTTCAGGTCCCAGCTCTTGGAGTTGAGCAGGGTCAAGTGGGGTAGAGCAGAGGGGGAGAGGCTGGGAGTCAGGGCTTTTGGACTCGATTCTTCTCCTGGCACAGGAGTGACTCTTGTCCCAAATGCCCCTGCAAAGATCATCCACTGCTTCTCTGCTCATTAATCATTAACACCAGGGTTCACCTTCAGGGACACAGGCTGAGTGAATGGAGTGTGTGAACCAATCCCAGCTGACTCATTTCATCCTGGTGGGGCTCCCATACCCCCCAGAGCTGCAGGTTCCCTTGTTCCTCTTCTTCCTCCTCATCTACCTGTTGACGCTGTGTGGGAACCTGCTCATCCTGCTGGCGGTGGCCTGGGAGCACCAGCTGCACAAGCCCATGTACTGGTTCCTCTGTCACTTGTCCTTCCTGGACATGACGGTCTCCTCAGTGGTGGTGCCCAAGGTGGTGGCCGGCTTCCTGCCGGGCGGCGGGGACATCTCCTTCCAGGGCTGTGTGGCCCAGCTCTTCTTCTTCTGCTTCCTTGGCTGCACCGAGTGCTTCCTCTACACGGTCACGGCCCATGACTTCTTCCTGGCCATTTACAAGCCACTGCACTACAGCGCCATTATGAACCACAAAGCCTGCCTGTGCCTGGCAGTAGTGACCTGGCTAGGAGGCTCCCTGCACTCCACCATACAGACCGCACTCACCTTCCAGCTGCCCTATGGCCAAGGGAATAGGGTGGGATACATCTTCTGTGATATCCCAGCTGTTCCGAAGCTGGCCTGCGGGGACACGGCGCTCAACGAACTGGTGACATTTGTGGCTATTGGCTTCCTGGCCTTAACATGCTTCCTGCTGATCCTGACATCCTATGTCTACATCGTCTCGGCGATCCTGAGGATCCACTCAGCTGAGGGCAGGCACCGGGCCGTCTCCACCTGCATGGCTTATGTCACCGTGGTGGTGACCTACCATGTGGCTGGGTTATTCATCTACCTGAGGCCAGGATCCTGGCACCCACTGGATGGTGTGGTGGCTGTATTCTACACCACGTTGACCCCACTCCTGAACCCCCTCATCGACACGCTGAGGAACAAGGAGATGAAGGATGCCCTGATGAAACTGGGGGGCAGGAAACTGCTGGGGCCCTGAGCTATGATTATCCTGCTTCTAGCAGGAGCTTCCTGAGAACTGACCAGGGAGAGAGGGACTTGGAGACAGAAATCAGGCCTCCCCTGTTCTGCCTCTGTTCTGTGGAGGAGCTGGGGTCAGTGGCTTGGAGTAGGAACAGCTGAAAGTCCATTGCTCATTCTCCTCAGTCCTCACACACACAGGCCTCTATACAACCCCCCAGGAACATGCGGTCCAGGCAGACGGGGACATAAAATGGAGGCTTCTGGAATTGTTGTAACATGCCATAGAGTCTATGGCCAGATGGGACCATCAGCACAGCCAGTCTGCCCATCTGTATCTCGCAGGCCACCAACCCCTCCCAGCATCCTCCCACTAAAGCCAACACATGAAATTAGACCAAGACATTACATCCACAGGCAGAAAACAGGAGTGACTGAGGTGCATCATTTCCTGGGGTGGAGGGTCCCTGCACTGGTGGGGGTTTGATTTAGTGAGACATATCCAGGTGGCCATGGCAGTGGAAGGCCAGAAAACCCCGCCGTCACTGCCTGGGGGGAAATTCCTTCCCAGACCCACATAGGATGAATGTGGCAAGACCTATTTATCTAGAAAGAAAAGGAGGACTTGTGGCACCTTAGAGACTAACCAATTTATTTGAGCATGAGCTTTCGTGAGCTACAGCTCACTTCATCAGATGTTTACCGTGGAAACTGCAGCAGACTTTATATACACACAGAAATCATGAAACAATACCTCCTCCCACCCCACTGTCCTGCTGGTAATAGCTTATCTAAAGTGATCAACAGGTGGGACATTTCCAGCAGGGGGGTGGAGGGTGAGAAAACCTGGATTTGTGCTGGAAATGTCCCACCTGTTGATCACTTTAGATAAGCTATTACCAGCAGGACAGTGGGGTGGGAGGAGGTATTGTTTCATGATTTCTGTGTGTATATAAAGTCTGCTGCAGTTTCCACGGTAAACATCTGATGAAGTGAGCTGTAGCTCACGAAAGCTCATGCTCAAATAAATTGGTTAGTCTCTAAGGTGCCACAAGTACTCCTTTTCTTTTTGCGAATACAGACTAACACGGCTGTTCCTCTGAAACCTATTTATCTAGGTTGCTCTCATCGGCCAGCTCTGCGGCTGCCCTGATTCAGAGGTGCTGCTATGACTCCAGCGATGCTGATGGGGGTCCGGCCACATTGACACCAATGGAGCTCTGGTGGATTTACACGAGCAGGGATTACCCACTGCTACTCTAGCAACGGGCTTCCCCCAACCTTAGCTGGGCTGCTGCCCCGCAGTCCCAACCCAGAGCCCCCTATAATCTGAGCCCTGGGATTCTCCCCACAGTGCCTGGCCTGTTTGAGCGTTGCCCTGCTGGGTTTTCACCACTAGATCATGCTCCATGCAGACTCATCCCAGTAAAGCTCTGGAAGCTGCCAGAGGCACGTTAAAAGGATCTCTGTGTAGCTAGCAGCCACGCAGCCCTGGGTAGCGAACGCCAGGCACTGAGCGAAGAATCCCGATGGGATGCCTGCTCTCCCCTGCTGACAGGCCTGGGAACGGGACACCTGGGGCTAGGCTTCGCCTGGATTTGCATCAGACAGTTAGCTCCCAGGAGCGTGGTGAGCAGCGTACCCAAGGGTGAAAATATCATTCAAATACTTGGCTGACTCAGGCACTTTGCCACAGCGGAGACAACGAAGCGGCTGTTCCTCATCCCGGTCCCGTGACAGTGGTGAGTGTGTCTGAGCCGGGGAATGGCTTTTCTTTAGGGACAGAGGGACTGCCAGACCAGGTTAACCCAAGGTCCATCCAGCCCAGGCTCTGATCTGAGGCTCTGGTACCAACTCTTTCATAGGACGCATGGTACAAGAAACCCTACAGAGGGGAGCTAAGAGTTCATCTGCCTCTAGTGGGTCCTTTCTCCCTAACCTCTCCCAGTTTGGGATCACCTCATTCCCTGATCAGGAGAGGATACCCCCTTTCCTGCTTTGTACAATCCCCCTAATTTCATGCTGGCTGTCATCTGTGCAGGCGCTCTGGCCATTGACTTTCCTGCGTGGGCAAGTGTGGGAACTGGAACTGAAATCATGCAATAGATACACGGGCCAACAGGGTCAGCTTCCAGCATTGTTCAGTGGTTTGTGACACTCGGCATCTCTCCAGCACGCCCTTCCTGCATCCAGCAGGCTGATGATGGGTGACAAGAGGAGAACCAGGCTAGATGGATACTGTGCAAGAGAGAACAGTGGTGTGTATAGGGGTAGATAGAGAGATAGATAGATAATCTATAGTGATTGGTCAGGAGGTGACAGACTGGTAATCAGGCTATTTATCTACCTACATTAGCAGGACATTGTTCACAGATGAGGTGAGAGGAGACAAGATGAGAGGAAGGACAGTCCAGCAGTGAAGTCACGAGCCATGGATCTGAGAAACCTGAGTTTAAATCTCCTGCTCTGATGCGGGCTTCCTGTGTGTCTTTGAGCTGTTCTGTGCCTCAGCTCATAGGCTGTAAATCCAGGGATGCTAAACCCTGGGAGAGGTATTTTGAGGAAAAAATACATTTAAAAGTCTGAGGTTGTCACATGCAACAGTCACAGGGTCTAGATAGATACCGGAGGGGATGAATAATCGCTGTGCTTTGCCTTGCAACGAGGAGCCGGTGGGAGACTAGTGTGAAAGGACCTCTGAGTTATGGTGGCATGTTACTCCATTGAACTGAGTGTGGAAGAGAGAGAGACAGAGAGACAGACAGACAGACAGACACATACTGGGGTAACTTCTGCTCTGATTCGCACTGCTCTAGCTACTGTTGCTCTGCACAGGGGGGAAGCAGATGGAGCCAGGAAACCAAACGCCAGTGACGGAATTCATCCTGGAGGGTCTCCCAAACACCAGGGAGCTTCCCTCTCTCTTCTTCCTCCTCTTCCTCCTCCTCTACCTGCTCACCCTGCTGGGCAACATCCTCACCCTGCTGACTGTGCTCTGCGATCCTCGACTCCATGCCCTGCCCATGTACTGCTTCCTTGGCCACCTCTCCTTCCTCGACGCCTGCCTCTCCTCTGTCACCGTGCCCAAGATCCTGGCTGGCTTGGTGGGGCCCGGTGGCAGGGCCATCTCCTTCGGCGGCTGCGTGGCGCAGCTCTACGCCTTCCATTTCCTGTGTAGCACCGAGTGCTTCCTCTATACGGTAATGGCTTACGACCGCTTCCTGGCCATCTGCCACCCCCTGCGCTACAGCGTGGTGATGAGCAGAAAGACCTGCCTGTGGCTGGCAGCCGGCACTTGGCTCACCGGCTCAATCCATGCCATGATCCAGGCCTTCCTGACCTTTCGCCTGCCCTACTGTGGCCCCAATCACGTGGAATACTTCGTCTGCGACATCCCCGCCATGCTGAAGCTGGCCTGCGCCAACACAGCCATCAATCAAGTCGTCATTCTGGCCAACATTGGGGCAGTGGTGGCCGGCTGCTTCCTGCTCATCTGCGTTTCTTATACCTACATAGCCTCCGCCATCCTGAAGATCCGCACGGCCCAAGGGAGGCAGCGGGCGTTCTCCACCTGCAGCGCCCACCTCACCCTGGTGCTGCTGTACTATGGGCCCCCAGTCTTCATATACCTGCATCCCTCTTCGAGTCAAGCATCCGACGGGGTAGTGGCTGTATTCTATACTGCAGTCACCCCTCTGCTGAACCCCTTTATATACACCCTGAGAAACAAGGAGATGAAAAAGGCCTTGAGGAAACTGATTTGTGGACAAACACTTTCTCTGCATGCATAAGATAGATCCAACTCCTGGGAGACTTGCAAAGAAGCCCAAGGACACAAGGTGCCCATCTCCCATGAGTGCAGGGTTCTCCTAGACCCTTATGGTAGGCCAGCCAAAATTTCTCTTCTATCTGGCCACTTTAGGAGGTTGTCATCTTCAATGCCATTCACTCCCTGAGGCTAGCCAAAGCTCTCCAGTCAGCACCTAGATTATTGTTCACAGTCTGAGCTCAATGGTGGTAGTTTTTCAAGGTGGAGGAGTCAATGAGGAGGTGTCTCTCTCCCAGTGTGGGGGCTCAGCTGAGTTTCCCTGTAACAACAGTGTAACCGGTGAGGATCTAATCGCCTGGTACAATCAGCTCCGGGGCTGCCCCACCAGCTGTTTCCTCGGGCTATAACTCCTCAGAGAAAGCAGGCCAGTTCAAACCGTTCACTGACCCATCCAGCCAGTCCCTGCTGCTGCGTCTCATGGGCATGGAGATGGACTAGTTCAGCATTGAGCACTGTGCTGGGATTGACACAGCCATGGAAACTAACCACCCCAACTCTCTGTCATCGCAGAATTAAGGGTGCCCAGTGCACGGCGAGTGGCTGCACTGAATTCTGCATTAATCAACTTTTTGGACAGTTAATGTTGATTTTCTGCTTCCCTTGGGGTTGTTGGGAGGCTAAATCCATGACAGATTTGCGAGTCGCTCAGACATGTCATCAGTGGGGTGAGCTGAGTCAAATCAACTCAGCGTCACTTTGCTGTATTCTGAATAAAGGGACCTGAGTGATAAGATATGGAGTAGAAGTGAGTTTCCCCAGGGAACTGGATGAAGTGCTCTCCCAGAGCTGGATCAGCCAAGTGGAACAGGCTTTGGAAGGAATCCCAACAACCGGAGACCCTGTGGTGCCTACTAAACTTCCTTTGTCCTTTGCCTGCAGAGATGTTAAAAGTGACGGCTTCATTGCAAGTGACAGGTTTCAGAGTAGCAGCCGTGTTAGTCTGTATCAGCAAAAAGGAAAGGAGGACGTGTGGCACCTTAGAGACTAACCAATTTGTTAGTCTCTAAGGTGCCACAAGTCCTCCTTTTCTTTTTTCATTGCAGGTGGTCTCCTACAACATGTGTGAACCCCTTATGATCAAGTGTCTCATACAACATATGACCTGAAGAGAAGTGACAGTCTGACCATTTTAACTATTGCCGAAGCTGTGTTATCTTCCTTGGGGTTTTATTCTTTTACTTATTTCGGTTGTATCTGGAAAATAGCAATAATAAAACTCCAGACCATTGAAATCAATGGGAGGATCTGGGCCAAAGTTCTTTGTATTTAGCTGTGACACTCTGGTTCCCTCCTCCAGAGGTGGGCAAGAGCTCTGTCTAGCTCAAAAGCTTGTCCCCTCCACCAACAGAAGTTGCCCCAATGAAAGGTGTTCTCTGACCCACCTTTTCTCTCTCAGATCCTGGGGCCACCATGGCTACAACAAGGCAAACAATATCTCATTTATCCATCGAGCTCCCTTATTTCGTCTCACTCATACAAAGAGAATTGAAAACTAGCTATAACAATGACTGCAGTACATTTCTTCCCCGTGGAATCCTGTCTTACATTTATTGGATGCTGAATGTTAATAAAAACAGATACCTTTTTTCAGTAGAAAGCCTGTGCAAGGCTTTAAACAGCATTTCCAGTTGTTGCCTGATTCTTTGTAATGATTAATCATAGCTGGATTGATTGCCAGTCCTGAGGATTTTTCACCCAAAGACTTGAAACTGCTTGGAAAATGTTATCTAAATAACCCACCTGTGAGGTGCCTCGTTGCCTTTTGAAGGGTAGCCACCTCTGAGGTGGGACACTGTGGCTGTTTTACAGTGCACTATAGTGGTGCATTACTGTAGAGGAAGAAGAGCCCTGTACCAAGTTCAGACCAAAAGAGTGAACAGAAGAAGGCAGAATGAGACAAACTGAGTCTGCGTTTGGGCTGGACACCAGCTCTAAGGAAAAGTGACAAGGCGACTAGGAGCAGAGAGTTGGTTTCAAGTTTAACCCAAAAGAGGGAAATTCCCAATGCATCATGCCCCCTAGCACCACATTGGGGCATTGAGGTCAGCACCGACTGCGAGGGGCCAGCGCCCCCTACTGGACCTCCCACCTCACTCCCTGAAGCACACCGTCACACTGGGACTCAGAGCCATTCCCCGGCAGGGTCAGCGCCAGGAGCGGGAAGGGAGTTCAGAGTCACTGCCCCATTTGACACTTGGCACCTCCAACAAGCAATACAACAGGGCTGGGAGCTGGTGCCCGATGTCTTGGTGTTTCCACTAGTATGTGCCCTGGGAGTGGGGTGGGCCACTGCCAAATACTTTTACTGAGCCAATCGAATGCCCCCTTTGCGCTAATGACCCTCAGCCATTAGTGGACTGGAACCAGTGCCCCATATGCCATTCCCATATTCACTAGCTCAGGGCCAGATTGGAGCTGGGGTGGCAACCCTTAATGGAGAAAGGCCTCATATCCTATTCCTAACCCCCTGAGCCAGCTAGACCCCTTGGCCTTGGGCCAGATCAGAGCCAGCTGCCCCTAGAGTGGAGAAGCCTCATATCCCATTCCCCACCCTGCACCACCACCCGAGCCAGCCCGTCCCCCTGCTCTAGGACCGGATTGAAGCTGGTGCCCCCAAGGGGGGGAAGGCCCAGTATCCCATTTCCAGACCACCCATGAGCCATCTGGCTGTCGCAGGGTGTTTAGCTGTGACGTGCTACTCTGTACTTGTCTTTACCATCCATTTGTGAGGGATTGTTGCTGAGAAATTCTCCACGGAACCCGGGTCCATTTCATTGGCTGGAGTAAATCAGCGGAGTCCCACTGAACTCGACTGGTCTTCGGCTGATTTACCCCAGGTGGGGATCTGGTGTTAGATGTCTGCTTCTGCTTGTGACATTGTAATTGTTCTCCAGGGATTTTTGGCCTTACTAATGTCTCACCTTGACTTAGCTCCCCTCTGCACGCAGTCGGGTTTCATTTACACTCACTGTTTGCCAACATTTCTGCTGCGGCTAACAAGCCCCATAGGGACAATAATTCAAAGCTCTCCCTAATTAGCCCTGGGGATTACACACTTTGCAAGCAGGGAGCAAAGGCAACAATTAAAAAGTCAAAGCAGGGAGGAACTGCAAGTTTTTTAACGAGCCTCAGTGGGTACCAGAAATCACGTGGTAACACTTTGACCAAGCAACAGGGAAACACACCTCACAGCTCCTTAAAACTCTAGTTACAGCTGTGCAGCTTTGCAGATCTGTCTGCTTCACAGCCAGCGGCGGGCCGGAGGCTCAGCAGCCATATTGTGGCTACTCTGGTTTACACCAGCTGGGGATCTGGCACCACGGAGTTTATTATAACTACACCAGTGCGCCCAGCTCCAGGTGTGGCCCGTTGACTCCAATGGTGCGAGGCCGATTTCCAGCCACGGGTCATCCGGCCCCTGTCTATTCTGGGCCCTTAATTCTAAATTCCCTCTTCTGTTCATTCCCTCTGGGGCACCTGGGATCGCCACTGTCGGCAGACAGGACAAAGGCAAGATGGACCTTTGGTCTGACCCAGTCTGGCCGTTCTTATGTTCTTATGTACTTTTTATGACGACAAAACTGTTCTGTGTAGAAGGATAAAGTGTCTCACACAAAATAAGAAGAGAGATGACAGACTGTCCATTTTTACTGTTGCTGCAACTACCAGGGTTCCATTCCGTAGGGCAGTGGTTCTCAGCCAGGGGTACACGGGGGCAGGCAGAGGTCTTCCAGGGGGTACATCAGCTGAAATGTCAGTACACTATTTATATTCCAGTTGATTTGTTTTATGGTTAAAAATGAGAAAGTCGGCCCTTTTTCAGCAACACTTGTGTGTTTTTATGTCTGATTTTGTAAGCAAGTTTATTTTAAGGGAAGTGAAACTTGGGGGTACACAAGACAAATCAGACTCCTGAAAGGGGTACAGTCGTCTGGAAAGGTGGAGGGCCACTGCCTGAGGGCTTTATTCTGTTACTTTTCTCCATAATCTCAGCACCTCCCATATAAAAAAAGCGGGAGGGGTGATACTAAATGAGAACAAGGACACTGCTGATGGGAGCCAGGGTGTGCCTCGGGAAAGCAGGCCACTAATAACAATGAGACTCACGTCTTAGATCTCCCAGGCTCCGGCCTTGTGTTTTAACTACAAGGTTGCTATTAGCACCCTATCCGCTCTGGACAAAGCTGAACACCCGGATGCAGTTCCTTCCCCCCAGGTTAGTTTTATACAATGAACGATAGGGACCGACACCTTCTGAAACAGGGAGTTTAAGGCCAAAAGGGACCCTTAGATCATCTGGTCTCATCGCCCACGTCACACAGGCTGGAGAGGTTCTCTCAGTAGCCCCTGTATTAATCTCAATAAATTGCGCATGGCTAAAACATCTTCCTGAAGAGCCTCCAGTGCGGATCTGAAGACTTCAAGAGATGGGAAATCCACCCCGTCCCTTGATAGTTGAGTCCAATAGTTAATCGCTTTCACTGTTAAAACAAAACAAAACTGTAGGTCTTATTTCTGAGCTTGGAAGGATCAGATTTTTATTGGTAAATGTTGGTAAAGATCAATTTCCCCATGCACACACACAAACCAATGGAAAATATTTCTAACCATAAAAACTGAAATTTACCGATAGACAAAAGTAAGGAAAGTTTAAGCATATTGACCTTTTATATTTTCACATGTGATGTCGACCCTCCCACTACTAATTTTGTACAAATAGATAATATAATTTTAAAAATGCTTAAAAATACCCATGGACAGGATCCATCAAACCTGAATTCTGCCAACCCTACTTATTTCACATTTGTCTGTCTGTAACGTCCAGCTATTGTTTCTTATCCTGCCTTTCTCGGCAAGAACATAGGAAAACAACTTGGCCTGGCGGACAGAGCTTCGGTGTAGACCGTGGAAGGGTTTTATCATTGTTGGCAGTAGTGCCGAGGGGGTGTAGACACCCAGACACACAGTCTAGTCTCTTCCCTAAAGAACCGACAGTCTAAGGGTGACTTCCTGACTCTGCCACTAATGGCTGTATGAACTTGGGCAAGTCCTTTCTGCCTTCTGTGTGTCTGTTTTCCCTCCCACTTCTGGTCTGCCTTTCCCTGCTGCATAAGTAATCTCTTGTGCGTAGGGAGCCTTTGTCACTATCTGTTTTTACAGCACCCATCAGGCTCCGTATAGAGGCATAAGAACGTCCAGACTGGGTCAGACCAAAGATCCATCTAGCCCAGTATCCTGTCTGCCGACAGTGGCCAATGCCAGGTGCCCCAGAGGGAATGAACAGAACAGATAATCCTCAAGTGATCATCCCCTGTCGCTCATTCCCAGCTCTGGGAAACAGAGTCTTGAGACACTTCCATGCCCATCTTGGCTAGGGTGACCAGATGTCCCAATTTTATAGGGACAGTCCCGGTATTTGGGGCTTTTTCTTATATAGGCTCCTATTACCCCTCACCCTCTGTCCCGATTTTTCACACTTGCTATCTGGTCACCCTAATCCTGACTAATAGCCATTGATGTGCCTATCCTCTATGAGGCCCTTAGGCGCTTGTTGAAATAATCACAGTATGGCACGAGCCTATTTTGGAGATGGGACACTAGGGCCCAGCAGATCCTCCAAGCCATTCTCAGGCTAAACCTTAGGGTAAAACCAGCCCCTTCTCCATATCCCTTACCCTCTGCTGCCCCTTAGTGGCTATTCCAATCCAACCACTTACAGCCGTGTCAATCTGCGTTTCACTGAAATTCTGTTTGCATTCACTTCCCCTTGTCTTTTTTTTTTTTAAATTCCTGATATATTTCTTTGCCTGACAGTGAGACAGGTTGATGTTTCGCCTTGTACTCTCATGGGCCAGCTGCTTATAACCATTTGTATGGCTTCCCTGATGTCGGTGTGTGTGCGCTACATCAATATTCCTTAAACCACTTCCTTAGGTAAGTTGCTCCAAAGGCTAATCACGATTACAGAACTCCTGCCTAGGAAGGAGTACTGCAGAAAGGGATCTAGGGGTCATAGTGGATCACAAGCTAAATATAAGTCAACAGTGTAACGCTGTTGCAAAAAAACCAGACATCATTCTGGGCAGCGATGAGCTGCCAGAAGCTCAAGAACCGGTTCCTTCACTCGCTCCGGGTCTTTGGTGGCACTTTGGCGGCACGTCCTTCAGTCCTCCAGGTCTTCGGTGGCACTGAAGAACCTGCCTCCAAAACGCCGCCGAAGACCCGGAGTGAGTGAAGGACCCACCTCCGAAGGCTCAAAGTGCCGCCGGGTCAGTACAAATTCACATGGGAGCCTCCCCAGCCGAGAGCTCAGGTGGGGCGGACAGGACGGTCCCGCGGGCCAGATCCTGTCCGTTCCGTCTGAGCTTCCCCACCCCTTTAACAACCTGTTCTGAACCGGCTTCAAAATTTAACAATCGGTTCGCACTAACCGGTGCAAACCGGCTCCAGCTCACCACTGATTCTGGGATGTATTAGAAGGAGTGTTGTAAGCAAGACACGAAAAGTAATTCTTCCACTCTACTCTGTGCTGATTAGGCCTCAACTGGAGTATTGTGTCCAGTTCTGGGCACCACATTTTAGGAAGGATGTTGACAAATTGGAGAGAGTCCAGATAAGAGCAACAAGGATGATTAGGGGTCTGGAGAAACATGACCTATGAGGGAAAATTGAAAGAACTGGGTTTGTTTACTCTGAAAAAGAGAAGACTGAAAGGGGATATAATAACAGTTTTCAAATACCTAAAAGATTGTTACAAGGAGGAGGGAGAAAAATTGATCTCCTAAACCTCTGATGATAGGACAAGAAGCAATGGACTTAAATTGCAGCAAAGGAGTTTTAGGTTGGACATTAGAAAAAACTTTCTAACTGTCAGGGTAGTTAAGCACTGGAATAAATTGCCTAGGGAGGTTGTGGAATCTCCATCACTGGAGATTTTTAAGAGCAAGTTGCACAAACAACTGTTAAGGATGTTATAGATGGTGCTGGTCCTGCCATGAGTGCAGGGGACTGGACTGGATGACCTTTTGAGGTTCCTTTCAGTTCTATGATTCTAGCCTGAATTTCTCTAGCTTCAGCTCCCAGCCATTGGCTCTTGTCATGCCTTTGTCTGCTAGATTAAAGAGCCATCTGCTCAGAAATCTCCTTCCCATGTAGTTGCAGGGAGACTGGGATAAAGTTACCTTAAGCCAGTGGTTCTCAACCTTTCCAGACTACTCTACTCCTTTCAGGAGTCTGATTTGCCTTGGGTAGTCCCAAGTTCCACCTCACTTAACAACTACTTGCCTACAAAATCAGACACAAAAATACAAAAGTGTCACAGCCCACTATTACTGACTTTCTCATGTTTACCCTATAATTACAAAACAAATCAATTGGAATATAAGTATTGCACTGGTATTTACGTGTATGGTACATAGAGCACTATAAACGAGTCACTGACTTTGCTAGTGCTTTCTAAAACTAGGCCAATACCTAGAGGAATTGATGTACCCCTTGGAAGACCTTTGCGTATCCCCAGGGGTATCCCTGTATTGAGAACCACTGCCTTCAGCCATTCTTGTATTAATTCTTAAATCATTCTTGTAGTCACAAACTACCTGATTTTCCAGAGCTTAAATCAGATGTAACTATTATTATTCATTATTTATATTACCCTAGTACCCAGGAGCCCGAGCCATGAACCAGGACCCCATTGTGCTAGGCGCTGTCCAACATGGGACAAAAGATTCCCTGTCCCAGAGACCTCACAATCTAATTAGCCTAGACTACGGCTGTTAAGGTTCCTTCCCCACTCTGAACTCTAGGGTACAGATGTGGGGACCTGCATGAAAACCTCCTAAGCTTACTTTTACCAGCTTAGGTTAAAATTTCCCCAAGGTACAAATTAATTTTATCCTTTGCCCTTGGATTTCCACTGCCACCACCAAACTTTATCTGGGTTTACTGGGAAACGTAGTTCGGACACGTCTTTCCCCCCAAAATCCTCCCAACCCTTGCACCCCACTTCCTGGGGAAGGTTTGGTAAAAATCCTCAGCAATTTGCATAGGTGACCACAGACCCAAACCCTTGGATCTTAGAACAATGAAAAAAAGCATTCAGTTTTCTTACAAGAAGACTTTTAATAGAAGTAAAGGAATCACCTCTGTAAAATCAGGATGGTAGATACCTTACAGGGTAATTAGATTCAAAACATAGAGAATTGCTCTAGGCAAAACCTTAAGTTACAAAAAAGACACACAGACAAGAATAGTCATTCTATTGAGCACAGCTCTTTTCTCAGCCATTTAAAGAAATCATAATCTAACACATACCTAACTAGATTACTTACTAAAAGTTCTAAGACTCCATTCCTGTTCTGTCCCCGGCAAAAGCAGCATACAGACAGACACAGACCCTTTGTTTTTCTCCCTCCTCCTAGCTTTTGAATGTATCTTGTCTCCTCGTTGGTCATTTTGGTCAGGTGCCAGCGAGGTTACCTTTAGCTTCTTAACCCTTTACAGGTGAGAGTATTTTTCCTCTGGCCAGGAGGGATGTTAAAGGGGATTACCCTTCCCTTTATATTTATGACAACGGCTCACAGTGACATCCCATTCGTAAGTCATTCTTGGGATCACAGTCTGAAAGTCACCTCAAATCATTCTTGTAGCTCTTTTCTGACCGGCTGGCAATCAGATTTGATGGTGCCTCACATTGGGCACCCAAGAACCACGAGTCACTTTTGTAAATCTTAACCCTGGGGAGGCAATGAATGCCAGAACAACATGAAAACAGTGCGGTCTTCTGTTCTCCTGGGATTTAAGGATGATACAGGGACCTGATTCGTTGATCATTCTGGTTAGAAACATATAGTCCCTTTCCCACTAGGTGTAAGTTGCCAGGTTAATATGGAGCTGTCATAAATATAAAGGGAAGGGTAAACATCTTTAAAATCCCTCCTGGCCAGAGGAAAAACCCTTTCACCTGTAAAGGGTTAAGAAGCTAGGATGACCTTGCTGGCACCTGACCACAATGACCAATGAGGAGACAAGATACTTTCAAATACGGAGCGGGGGGGGGGGAGAAACAAAGGGTCTGGGTCTGTCTGTGTGATGCTTTTGCCCGGGACAGAACAGGAATGGAGTCTTAGAATTTAGTAAGTAATCTAGCTAGATATGCGTTAGATTATGATTTCTTTAAATGACTGAGGAAATAAGGCTGTGCTGAATGGAATGGATATTCCTGTTTTTGTGTCTTTTTGTAACTTAAGGTTTTGCCTAGAGAGATTCTCTATGTTTTGAATCTAATTACCCTCTAAGGTATTTACCATCCTGATTTTACAGAGGTAATTCTTTTTACCTTTTCTTCTATTAAAATTCTTCTTTTTATTAAACTTCCACAAGGTACAAATTATTTTACCCTTTGCCCTTGTATTTCCACTGCCACCACCAAACTTTATCTGGGTTCCTGAAAAAATGGAGTTTGGACACATCTTTCCCCCCAAAATCCTCCCAACCCTTGCACCCCACTTCCTGGGGAAGGTTTGGTAAAAATCCTTACCAATTTGCATAGGTGACCACAGACCCAAACCCTTGGATCTGAGAACAATGAAAAAGCATTCAGTTTTCTTACAAGAAGATTTTTAATAGAAGTAAAGGAATCACGTCTGCAAAATCAGGATGGTAGATACCTTACAGGGTAATTAGATTCAAAACATAGAGAATCCCTCTCGGCAAAACCTTAAGTTACAAAAAAGACACACAGACAAGAATAGTCATTCTATTCAGCACAACTCTTTTCTCAGCCATTTAAAGAAATCATAATCTAACACATACCTAACTAGATTACTTACTAAAAGTTCTAAGACTCCATTCCTGTTCTGTCCCCAGCAAAAGCAGCATACAGACAGACACAGACCCTTTGTTTCTCTCCCTCCTCCCAGCTTTTGAAAGTATCTTGTCTCCTCATTGGTCATTTTGGTCAGGTGCTAACGAGGTTACCTTTAGCTTCTTAACCCTTTACAGGTGAGAGGATTTTTCCTCTGGCCAGGAGGGATTTTAAAGGGATTTACCCTTCCCTTTATATTTATGACAACGGCTCACAGTGACATCCCATTCGTAAGTCATTCTTGGGATCACAGTCTGAAAGTCACCTCAAATCATTCTTGTAGCTCTTTTCTGACCGGCTCGCAATCAGATTCGATGGTGCCTCACATTGGGCACCCAAGAACCACGAGTCACTTTTGTAAATCTTAACCCTGGGGAGGCCAGAACAACATGAAAACAGAACAACATGAAAACAGTGCGGTCTTCTGTTCCCCTGGGATTTAAGGATGATACAGGGACCTGATTCGTTGATCATTCTGGTTAGAAACATATAGTCCCTTTCCCACTAGGTGTAAGTTGCCAGGTTAATATGGATCTGTCATAAATGGGGGGGAGAAAAAAGGGTCTGGGTCTGTCTGTGTGATGCTTTGCCCGGGACAGAACAGGAATGGAGTCTTAGAACTTAGTAAGTAATCTAGCTAGATATGCGTTAAATTATGATTTCTTTAAATGACTGAGGAAATAAGCTGTGCTGAATGGAATGGATATTCCTGTTTTTGTGTCTTTTTGTAACTTAAGGTTTAGCCTAGAGGGATTCTCTGTGTTTTGAATCTAATTACTCTGTAAGGTATTTACCATCCTGATTTTACAGAGGTGATTCTTTTTACCTTTTCTTCTATGAAAATTCTTCTTTTAAGAAACTGATTGCTTTTTCATTGTTCTTAAGATCCAAGGGTTTGGGTCTGTGGTCACCTATGCAAATTGGTGAGGATTTTTATCAAACCTTCCCCAGGAAAAGGGGGTTAAGATTTGGGAGGATTTTGTGGGGGAAAGACGTTTCCAAGCGAACTCTTTCCCAGTAATCGGGGTTAGACATTTGGTGGTGGCAGCAAAAGTCCAAGAGCAAAAGGTAAAATAGTTTGTACCTTGGGGAAGTTTTATCCTAAGCTGGTAAAAGTAAGCTTAGGAGGTTTTCATGCAGGTCCCCACATCTGTACCCTAGCGTTCAGAGTGGGGAAGGAACCTTGACAGGAGCAGAGCCCGCTGACCCTGAGTGGCTCTGAAGGACAGGCCTCCAGCCTCACCTGCCGTTACTCCAGCATGGAGAGAACCCAGGGGAACCCAGGACCCAGGGGAACACACTGCCTTCCTGGGGATTTTGTTCAAGAACGAGCATGCCATGTCGGGGATGAACATCAGAGCTGAGCTCCGTACCAAAGAGAAGCACAGCTACCTGAACATTAGCGACGCGCAGCTGCAAGATGCAGCCACCTACCTCTGTGCAGTGCCACAAAGGGCAGCTCAGCCTGGGCAAAAACTGCAGGCTGGTGTATTCAAAGGTGCCAAAGGGGGTTAGGCACCCAAATCCCTTTGAAGTTCAGTGACAGTTGTGCACCGAAGTGGGTTAGGAGCCCTGTCATAAATATAAAGGGAAGGGTAACCACCTTCCTGTATACAATACTATAAAATCCCCCCTGGCCAGAGGCAACGTCCTATTACCTGGAAAGGGTTAAGAAGCTCAGCTAACCTGGCTGGCACCTGACCCAAAGGACCAATAAGGGGGCAAGATACATTCAAATCTTGGCAGGGGGGGGGGGAGGCTTTTGTTTGTGCTCTTTGTTTATGTGGTTGTTCCCTCTTGGGACTGAGAGAGGCCAGACAGAAATCCATCTTCTCCAACCCATCCTAATCCAAGTCTCCAATATTGCAACCAGTATAGGTAAGCCTGGCAAGGCAGATCAGTTTGTCTTTTGTTTTATGTGAATTTTCCCTGTGTTAAGAGGGAGGTTTGTTCCTGTTTTCTGTAACTTTAAGGTTTTGGCCAGAGGGGGATCCTCTGTGTTTTGAGTCTGAATACCCTGTAAAGTATTTTCCATCCTGATTTTACAGGGATGATTTTTACCTTTCTTTTTTCAAATAAAATCCTTCTTTTAGGATTGACTGATTTTTCCATTGTTCCAAGATCCAGGGGGTTGGGTCTTTGATCATTTTGTAACCAGTTGGTTAGGATATTATTCTCAAGCCTCCCCAGGAAAGGGGGTGTAGGGCTTGGGGGGATATTTTGTGGGAAGACGTCTCCACGTGGGCTGTTCCCTGATTCCCTGTTAAATCGCTTGGTGGTGGCAGCATACCAGGTTTTAACCTAAGCTGGTTGCAATAAGCTGCGGGTCCCCACATCTGTACCCTAGAGTTCAGAGTGGGGAAGGAACCCTGACAAGCCCCCTTTTCACAAAGGGCTTAGGGGCAAGTTTGTAAAGGGATTTAGTGCCTAAAGATGGAGATATTATCTTCAGTAGGCACCTAAGGTTCCTACACACTTTTGAAAATCCCACTAGATGTGGATTTGCTTTTTTAGATGCCTAAATCCCCTTAAAAACCTGGACTTAGGACCCTAAGCCTCTGATGGTCAATGGGATTTAGGATCCTAAATGGCCTAGGTGCTTTTGAGAATTGTACCCTAAGTGCAGAAGCGGTGGATAGAGTGTCCCCTGGGCTTTCCTCAGAGCTCAGGAAGACAGGGATGTAAAGTCTTGGCAGCTCTTTATGTTTATAAAAAGAAAAGGAGTACTTGTGGCACCTTAGAGACTAACCAATTTATTTGAGCATGAGCTTTCGTGAGCCACAGCTCACTTCATCGGATGCATGCCGTGGAAACTGCAGCAGACTTTATTTATACACAGAGAATATGAAAAAATACCTCCTCCCACCCCACTGTCCTGCTGGTAATAGCTTATCTAAAGTGATCATCAGGTGGGCCATTTCCAGCACAATTTGGAAATTTCCAGCACAATTTTCCAGCACAATTTGTGCTGGAAATGGCCCACCTGATGATCACTTTAGATAAGCTATTACCAGCAGGACAGTGGGGTGGGAGGAGGTATTTTTTCATATTCTCTGTGTATAAATAAAGTCTGCTGCAGTTTCCACGGCATGCATCCGATGAAGTGAGCTGTAGCTCACGAAAGCTCATGCTCAAATAAATTGGTTAGTCTCTAAGGTGCCACAAGTCCTCCTTTTCTTTTTGCGAATACAGACTAACATGGCTGTTACTCTGAAACCTGTCTTTATGTTTATAACATTTGCAGATGACACCAAGGGTTTACAAAGACTTTGGAGGACAGGATTAGAATTCAGAGTGACCCTGACAAATTAGAGACTGGTCTAAAAATCAACAAGATGAAAGTCAATAAAGACCAGTGCAAAGTACTCCACTTAGGAAAGAAAATCAAAAGCACAACTACAAAATGGGGAGTATCTAGCTAGGTGGTTGTAATGCTCTTTTTCAGCATATTATATTATTATTTCAGTTTATAGGGGATCACCAACTGAATGTGAGTCAATAATAGGATGCAGTTGTGAAACAGGTTAATATGATTCTTCCCAACAGGTGTCTGGGTAGTTGAAATCCCGCATCACCACTAAGTCCTGTGTTTTGGATGATGTTGTTGGTTGTTTAAAAACAGCCTCATCTACCTCTTCTTCCTGGTTAGGTGGTCTGTGGTAGATACCTACCATGACATCTCCCTTGTTTTTCACCACTATTCCCCTTGCCCAGAGACCTTCAACAAGTCTGTCTCCTATTTCTACCTCAACTTCAGTCCCAGTGTATTTCTGATATATAAGACAACACCTCCTCCCTTTCTTCCCTGCCTGTTCTTCCTGAGCAAGCTTTACCCTTCCATATCAATATCCAGTCATGCATATTATCCCACCAAGTCTCTGTGATGCCAACTATGTCATAGGTCTGTTTATTAACTAGCATTTTGAGTTCTTCCTGCTTATTTCCCATACTTCTCGCATTACTATACAGACATGTAAGATTCTGATTTGATTTCTCCCCTATGTTCTCTAGCACTTAGTCCTGGGCATGAGTGCCGGGGGACTGGACTACATGACCTCATGAGGTCCCTTCCAACCCTATGATTCTATGAGGTATTAGTAGCAGTGTCAAATGTAAGACACAGGAGGTTATTGTCCTATTTTACTTGGCACTGGCGAGGCCTCAGCTGAAGTATTGTGTCCAGTTCTGTCTGCCGCACTTTTAGAAAGTTGTAGACAAATTGACACGAGTCCAGAGGAGAGCAGCAAAAATGATAAAAGGTTTAGAAAACCTGACCTGTGAGGGTCTGGTTAGTCTTAAGAAAAGAAGACTCAGGGGGTTGAGGATGGACTTAGTCTTCAAATATGTGGGGCTGTTATTTAGCCATGGACAATAATTGGCCACCGTCTGCTTTTGAAGCTGAGACAAAAAGTTATGGGCTAAATCTGCAGACAGGGAGATTTAGGTTGCATATTAGCTCAACAGAGCTGCTGCCTGGCTGGCTCTTGCTACTCTCTTTTCTCCTTGCTTTGAAGCAGCTGCAGCCCCAAAGGACCTTGTGAGGAAACCCCTCCCTGGCCATGCAGTCCCCAAGCTCTGAGTCAGAGTAGGGACTTAAGGCAACACCCCCACTCCCATCCTTGGGGCCACAGCCCCTTTGCCTGCTCTGGGGAACCTTGTGGCTGCCCAGCAAAGCAGTCCTGGAGCCAGCACCTCGGCCTGGCCGCCCAGGCTCCGGCATGGAAAGATCAACCGGCAGCAAAGAGAAAACCATGCCACCTTTTGGAAAGAACATCCCTTGGGAAAGCGATGGTGAGTAAGGTGTCTGCTGGTCCTGGATCTCTCTGCAGTTCAGGCTGTTGCCCTCCAGACAGCGCTGCGCTACAAACAGCAATGCTCTCTATAGACAGGGCACACCAGTTCATTCCAGCCCCTGGTTCTTCCATGCTCTAGTTCTCTTGCCAGCCCCCTTTCTATGTGGTGAGGGGTATGGGGGACTCAGCTGCAGGGCAGGTATTGAGGGGAAGGGAGGTAAGGTTCATGCTTGTGTAACCCAGAGGCACAGAGACCACTGAGGGAGATGAGTGAGTCCGCTCTACAGCCTTAGCTAAGTGCCAGCTGGCCTTTAGCTCATGCGGTAGAGGCCGATGCCTTTAGCTCCAAAGGTTCCCAGGTTCAATCCCACCTGCCAAGACCCCGGGTCTATCGGCATTACACTTGGCAGCAGGAGTCACTCGCAATCCAGCTGTGACATCACTGCTGGATCCCAGGCTCAGCCATGGTGCTGATTTTGCTTTTAAGTGAGTAATATTCCAGTTCCCGTTTCTGAAAGATTCTCCAGGTGCCTCCCCTTTCTGGACTGGTGCCGAGACATTAAACAGACCTTTCTCCTCCTCCTCTTCTGCCATAAGGGATGCTCTTGGGCACTGGAATTGAATTTCAATGGAATCTGAGAGCCTAAATAATGGGGATGGTGTGTGAGGGGCCCGTGAAAGGTTGTCAGTGGTTTTCAACTTGTGGGCCGTGGAGCCCAGGGAGTCCACAGACTAAGTCTAAGATTTCCAAAGGGGTCCATACTTCCAATGAAATTTTTTAGGGGTCTGCAAATGAAAAGAGGTTGAGAACCACTGCACCAGCTGGCCTCTTGAGGTCCCCACCAACCCTCCATGTCTATGATTCCATGAAATCCCTTCAGCTCCTTTCAAAATCCCTGACCCAAGAACTCAAATCAGGGACAGCATCCTCCGACTAGCCTGTCTCTTACCCTCCCCTTGTGCCAGGCTGCACCAGAAAAACGCTGTAACTCAGAGCCAGCCTTCAGTGTCAGGGGTGGAGCACAAGTCTGTTCCCCTAGACTGCACTGAGATACCCAGACCCATAGATTTCAAAGGCAGGAGTGACCATTGTGACCTTCCAACCTGACCCCCTGGTGGACACCCCAGAGCCAGAACCCACCCAGCCACGGCCCCCGGTCAGTTGTTCCCATGGCTCCATGTTTAATGTTTGCATATTAGTCTCAGCCAGTCCTTTTCTGACTCCAGCTGTCAGCCGTCGGGTCTTTCCCTTCCTTGGCCAGAGAGGTTGAAGAGCTCCCTGCTCTCACAAACCCCCACCCCATGGAAGTTCCTACAGAGGGGGTCGAGTCCCTTCTTCGCCTCCAATACCCTCAGGAGATCACTCTCCTTGGAGCTCTCCCCACCAGCTTGTTCTTGTAGCTCTTTTCAATTTGCCAAAGTCCTGCTAGAAGTGTGGACATTAGAGCTGGACAAAATCTCCAGTTGTCAAGGTTCCTTCCCCACTCTGAACTCTAGTGTACAGATGTGAGGACCTGCATGAAAACCTCCTAAGCTTACTTTCACCACCTTAGGTTAAAACTTTCCCAAGGTACAAATTAATTTTACCCTTTGCCTTTGGATTTCCACTGCCACCACCAAACTTTAACTGGCTTTTCTGGGAAACGTAGTTTGGACACGTCTTTGCCCCCCAAATCCTCCCAACCTTTGCACCCCACTTCCTGGGGAAAGTTTGGTAAAAATCCTCACCAATTTGCATAGGTGACCACAGACCCAAATCCTTGGATCTTAGAACAATGAAAAAGCATTCAGTTTCCTTACAAGAAGACTTTTAATAGAAGTAAAGGAATCACCTCTGTAAAATCAGGATGGTAGACACCTTACAGGGCAATTAGATTCAAAACATAGAGAATCCCTCTCGGCAAAACCTTAAGTTACAAAAAAGATACAGACAGGGATAGTCATTCTATTCAGCACAACTCTTTTCTCAACCATTTAAAGAAATCATAATCTAACACATACCTAGCTAGATTACTTACTAAAAGTTCTAAGACTCCATTCCTGTTCTGTCCCTGGCAAAAGCAGCATACAGACAGAGACCCTTTGTTTCTCTCCCTCCTCCCAGCTTTTGAAAGTATCTTGTCTCCTCATTGGTCATTTTGGTCAAGTGCCAGTGAGGTTACCTTTAACTTCTTAACCCTTTACAGGTGAGAGGATTTTTCCTCTGGCCAGGAGGGATTTTAAAGGGATTTACCTTTCCCTTTATATTTATGACATGCCCCCCCCAGATCTCAGCTAGGGTGAAACGCTGGCTGGGATTTCTTCCTGGAGCTCTAGGAAAAACAGAGGGTGAGAAAACCTGGATTTGTGCTGGAAATGGCCCAACTTGATGATCACTTCAGATAAGCTATTACCAGCAGGACAGTGGGGTGGGAGGAGGTATTGTTTCATGGTCTCTGTGTATATAATGTCTTCTGCAGTTTCCACAGTATGCATCCGATGAAGTGAGCTGTAGCTCACGAAAGCTCATGCTCAAATAAATTGGTTAGTCTCTAAGGTGCCACAAGTCCTCCTTTTCTTTTTGCGAATACAGACTAACACGGCTGTTCCTCTGAAACCAGAGTTAATAAGACACATGCACCTCTAAATATACTACAAGTACATAAAGACTAACAATATTTTCCACATCTGAAGGACAATCCCAGCTCATTCTGGGAAACTTTCACGGGAGAGTGCATCAGCTACTTTGTTAGAAGCTCCTGAGATGTGTTGGATGTGGAAATCAAAATCTTGGAGAGCTAAACTCCACCGAATAAGTTTTTTTGTTATTTCCCATGGCAGTATGAAGCCACTGTAGCGCAGCATGGTCGGTTTGCAGGTAGAAACGCCATCCCCAAACATATGGGCGTAGCTTTTCCAGGGCATAGACAATGGCATAACATTCTTTTTCACTGACTGACCAGTTGCTTTCCCTCTCAGACAGTTTTTTGCTGAGAAACACTACAGGGTGGAATTCTTGATCAGGTCCTTTCTGCATTAGAACTGCTCCCACACCACGCTCGGACGCATCTGTGGTTATTAGGAATGGTTTGTCAAAGTCTGGGGCCCTTAGTACAGGGTCAGACATGAGTGTCGCTTTAAGGTGCTTAAAGGCCTTCTGACACTCTTCGGTCCACTGAATGACATTTGGTTGTTTCTTTTTGGTTAGGTCTGTCAGTGGGGCGGCAATTTGGCTGTATTGCAGTACAAATCGTCTGTAATAACTGGCCAAGCCTAAGAAGGATTGAACCTGATTCTTTGACTTGGGGACAGGCCACTTTTGGATAGCATCCACTTTGGCCTGTAGGAGGCTGATAGTTCCTTGACCCACCTGGTGTCCAAGGCAAGTCACTCTGTTGAGGCCTATTTGACACTTCTTAGCCTTAACAGTTAGTCCTGCCTCCCTTATGCACTCAAGGACTTTTTGTAGATGTTCCAGATGGTCTGCCCAGGAATCTGAAAATATGGCCACATCGTCAAGGTAGACGACTGCATATTCTCCTAATCCCGCTAAGAGACCATCTACAAGTCTTTGGAAGGTGGTGGGTGCATTTTGCAGCCCGAAAAGGAGGACATTAAATTCATACAGCCCGAGATGTGTGGTGAAGGCTGACCTTTCCTTGGCAGATTCATCTAGCAGTACCTGCCAGTACCCCTTGGTTAAGTCCAAGGTAGAGATGAACTGGGCCCGTCCCAGTTTCTCCAATAGTTCATCTGTGCGTGGTATTGGATAGTTGTCTGGGCGAGTTACAGCATTTAGCTTATGGTAGTCCATGCAAAAACATATCTCCCCATCTGATTTGGAAACTAGAATGACTGGAGATGCCCATGCACTTTCAGAGGGGCGGATTACACGCATCCGTAACATATCCTGGATCTCCCGTTCTATAGCAGTTTTAGCTTGAGGAGACACCCGGTAAGGTTGGACTTTAATTAATTGGGTGAGCGTTACCTGTGTCAATGGAGTGGTATGCCTGTTCAGTCAGTCCTGGTGTTAGGATATAGATATTCAGGCCTGTCTGTAAAGGCCTGTACTCTAAGAATTTAGGTGTATTCTTATCACTTGGCTAGTGATAGAGGTATAAAAGAAAGAATCAAAACCACTGTCTGCCGGTGTAAGGGCCTTCTCTTACTGTGACAGTCTGAGGCCCTGTGCTTAGGCTCAGGCCTTTGGCTAAGCAGCAAAGGCAGCCATAAGCTGGGAAGCGACCGGGCACATCCTCACATTCCAAACTAGTCACACTGAAATAAGGTGCTATTGGGCTGTTAGGCACTATCAGGACCGGATTGTATTCCTATCACCTCCAGAGAAAGGGAAGTGCCTAGAAAATGTAAAAGGCTGGCAAGAACTCACTTATCAATAGCTGGGATGTGAAATCCTCACTTCTGTATTGTCTTGTCATTATAGTTCCCACTTTGCTGTTGTTTGTCTGTATAATCTCTGTCTGGTTCTGTGATTGTTCCTGTCTGCTGTATAATTAATTTTGCTGGGTGTAAACTAATTGAGGTGGTGGGATATAATTGGTTACATAATCATGTTACAATCTGTTAGGATTGGTTAGTTAAATTTCAGGAAAATGATTGGTTAAGGTATAGCTAAGCAGAACTCAAGTTTTACTATATAATCTGTAGTCAATGAGGAAGTGGGTGGGCATGTGAGATGGGAACAGGGAATGGGGGTAAGAAAATTGGAATCATGTTTTGCTAAAGGGGGAGATGGGAACAGGGAATGGGGGTAAGGAAGTTGGAATCATGTTTTGCTAAGGGCAGGAATGGGAACAGGGACACAGGTGTAAGGCTTTGTGGTGTCACAGCTGGGAAGGAGGATACTAAGGAAGGAAACTGGAATCATGCTTGCTGGAAGTTCACCCCAATAAACATCGAATTGTTTGCACCTCTGGACTTCGGGTATTGTTGCTCTCTGTTCATGCGAGAAGGACCAGGGAAGTAAGTGGGTGAAGGAATAAGCCCCCTAACACCTGGGGTGGTTGAAAACATCAGCGCGTAGCTAGTGCACAGCTCCTTGATCTGCTGTCGTTGCATACGCCCAAGGGTCATGGAGAGGTTCACTTCTTCCACACCACCAGCATTTTTCCCTTTGTCGTAGACACCTTCAGGCCACTCAGGGTCGTCTCCTCCCTGGGCTGGTAAACTGACATACCTTTAATTCTCTGGAATAAAAGGGATTTAGGGAATTAATATGGTACACCTTAGGCTTTTGGTTGGAGGTGGGGAATGCTAGGAGATAATTAACAGCTCCCAGGCGCTCCTGGACGGTGAATGGCCCTTCCCACGATGCTTCCATTTTATGGGCCTGGAGCACCTTTAAAACCATGACCTGGTCTCCTACTTTGAAGGAACGCTCTCTGGCATGTTTATCATACCAGCCTTTTTGCTCTTTTTGAGCATCCTGCAAGTTTTCTTTAGCAAGGGCTGCAGAGGTTTGGAGGGTGTTTGGTAGGTTGGTTACAAAGTCCAGAATCTTAGTTCCTGGAGAAGGTGTAAATCCCTCCCATTGCTGCTTCACCAACTGTAATGGCCCCTTAACCTCACAGCCATATACAAGTTCAAATGGGGAAAACCCTAAACTGGGATGTGGTACAGCTCTGTAGGCGAAGAGCAACTGCTGCAACACTAGGTCCCAATCATTGGAGTGCTCATTTACGAATTTACGTATCATAGCCCCCAAAGTTCCATTAAACTTCTCCACCAGGCCATTTGTTTGATGGTGGTAAGGAGTGGCAACCAAGTGATTTACCCCATGAGCTTCCCAGAGGTTTTCCCATAGTTCCTGCCAGGAAATTAGTCCCTGCATCTGTGAGGATGTCGGAGGGCCAACCTACCCTGGCAAAAATGTCTGCTAGTGCCTGGCACACACTTTTAGCCCTGGTGTTGCTTAGAGCTACTGCTTCCGGCCATCGGGTGGCAAAATCCATGAAAGTCAGGATGTACTGCTTTCCTCTGGGTGTCTTTTTCAGAAAAGAACCCAGAATATTCACAGCTACTCGCTGAAATGGAACTTCAATGATGGGGAGTGACTGGAGAAGGGCTTTGACCTGGTCTTGGGGTTTTCCCACTCTTTGGCATACTTCACAAGACTGGACATAGGTAGAAACATCCTTGCCCATTCCCTCCCAGTGGAATGACCCCCCCAAATGGTCTTTGGTCCTGTTCACCCCAGCATGGCCACTAGGGTGATCATGGGCTAAGCTCAAGAGCTTGGCCTGCTATTTAGTTGGAATTACCAACTGTCTCTGAGGATGCCAGTCTTCCTCGTATCCACCAGAAAGAGTTTCCTTCTATAAAAGTCCTCTTTCTACAACAAACCTGGATCAATTAGAAGAGCTGAGAGGCGGTGGGTTGCTCCATGCAACCGTCCAAGCTCTCTGGAGGCTTTCATCTGCTTCTTGTTCTGTCTGGAACTGTTCCCTTGATGCTGGAGACATCAGTTCCTCATTGGATTGTGGACCTATGCTTGGTCCCTCTGGAAGCGATGTAGGGGATGGGTCTGTTTCCATTGACTGTGAACCGCTCTCCACTGGGACACTCTGTTGGGGTTCAGGCTCTGGCTGAGCCTCTTGTGTAGGGTTACGGGCTGCTGCTGGTTCAGGTTCGGTGGGGCCCTCTGGTGTTGAGGTTGCAAGTACTTGATTCAGTGCTGGCAATGGGTCTGGTGCTGGTTGTTCCGCTGGTTCCGGTTCTGGGACTGGTTCCATCTGGGTCTCGGGGACTGGATCCACTACTTCTGTTGCAGACATTGGCCTGGGGTCCGGGTCCATCACCTCTGACTGGGACCTGATAGAAGTTTCCGGAACAGAGCTAGGCCTCACAGCTTGTTTAGCCTGGTTGCGGGTGACCGTTCCCACCCTCTTGGCCTGCTTCACATGATTGGCCAAGTCTTCCCCCAACAGCATGGGGATGGGATAATCATCATAGACTGCAAAAGTCCACATTCCTGACCAGCCCTGGTACTGAACAGGCAAAAAGGCTGTAGGCAAATCGAAAGAGTTGGACTTGAAGGGTTGAATCGTCACTGGGATCTCTGGGTTGATTAAATTGGGGTCCACTAAGGAAGCATGGATAGCTGACACTTGTGCTCCGGTGTCCCTCCACGTGGTGACCTTCTTCCCTCCCACACTCACAGTTTCCCTCCACTCCAAGGGAATCTGGGAGGTATCTGGGCCTGCGGATCTCTGTTGTGATTCCGGTGCAATGAACTGTAATCTGTTGGGGTTCTTGGGGCAGTTGGCCTTTACATGCCCCAGCTCATTACATTTAAAACATTGTCCAGCTGACGGGTCACTGGGGCGAGGTGAGTTGCTGGAGAACGGGGTGGTGGGACGATAAGGGGTCTGGAAGGTTCTTTGGGAGGTAGGTGGGGCCTTGGGCGGCCTCCAGTCATAGGGTGTGGTCTGGGGTTGTCCCTTCTGGTCTCCGCTCCAACTGCGACCAGTTTTCTTCTTCTCTGCCACCTCCACCCATCTGGCTCCAATCTCTCCTGCCTCAATTACAGTTTTGGGCTTCCCATCTAGGATGTATCTTTCTATTTCCTCAGGAACACCCTCTAAGAATTGTTCCATTTGCATTAGGAAGGGCAAATTTACTGGAGATTCAACACTTGCTCCTGATATCCAGGCATCCCAATGTTTCACAATGTGGTAGGCATGTTGGGTAAATGACACGTCTGGTTTCCACCTTAGGGCTCTGAACCTCCGACGAGAATGCTCGGGTGTTATCCCCATTCTGACTCTCGCCTTGGATTTAAACAGTTCATACTTGTTCATGGGTTCTCTAGGCATTTCAGCTGCCACCTCAGCTAAGGGTCCACTGAGCTCTGGCCTCAGCTCTACATTTATTAGTCTGTAGAGATGCTGTACCCAAGGCAGGCCCTTTCGAAGTTTTCTAAGAAGGCCTCCGTATCATCGCCTGCCTTGTAGGTGGGGAATTTTCTGGGATGGGAAGTGGTACCTGTAGAAGGATTGCTAGGGTTTGTTGGTATATTCTGCTGAGCCTTTACCTTCTCCATCTCCAGTTCATGCTTCCTCTCTTTTTCGTTCTCCTCCTCCACATGCTTCCTCTCTTTTTTCTTCTCCTCCTCCACATGCTTCCTTGCCTCCATTTCCCTCCTGTGGGCAGCCTCCTGTACCTCCTTCTCCAGCCGCATGAGCTCTATCTGTCTTTCATATGCCTTTTGTTTTTCCTCAGCCTGAAATCTGGCTAATTCCAGCTTTTGTTGTGCTGTGGATTCTGTCATCCTAACTTCTCTGTTTTAACTAATTTTACACCCAAGGTTTAGAAATAAACAAACAAAACTTGGCTGTAAAATTTTGCTGTGCTGGAATAGGATGCCTATTCTTTGATAGTGATTGTCAGCCTACAGAAAAAGACAATTCCCTTTGTCTCTGCTCTGGCCCCAAATCAAAGCAAAAAACCTCCAACTACTTGGAAACCTGCTTACCAGCAGCCCAAAGGAAAAAAATTCGTTTTCAAACCTGTGGTTCTTGTAAAAAAAAATCAAAATCCTAAATAAAAAAAATAACAAAAACTGCCACTTTTGTCTCCAGGCAAATGGGTAGAACACCCCCCGCCCCCCCCCTATTTACTTTTAGGGGAAAAAAATACTCAGGTTTGTGAAGACTGTGAATTTCCCTGCAGGATATTAACTACTCTGCCTCCAGGCAAAGAAAACCTGCAATTTACAAAGATAATTCCCTTTTGTCTCTGCTCTGGCCCAAAGCAGAGAAAAAACTAGCTGCTTTCAGTTGGACCTCCTTTCCAACAGCCCCAAAGGAAAAAAAATACTTCCTTTTTAAAATCTGTTTTTCTGGTTTAAAAAAATCTCAAATTGATCTCAAAAGGATTTCAGGTTAATCCCACCACTCTGCCACCATGTCAAGGTTCCTTCCCCACTCTGAACTCTAGGGTACAGATATGGGGACCTGCATAAAAACCTCCAAGGTTACTTTTACCCGCTTAGGTTAAAACTTCCCCAAGGTACAAATTAATTTTACCCTTTGCCTTTGGATTTCCACTGCCACCGCCAAACTTTATCTGGGTTTACTGGGAAACGTAGTTTGGACACGTCTTTCTCCCAAAATCCTCCCAACCCTTGCACCCCACTTCCTGGGGAAGGTTTGGTAAAAATCCTCACCAATTTTCATAGGTGACCACAGACCCAAACCCTTGGATCTGAGAACAATGAAAAAGCATTCAGTTTTCTTACAAGAAGACTTTTAATAGAAGTAAAGGAATCACCTCTGTAAAATCAGGAGGGTAGATACCTTACAGGGTAATTAGATTCAAAACATAGAGAATCCCTCTAGGCAAAACCTTAAATTACAAAAAAGACACACAGACAGGAATAGTCATTCTATTCAGCACACTTCTTTTCTCAGCCATTTAAAGAAATCATAATCTAACACATACCTAGCTAGATTACTTACTAAAAGTTCTAAAACTCCATTCCTGTTCTGTCCCCGGCAAAAGCAGCATACAGACAGACACAGACCCTTTGTTTCTCTCCCTCCTCCCAGCTTTTGAAAGTAACTTGTTCCTCATTGGTCATTTTGGTCAGGTGCCAGCGAGGTTACCTTTAGCTTCTTAACCCTTTACAGGTGAGAGGATTTTTCCTCTGGCCAAGAGGGATTTTAAAGGGGTTTACCCTTCCCTTTATATTTATGAAACCAGTCATGGTCACACAAGGGCCAAATCCAGAGATGACTCCACCTCCTTGCTGAATATCCCCTGGTTTATGCACCCAAGGACGGTATCTGCCTGCTTAGCTCCAGAATTGCTCTGAAACCTCTTGTTTGGATGGGTTCCACCATGCTCCCTTTCAGAGCCCCTGCTCTTCAGGTCACAGCTCCCGTCCTGCCAGTGTGAACAACATCCCTTGTCCCTCGATGTTTGACCTTGCATTTGGATGGATTCACATGCAGTTCTAATTGAACCCAACTCACCAGGTGACCCAGGTAGCTCTGTAGCTTGGAGATGTCCTCCACCCACCAAAGTTTGTGTTCTCTGCAGACTTAGCCAGCAACAATTTTACATGAACTTCCAGATCATTGATACAGATACTGAATAACCTGAGGCCCAGAACAGAGCTTTGTGGGACCCACCAGCAACACACATGTGGATGCTGATTCCCCTTTGAAGATCACACTTTGAGGAAAATCAGTTAGCCCGTTTTGGAGCCATATTCTTAATTTGAATGTTTTGTGGTATTTGGGCAAACTCCCTACAAGAATCCATATATATATCAGATCAGCACAGTCACCTTAATGCAGCAGACTTTTAATGTTGCTCAGAAATGAGAAAATGGTCATTGAACATGGACTGTTCTCCACGAACCCCTTTTGACTGGCATTAACTCTGTTTCCTGTTTTAGTATCAGCCTTTTGGTAGATCCAATCTCAGCCATTCCATTATTTGGCTCTGGATCCCTCTCTTGAAATTGGTATATCTGATGGATGAGGTGTGGGATATGTCCACCCAGATATCAGTGTCACGATCTAGAACCATTCCAGAACCTCTCTAGATCCGTTCAAATTCAATACAGATAGGACTATAATACGGTTTAAAAGAGAACTTGATACATTCATGGAGCTTAAGTCCATTAATGGCTTTTAGCCAGGATGGGTAAGGAATGGTGTCCCTAGCCTCTGTTTGTCAGAGGGTGGAGATGAATGGCAGGAGAGAGATCACTTGAACATTACCTGTTAGGTTCACTCCTTCTGGGGCACCTGGCATTGGCCACTGTCGGCAGACAGGATACTGGGCTGGATGGACCTTTGGTCTGATCCAGTATGGCCATTCTTATGCTCTTAGATGCATGAATACCCAATTAACTCCATTTAAATTCATGCTAGATTCATTTCAGCTGATGCTGTTCCATTTTAGATCTATCCATACCCCCATAGCCACCTGTAGATCCCTTCTAGATTGATGCACATCCCTCTACATCCATTTTAGATCCATCTAGACCCCCATACATCCATTCTAGATCCATCTCCCCACCCTACCAGTACCAGACCCACCCGTTGTCTGTACCCTGCTGGTAGCTACAGTCGGGATCACCGACCTGACTCGGGACCAGCAGGGGGGTTGGCTGGGAGCATCCATGTCTGGTCCCTGAAAAGGTGGGATGCAAGAATGACTAAACCAGTGATGCTCCTGGTTCTCTGTGTGTGAATCCCTGTAGGGGGAGAGCACCTCCCCTGACAGGCCAGGGACCCCATGGACAGGGGATGAGGCTGAGCCCCCTTGGGGTTGATAAACTCAATGGGAGTGTCACTTTGGGTGTCACATACATGTTCTGTTTTAGGCCCAGGAGGCCTGACAGGGGTGCTCCGAAAAAGCGAGGCTCAAACGTGGCAAAGCGGTGAATTCGTGGCTTTACTGAAGGTAAGTGACACACCCGCAACGGGGACTCCAAGTGTTGCTGTCACGGAGGCGGAGAGCCTAGCGCACCGGAGCAATGCCTGGGACGAAGTCCAACGAAGGGCCGGATAGCAGGCATTAATATACATTTAACATTATTAGCTCATGTATAATTACTAAGGGATTGTGCTTCTTTACTGGCAAGGGGCCACACGAGGCAGTCGAGGCCAGTTGTGGGCAGTTTCGACCGGTTCCTCATGTCCGCCACTGACCGATAGTAACCGTCTGCACAAGGAAGTGTTCCTCCCTAGCTAGGCCGTCACAGAGACTTCCGCAGTCCCTTACAATACACAATGTCTGGGGTGGGGCGCTAGTATCAGGGTGATCAGAGCCACCGGCCTCCATCTCACACACAGGGGACAGGGGTGTGTTTTCTCACCCAGCACCGACACCGATCAGTGTTACCCACAGCCCACGGAAACAGGCGAGCTGGGGAAGGGCAGAACTTGCTGCTTGGAACAGTGACAGCAGCACAGAGATGCCCTAGAGGGGAGGCCCCACGGCTCATTCTGTACCCCCTGAACCAGCCAGTCTCCTGCCATGAGGCCGTATCACAGCTAGCCCCCACCGCCAGAGGGGAAAGGCCTCAAGTCCATTCCCCACTCCCCTGAGCCAGCCTGTCCCCCATCCCAGGGCCGGTATCAGTCTCACCAATGCTGCATGGAGAGGCAAAATCCCTTCCCTGCTCCTATGCCTCTGTTTTTACAGCCCAGGCTCTGGCCAGTTTTGCCCCAGTGGTGCATGAGGAGTTCATGGTGTTGCTTGTTCACTGTAAGCGCCCCTAGATCCTTTGTTGAGCCCCAGTTCTCCAGGACACAGTCCCAGATCTGGGGAGGTGTCCACTTCCCTGGGGCTGAGATGGAGAATGCTGCATGTGCTGGATTCTCACCGCTGGGGTGTGACTGGGCCCAGCTCACTAAGTGCCCCAGCTTGCTCTCTGCACCTGCCCTGGCTTTGTCAGCATTTACCACACTGCTCAGTGCTGTGACACCTGCAGATCTGATGGCAGCTTGAGCTGGGATCCTGGGGTGACGCTGGTTTCTGGCGTCCAACCTGAGACTTCAAGCAGGTCCAGGACTGTCAGATGACCAGGGCTGCATTGTGCTGGGTGCTGTACACTGTTTATTAGGTGTATTATGGTAGCGCCTAGAAGACCCAGTCATGGCAAAGAATCCCATTGCCACTGTAGGTGACTTGTTAGGTGTATTGCAGTAACACCTAGGTGGACTCTGAGCTATGGCCTAGGACCCCAGTGTGCCAGGTGCTGTACAAACACAAAACACAGTGATGGCCCCTGTCCCCAGTCTCTTCCCAGAGCATCAGAGCTGGTCCATGGATCCCTGCTGCACTGGGCTAGGTTTGTGATACATTTTCTTTGCAGGGGAGCTGTTGCAAATAGCAATGGAGTTTGCCTCCTGCCTGAATAGCCCTTGATTAGAGTCAGTCAGGCTGGGAGGACACACAGAGTCTCTTTGGGATCAGGCCTTGAATCTGCGCTGAGATGCCTGATAGAGGGGACTGGCCAGGTGCAGAGTGGAAGGGGAATGACGTACAAGAGAAACTAAGAATACCTTGGTACTGATTTCTCCTCCAGTGGGCCTAAAGTGCACTCCTGTTGGCAGGGAGTTGGCCTAGGTGTCAGTGGTGGGATACCAGAGTTAATATCAGTCACACAGTGATTTGCTTTTTCACTGGTGATTTTCCTTGTCTTTCTAGCAGATCCGGCATGAATTACTCAAACCCAGGGCGTGAATTCACCACCAGGCCCAAAACCCTGGTTACACCTGCTAGGTACAAGTTAGCTGGGAGTCCGAGGCTGGGGGGCATTCATTCAGTTCCCAGGAAGGCACCAATTCATTGTTTTGCAACTTCATTTTTACTCATTGCTGGCTAAGAAGCAGCGAGCGAAATGCACCAGGCCGTGTGGATGGGCAGGGCAGCGGAGGTTAGGGGGAGGTGTTCAGAGCTGTCATTTCAGCTGAAATCAGTTAGGTGCATAATTTCCCAATTTCCCTTCCCATGAACAAACTCCCACTCTTCTTGTCGGTGCTGGGAACAGGTGTCTTTGGAATGGGCGGTGGCTACCCCGGGGGAAATAACATGTGGAAAAGGCCCAGTGAGGATAGGGCAGGCTGCAGTTTTAACAGAAGTTAGCAGGTCAGGTAATGATGAGGATCTCCCATAAACGGTCACTCAACTGGCTGACATGGGGGAGGGCTACAAACTGCCGGGTCTGCCCCAGGGTTTGGATCGTGTCCGTTACCCCGGGGTAAATAAACCAGCTGGTTCCCTAGCAAAGACGCAGCCTAAGGGCCTGGGTTGGGATTGCCAAGGGAGTTGTGGGAGTTCGAATTGAACATGGCTCCTAACTCCCCGAGGCTCCCTGCCTTGATGCTCATGGGTGGGGCACTGCCTAAGAGGAGCGGTGTCTGGGGTGGGGGAGATCAGCCTGGGGGACTCAGCCCCTCTGCAAAGCAGGCCCTGCATCTGGGCCAATGCAAAGGGCAGAAGCGGCGCAGATCCAGCCCATGTAGCGATTCCCAGCACGGCTCAGAGCTGCAGCCTCCTCATCGTGGCCTGTATCCAGGGGATGAAGGTGGAGACTCTTGTGTAGACCCTTGGGGGGCTCCCACTTATAGGCCCCCAAGAGACAATGCCCTGGGCTGTTTTCCCACACACCAGGGGGCCCCCAGAGTCACCCTGCGAAACAAAACAAGCCACAGATGGTGAAAAGCTCAGTGAGTCATTTCCCACTGCTCTTTAAACACTGGTGGACACTTTAGTGACACCCCCCCTGCTACCCAGATGGTCTCTGCTTGGGCCCCCCCACAGCCCAGCCTGTCTCAACAAACCCCCAACTCCTCCCAGTCAGTCTCTGTCCCCCGCCACCCCCCGAGAGAAGACCAGATATTTTCCCATTGGTTCGTACAGCACTTAGCGCAGCAGGGCCTGATCTCTGATCTTAGCTTGTGGGCCCAGCTGCAACAGCAGGAGCCTCGTTAATAATAAGGATTTATCAAGGACGCTTGGGAGTTTCACCTTAAAAGAGGCTTTACTCTCCTTTGGGTCCCCCACACACATCATCGTGTAGCTGTTATATTTAGAATATGGCCCACCAGGATACTTCAGACACGTCTGATCATCCAGCACCTTCAAATCCACCTCCTGGAGTTTATGGGGGAGCTCCTTGTTCTGTGCACTCGTCTGGCCCCAGCCGGCGACACTGCACACGGTCCCTGGTTGCACTCCCTGATGAGCCAGGGGGAGCGGGATGAGCCCGACCTGTTCATTGAGCTTTGCCTTGTGCTCCAGCTACAAACAAGAGAGGACACAAGCTCCAGGGTCAATCTGAAGGTCAGAGCTGATGATGGGTAGAGAGAGAATCCAAGAAGAGAGAAACTACAGCCAATGTAGATGGGATGAGGGTAGTACCTGCAGCAGTGTGAGGTCACTGCGGGAGGGGTGATGGGGTGGGGTGTTACCTGCAGCAGCATGAGGTCATTATTACGGGTCTCTCTGTTGTATTGCGGATGGGGGATCTGGTGGCGCACGGAGAGTTTCTGTTGGCTCGGTTCCCCTTGGTTAATGTCATGGGCTCCCAGGCACACACTGATCTTGCTGTAAAAGCCAAGAGCAAGACATGGGCACTTGGGGCAGGAGTGTACTGAAGTGGGGGGTGGGCACATGTTGGTCTGACATAAGTACTGATCTTGTGGGCAGCATGGGACACTCAGGCACTGATCTCAGACGCCTTCATTCCCCTTGACCCCTGGGTCTCAGCTCCCCTCCAGCCAGGGGACCCCTCCCAGCTAGATCCAGACAGGGGTCTATGCCCAGCTCCCGCCACCCCAGAGCTGTCCTTGGGCTCTGAGCCCCTCCCTCTCCCATCTCGGCAATGGGCCAGACCCCAGCTGGTGCCAATGGCTGTGGCTCCATTGATTTACCCAGAGCTGGATCTGGACCATGGTTTGCAGAGGCCCCTAGAGACATGGCGACGCCCCCTGAGCAGCTCAGACCCCTGGGCTCTGCTCTCCCAGCCTGTCACACTAACTGCTCCTTCCCTGCAACCTGTGACAGCACCAGAGCTCCCGGCTCCCCCATCACCCGCTAACCCCGACCTGCCCCGACATCCCCAGCACAGAGGCGCTTACTCTCCATTGCAGTGAGCGGCCGTCAGCACAAAGTTCTCCGCCACCAGGAACCCTCCACAGCGAAAACTCATGGCTCCGTGTTTTATTTGCAGACAGGCCATATAGGGTCTAGAGTGGGGCTGGGCTTCCCGGCCTCCGATGATCTCACCTGTTGGGGGGACCAGGTTCATATAAAGAGTCTCATCATCTCCTTGGGCCGAGCTGGGACCGAGCTCCCCATCCCAAAGGGGAGTCCCCACAGCCTCAAACCACCCCCTGTGGTGCTCTCCCTGGGGGATCCCTGTGCCTGGAACTCTGCCCCATAGAATCATAGAATCATAGAATATCAGGGTTGGAAAGGACCTCAGGAGGTCATCTAGTCCAACCCCCTGCTCAAAGCAGGACC
This sequence comes from Lepidochelys kempii, assembly GCF_965140285.1. Classification (NCBI taxonomy): domain Eukaryota; kingdom Metazoa; phylum Chordata; order Testudines; family Cheloniidae; genus Lepidochelys; species Lepidochelys kempii. The sequence goes on from NC_136392.1 coordinate 37,409,946, forward strand.
AATCCCCAATTAAATCATGCCAGCCAGGGCTTTGTCAAGCCTGACCTTAAAAACCTCTAAGGAAGGAGATTCTACCACCTCCCTAGGTAACGCATTCCAGTGTTTCACCACCCCCCTAGTGAAAAAGTTTTTCCTAATATCCAATCTAAACCTCCCCCACTGTAACCTGAGACCATTACTCCTTGTCCTGTCCTCTTCTACCACTGAGAACAGTCTAGAACCATCCTCTTTGGAACCACCTCTCAGGTAGTTGAAAGCAGCTATCAAATCCCCCCTCATTCTTCTCTTCTGCAGACTAAACAATCCCAGTTCCCTCAGCCTCTCCTCATAAGTCATGTGTTCCAGACCCCTAATCATTTTTGTTGCCCTTCACTGGACTCTCTCCAATTTTTCCACATCCTTCGCATCCTGAGCTCTGCCCCAGACTGGACACCCCATGGGGCCGGAGGGTAAATCTAAAGCTCTGACCTCACGAGATGGAGAATTGGTGCAAAACGCACCGGGAGTGGGTCAGTAATCGCACTGCCTTGAGGTAACGGCTTTGGGTGTCAACGTCAGCCAGAATGCCACTGACAGGTCCCCTGCTGACATTTCACCTTCTCCAGCAACCCCTAGTGACAATCCAGGGCTGGTCCAAAGCTGCCCCTCCAAACTGCTTTTGTACAGAAAATCAGATTGTCTAGACAATGAAAAGTTTCCCAGAAAGCGTCTCCTCTCCTCAAACATTTTGGCTTTTTTTTTTTGGAAAACTGATTATTTCCCCCCCAGTTTTTGCCAGTTTTCAGCTGAAAATGTGTGAGTTTTTAGTCACCAAAACAATTTTAATTTTGGTCACACTACAGACGAAGATGGAGTGGCAAGGTATGAAAGGGAAACATGCTGCCCCCCATCTGTTTAGCCCTGCTGCCTTCACAGCCCTTCAGCCATTACTGCTTTTGTTTCTCCAAATGTTACCAAGATTGCCAGGATCTATGGCAACGTTATGCAGACCTGGCCAGCAAATTTGAACTAAACACTCATCCTCTGAAAAAGCATTGGGAGAAGGAACTAGGCCAATAATTTTCTGCTAACCAAACGGAAACAAATTGTAGCCCATGCTCCGAACTGCTCCTTGGAGCTACATTTAAGATGAATTCCACAGGAAATCCTATGGAGGATGCATTGGACCCCTCTTCAACTGTTCAATGCACGTGCTGCTAAGTCAGCTGTGACACAGAAGGTGCTGACTTCACCCATATGCTCATAGACCAGTAGGCTTTGGGCAGAACTGAAGGGGACAGTGTTTTTTCCCCCCCATCAAATAAAATTAAACCTGTAATTTTCAACCTAGTGGGTGTTAACTGGAAGCAGAATAAAACAGAAAGACTTCGGCTAAGCAGAGCACTAACAGCAGTGAAAAGCAAGTACCGCCAAAACGGAAATCCAAAAAACAACCAACAATCAAAGATTAGAGCGTAGACATCCTCAGCTTGGCTGCCAAGGGAAAGAGCTATCGACTGTTACAGAGATTTCCAAGAGAAGTTTCAGAGTAACAGCCGTGTTAGTCTGTATTCGCAAAAAGAAAAGGAGTACTATGAGATGCTTTCCTTGAAGTATCTGATCATCTTGTCAAATGCATGGATCCACCTCACCACCCTGCTTCCCTACCCACTTCCTTCCACTCCCTGTATCTATCCCTCTCATTTGAATTTTGCTTCTAGCCTTTATCTTACTTTAATAACTTTTCTTTAACTAGCGGGATTTTTATAAAGCATATTTTGTTTGTAAATTGTGGAATACAATAAAGGATTGATATTCTAACCATTCATATTATAGATAACTAAATATTTGAAGCCTAGCTAAGGTGAGGTAGCAAATACTTAATATCTTATGAGGTGTTTATGCATTATGAGAAGTTTATGTATATTTTGCTGTTTGTTTTCTCACTCTCTCTATATATCTTTTAAAAATAATAAAAAGTTATTAGAAAAACAAATTACTTTGGGGGTCTTCACTGAAAAGTTGAAATTTCCCAGGGAAAAACTTTTCAGACCAACTCTGAACACATCTCAGCCCAGGTGGATGAAGTCAAAGCTAGACAATTGGTGTAAAGACATCAGGGTGGAGGTGACAGGAGGGGCAGGGAAGAGCTGGTGAAGCTGAAGGACAACGTAGGCAGAAGAAGAAATGGAGATAAACTGGGCAGGGATAGATGGAGGTGGAAGTGAGAGGGTCTCTAACCATCAGAGGGATGTAGGACTTAGGAATTGCCAGACTGCATGGTTTGTTTTAACCTTGTGCAAATGCACGTCCTGAGACACTTGTATGGGTTGAAGGCTGGTTCTCTGAGGTTAACTGGCCCCTGGGAAGTTTCCGATGCTTTGGCCAGGTTTAAATCAATATCAGGGCAGCCACAGGCAGAGCTGACCCAGTTGAACTACAGATGTGGTTTAAAATCAGGTTAATTAAAGCCATACAAGTTTGTGTGCAGCTCACATCTGAACGTTTTAGCAGACGACTCATGGATGTTAGTTTGACGTCCATATGAAGGAGGCTGTTTTGACAGTCTGGTGCTGTTATTTGCATATGGTGCCACCAACCCAGAGGAGGGCCCCGTTCTGCCGGGTGCTGCGCAGACCCTCAGGGAAAGTCAGTCCCTTCCCTAAAGAACTTCGATTTAAAATGACAGCACAGACATAGGAAGAATGAGCTAGAACCCAGGAGTCCTGGCTGTCACCCCCAAGCTCTACTCTAATCACTAGACCCCACTCCCAAGCAGGGACTAGAATCCAGGCGTCTTGGCTCCCAGTCCCCACTTAAGATACCCCAGTGTCTCTCTCCTGCTCTCAAGCTCTCTGTGTGTCTCTCGGGGGCTTTATCTCAGTACCAGCTCCACCACCCAGACTCCTTCACCCCCACCTCCAAACCCGTCCCTAGCCAGGTCCTGGGAGCCAGCGATCACCCTGGCAGAAGCATCTGACTCTGGGGAGGATCCAGGATTTGCAAACAGCCCAGAGGAGCTCCCGGCTCTACTCCCCATGATCCCTGATGCCCCCGCACTCACCAGCCCCAGCCCAGGGGGGCAGGAGAAAGGCCGCCGGCAGCAGGATCAGGATCAGCATCGTCACCGTCTGGGGAAAGTGACAGTGCTCAAGCCCCAGTCCTGGGGGATTTATAGAGCCAGCAGCAAACCACAGGTCACGTACGCGCCCCCCTCGCAGGGAGCTGGGACCACACACAGGCACCCTCAGAAACCTCAGCATCATTCCACTGACACATGGGGGCACGAGGGAGGGAGCTGGGTCTGGAAAATAACCTCTCTCGAGGGGAAGGAGCCTGGGACGGGGCATCTCTCACCTGGTGCTGGGCTCATCTGGAGTTCGCCCGTCTCCTCTGCTCCAGCAGCTCATCTAGTGGGGACTGCAGCCGATGCTGAGTCACCCGCTGGCTTGGCTCAGCTCCCCGCTTCTGCCCCAGCGTGCGTCTCAGAGCAGTAAGAAGGGGATGGGGGCCATGCTGGGACTTCCTGTAGCCCAGCCACCGAGCCCACGGCAGAAATTCTCCCAGAGGATGTGGAGCACATAGTCCACCCATGGTGGATATGGGGGAGCACAGATACCATGGTGATGGGCGATGGGGAAGGCCCTAAACAGGCGGTGCAAATGTCCCCACACAACAGGGGTGACCACTTGGAAATGTGACTCTGGCTGTCCAGATGTTTGAACATCTCACGCGCCTACAATTCTGGGCCCCAGAAAGTGGCTTCAAATTGCCCTGAGGCCCCGGCCCCATTTCTCCATCAAGCTCCAAGCTCTCCTGAAATGCCTTGGTGTATTTCGTAAAGCCCCAGCATCAGGAGTCATGGGATCACCTGCAAATTTCGGCTTCTCTTGTGGTAAATTGGACATTTTGAGCCCACGAAGCTGCAGAGAAGAGCTTGAAGACATGATCCCTAAATGTATAAAGCCCCCTGGTCTTCTCCTCCACCATCCCACTCCCTCAGGGTGCCCTAATACGACTGAGACAGCACCCACAGAGCATGAGAACCCCCTCTTCTCTCTCAGAGGACGTCCTCTAATCGCCCACAAGCAGCATCTTCATGGCCTGTCTAAGGAGGGGGCGGCAGTTCTGCCTGGGCCCAGAAGGGTTGCAGCCCCAGCTGAGTGGGGACAGGAAACCTTAGGGTCAGGTTCCCAGTGCATAGGTGGGTGCGAGGCTGTCCTGGGGCATGTACACCCAGCCACATGGCAGGAAGAAAGGACGGGCCCCTAACACCTGCAGACACTCAGCGTCTTGGGCTCTGCACAGCTGGGGCTGTGTCCAGTCTGGTCCACCCTAAGGGATCAATTGACTTGGCCTCTGATACTTGCTGCCGTGGGGTTTTTTGTGGAGTTGACGTACCCACAGTGGCAATGGCCTGGAGGGTAAAACCCTCCCATCTGCAGCAGGCTGTCAGCTCTGAGGCCTGACTGACAAGCTCAGCATTTGAGCAGGGACATCTCCCTGTCTCCCTGGCAGTGAAAGGTGTGTCCCCACACACGGCCGTGTCACGAACGGAAACAGTTCTCAGAGTCAGATGTTAGGGAGCACAAACGGAGCTCTCTGAGGGCCTGAGTCCAGGACTGGGATGGTGGGTCTGCAGGACGGGATTGAGGGTCACTGGCAGAGATTACCCATGCCTGCCCATAGTGGGGGCACAGAATGAGGGCAGCAGGTTTCAGCAGTGCTATCCAGCATGCTCAGTCCATGTGAGCATGGTCCGTATAAGCTAAACAGCAAATCTGGGGGGGCATTTGTGGTCACATACCACCCCCCCACACCGAACGGCCTCTGGCCTGCACCAGCAAGACTGTTAAATGTCTACATCTTTCTCTGCAAATTGTTATTTCTCCACTCCCCATGGGCTGAGTCATTTCCTTCTTCTCCTGGTTCTTAGAAAACTTTCAAGACCAGCTTTGTTTTCTCGGTGTGATGTTTCATAACTGCCTGGCCCCTGGCTAGCTGGTCTCCAGATAACGGGCAACGGAAGGGAACAAAGCTCAGTTCGTGCGACAGGCTGGGAGAGCGGAGCCTGGGACTGAGGGGGCATTGCAGTGTTTCTCGGGGCCTCTGCAAACCGTGGTCCAGATCCAACACTGGGTAAATCAGTGGAGCTACGTCCCATTGACACCAGCTGGGCTCTGGCCCACTGTCCCGATCGGGGCGGGGGGGCTCACAGCCCAAGGACAGCTCTGCAGCAGAAGCCGGGGAGTTGTCTTTCTCTTACAATCTGTTGGGGGGTGTCAGAGGTATTTTGGGGGTCACGTCCACGATGTCTGGGGTGGGGCATCGGTATCAGGGTGCTCAGAACCACCTGCTTTTATCTCACATGCAGTGGGACAGAGGTGTGTTTTCTCACCCTGCATCAATACCAATCAGTGTTACCCACAGCCCACGGAAACAGGCGAGCTGGGGAAGGGCAGAACTTGGTGCTTGGAACAGTGACAGCAGGACAGAGATGCCCTAGAGGGGAAATGGCCCACATCTCATCTCACCCCCTGAACCAGCCAGTCCCCTGCCATGGGGCTGGCTCACAGCAGGCACCCCCTATAGGGCAAAGGTCCCATGTGTATTCCCCACCCCCCCGGAGCCAGCCTTTCCCCCATCCCAGGGCCGGTATTAGTCTCACCAATGCTGCATAGAGAGGCAAAATCCCCTCCCTGCTCCTATGCCCCTGGTTTTACAGCCCAGGCTCTAGCCAGTTTTGCCCCAGCGGTGTGTGGGGAGCTCACGGCACTGCTTCTTCACTGTGTACCTTCCTAGATCCTTTGTAGAGCCCCAGTTCTCCAGGACAGAGTTCCAGCTCTGGGGAGGTGGCCAGGTCTCTTGGACCAAGATGGAGGACATTTCATTGGCTGGATTCACCACCCTGGTGTGTGACTGGGCTCAGATCACCAAGCGTCCCAGCTTGATCCCTGTACGTGCCCCTGCCTTGTCATACCACTTTGCCCGGTCCTGTGGCACCCACAGAACTGATGGCAGCTTGAGCTCAGACACTGGGGTGATGCCAGTTTTGGGTGTTCAACCTAAGACATTCAGCGTGGCCGGGACTGTCAGAGTAGCAGGGCCCCATTGTGCTGGAGCTGTACTGTATTAATTACATTTATTATGGTGGCCCGTAGAAGACCAGGTCATGGCAAAGGATCTCATTGTGCCAGGTGCTGTACATTATTTATTAGGTGTACTACGGTAGCACCTATGTGCCCCAGCCATGGCCCAGGACAGTGAACGGCAGGACAGGCAAACAGAGGGAGTTTGCCTGGGATTTCGCCTGGTGGGAGTTCCCACGGAGTTGTTTGCCTTTCAGGCTTCTGTGTGCAGTAAACACAACATATGGATAGTGAGCAATCAGCTGTTGTGACCTGCACAGGATGTTCCAAGTTTGTCTTACTCCCAGAGGATAGAAGCGACTTCATCTGTACGAAATGCAAGCTGGTCTCCATATTGGAAGAGACGGTTAAGGGACTAGAGACCCAAGTATCAACCCTGCGATGCGTCAGAGAGAATGAAGAGTTTCTGCATAGAAGCCGGCGTGTAGTAATGCAGGCACAGCATGCTGAGGAGTCAGAGAGGGCAGAACGGGGAGGAAAAGTGGCAGCGTGTGACCTCCAGGAGGAGGAGAACTCAGGTATCCCCAGTGCAGACAGAGGTAAGAAACCGTTTTCAGGCTCGCTGCCCAGGTACTATGGCGGAGAATGGTTTGGAAGAGGTATCTGAGGGAAGGGATTAGGAGACCCCATGGCCCGGAAGGCAGGGGATGCATTGTCCTAGGGATGGGGGTTCCATGGTCACCACTCCCAAGAGGAGGAGATGGGTGGTGGTGGTCGGGGACTCGCTCCTAAGGGAGACGGAGTCATCCATCTGCCGTCCAGACCGGGAAACGCGAGAAGTCTGCTGCTTGCCTGGAGCGACAATCCAGGATGTGACGGAGTGTCTGCTGAGACTGATCAAGCCCTCGGACCGCTACCCCTTCCTGCTTCTCCACGTGGGCACCAATGATACTGCCAAGAATGACCTTGAGCGGGTCACTGCAGGCTACGTGGCTCTGGGAAGAAGGATAAAGGAGTTTGAGGCACAAGTCGTGTTCTCGTCCATCCTCCCCATTGAAGGAAAAGGCCCAGGTAGGGACCATCGAGTTCTGGAGGGAAATGTGTGGTTGCACAGGTAGTGTTGGCTTTGGATTCTTCGACCATGGGATGTTGGTCCAAGAAGGAGGAGTGCTAGGAAGAGATGGGACCCACCCAATATGTTCCACCTTGTTCTTAGCTGTGACACCCGGAGAACATTTTCCAGCCCTTGAGAAGAACTCTATGTAAGCTCCAAAACTTGTCTCTCTCACCAATAGAAGTCAGTCCAATAAAAGATATAACCACCTTGTCTTTTTTATTTTTAATGAGATTACAAGTGTGGTTGATATAGATAACAGTATTGGAGTAATATACTGTTAGGTGACTTGATACTACACAGGTTGAAGAAAGATCTAGAATGATATAAGATTACCATGATCCATAGAATCATAGAATCATAGAATCATAGAATATCAGGGTTGGAAGAGACCCCAGAAGGTCATCTAATCCAAACCCCTGCTCAAAGCAGGACCAATCCCCAACTAAATCATCCCAGCCAGGGCTTTGTCAAGCCTGACCTTAAAAACCTCTAAGGAAGGAGATTCTACCACCTCCCTAGGTAACGCATTCCAGTGTTTCACCACCCTCTTAGTGAAAAAGTTTTCCTAATATCCAATCTAAACCTCCCCCACTGCAACTTGAGACCATTACTCCTCGTTCTGTCATCTGCTACCATTGAGAACAGTCTAGAGCCATCCTCTTTGGAACCCCCTTTCAGGTAGTTGAAAGCAGCTATCAAATCCCTCCTCATTCTTCTCTTCTGCAGGCTAAACAATCCCAGCTCCCTCAGCCTTTCCTCATAACTCATGTGTTCCAGTCCCCTAATCATTTTTGTTGCCCTTCGCTGGACTCTCTCCAATTTATCCACACCCTTCTTGAAGTGTGGGGCCCAAAACTGGACACAGTACTCCAGATGAGGCCTCACCAATGTCGAATAGAGGGGAACGATCACATCCCTCGACCTGCTCGCTATGCCCCTACTTATACATCCCAAAATGCCATTGGCCTTCTTGGCAACAAGGGCACACTGCTGACTCATATCCAGCTTCTCGTCCACTGTCACCCCTAGGTCCTTTTCCGCAGAACTGCTGCCTAGCCATTCGGTCCCTAGTCTGTAGCTGTGCATTGGGTTCTTCCGTCCTAAGTGCAGGACCCTGCACTTATCCTTATTGAACCTCATCAGATTTCTTTTGGCCCAATCCTCCAATTTGTCTAGGTCCTTCTGTATCCTATCCCTCCCCTCCAGCGTATCTACCACTCCTCCCAGTTTAGTATCATCCGCAAATTTGCTGAGAGTGCAATCCACACCATCCTCCAGATCATTTATTAAGATATTGAACAAAACCGGCCCCAGGACCGACCCTTGGGGTACTCCACTTGATACCGGCTGCCAACTAGACATGGAGCCATTGATCACTACCCGTTGAGCCCGACAATCTAGCCAGCTTTCTACCCACCTTATAGTGCATTCATCCAGCCCATACTTCCTTGGTAGGTTTTAACATAGGTTTAACATAGGTTAAAAGCTGGCTTAATTATAGATCTCAGAATGACATTGTAATTGGGGAATCATCAGCAAATGGGTGTTTTTCTTGTGAGGTGAGGGATTGGTACTTGGCCCAATGCAATTTACCATTTTTATCAATGCCCTGGAAGAAAACACAAAAGATCACAGATAACAATTGCAGATGACACAAAGATTGGAGGAGTGATAAATAATGCAGAGGACAGGCACTGATAAGGAGTAATCTGGATTGTTTGGTAAACTGGGCACAAGCAAACTTTATGCATTTTAACATGGCTAAATGTTAATGTGGCAAAGAGTCCTGTGGCACCTTATCGACGAACAGATGTGTTGGAGCAGAAGCTTTCGTGGGTGAATCCCCACATCATCGGATTCATGTAGTGGAAATTTCCAGAGACTGGTATAAATTTTGCAAGCAAGAATCAGGCTAGGGATAACAAGGTTAGTTCAATCAGGGAGGATGAGGCCCTCTTCTAGCAGTGGAGGTGTGAACACCAAGGGAGGAGAAACTGCTTTTGTAGCTGGCGAGCCAGTCACAGTCTGTGTTTAACCCTCAGCTGATGGTGTCCAATTTGCAAGTGAACTGAAGTTCAGCAGTTTCTCGTTGAAGTCTGGTCCTGAAGTTTTTTTGCTGCAGGATGGCTGCCTTGAAATCTGCTACTGTGTGCCTAGGGAGGTTGAAGTGTTCTCCTACAGGGTTTGGTATATTGCCATTCCTAATATCTGATTTATGTCCATTTATCCTTTTACGTAGGGACTGTCCAATTTGGCCAATGTACATAGCAGAGGGGCATTGCTGGCACATGATGGCGTAGATTACATTAGTGGACGGGCAGGTGAATGAATGAACCAACAGGACTCCACTGGCCATCACATACAGTCCTCAGCTAAAACCTCTCCAACGCATCATCAGTGATCTACAACCCATCCTGGACAATGATCCCCCACTTTCACAGGCCTTGGGAGGCAGGCCAGTCCTCGCCCACAGACAACCCACCAACCTGAAGCATATTCTCACAAGCAACTACACACCGCACCATAGTAACTCTAACTCAGGAATCAATCCATGCAACAAACCTCAATGCCAACTCTGCCCACATATCTACACCAGCGACACCATCAAAGGACCTAACCAGATCAGCCACACTGTCACCGGTTTATTCACCTGCCGGTCCACTAATGTAATCTACGCCATCATGTGCCAGCATTTATGGGATGTGTCAGGTACCACCCGCATCCCATCTTTTAGTAAGTAATCTAGCTAGGTATGTGTTAGATTATGATTTCTTTAAATGGCTGAGAAAAGAGCTGTGCTGAATAGAATGACTATTCCTGTCTGTGTGTCTTTTTTGGAACTTAAGGTTTTGCCTAGAGGGATTCTCTATATTTTCAATCTAATTACCCTGTAAGGTATCTACCATCCTGATTTTACAGAGGTGATTCCTTTACTTCTATTAAAAGTTTTCTTGTAAGAAAACTGAATGCTTTTTCATTGTTCTAAGATCCAAGGGTTTGGGTCTGTGGTCACCTTTGCAAATTGCTGAGGATTTTTACGAAACCTCCCCAGGAAGTGGGGTGCAAGGGTTGGGAGGATTTTGGGGGGAAAGACGTGTCCAAACTACGTTTCCTAGTAAACCCAGATAAAGTTTGGTGGTGGCAGTGGAAATCCAAGGGCAAAGGGTAAAATTAATTTGTACCTTGGGGAAGTGTTAACCTAAGCTGGTAAAAGTAAGCTGAGGAGATTTTCATGCAGGTCCCCACATCTGTACCCTAGAGTTCAGAGTGGGGAAGGAACCTTGACATGGTGGCAGAGTGGTGGGATTAACCTGAAATCCTTCTGAGATCAATTTGAGATTTTTTGAACCAGAAAAACAGATCTTAACAAGGATTTTTTTTTCCTTTGGGGTTGCTGGAAAGGAGGTCCAACTGAAAGCAGCTAGTTTTTTCTCTGCTTTGGGGCCAGAGCAGAGACAAAAGGGGATTATCTTTGTGAATTGCAGGTTTTCTTTGCCTGGAGGCAGAGTAGTTAATCTCCTGCAGGGAAATTCACAGTCTTCACAAACCTGAGGTTTTTTTTTCCCTAAAAGTAAATAGGGGGGGGGTGTTCTACCCATTTGCCTGGAGACAAAAGTGGCAGGGTTTTTTGTTTTTTTTATAGGATTTTGATTTTTTTTTACAAGGAGCACAGGTTTGAAAAGGAATTTTTTTTTCCTTTGGGCTGCTGGTAAGCAGGTTTCCAAGTAGATGGAGGTTTTTTGCTTTGATTTGGGGCTGAGCAGAGACAAAGGGAATTGTATTTTTCTGTAGGCTGACACTCACTATCAGAGAATAGGTATCCTATTCCAGCACAGCAAAATTTTACAGCCAAGTTTTGTTTGTTTATTTCTAAACCTCGGGTGTAAAGTTAGTTAAAAACAGAGAGGTTAGGCTGACAGAATCCATGGCTCAACAAGAGCTGGAATTAGCCAGATTTCAGGCTGAGGAAAAACAAAAGGAACATGAAAGACAGATAGAGCTCATGCGGCTGGAGAAGGAGGTACAGGAGGCTGCCCACAGGAGCGAAATGGAGGCAAGGAAGCATGTGGAGGAGAGGAAGGAAAAAGAGAGGAAGCATGTGGAGGAGGAGAAGGAAAACGAGAGGAAGCATGAACTGGAGATGGAGAAGGTAAAGGCTCAGCAGAATATACCAACAAACCCTAGCAATCCTTCTCCAGGTACCACTTCCCATCCCAGAAAGTTCCCCACCTACAAGGCAGGCGATGATACGGAGGCCTTCTTAGAAAACTTCAAAAGGGCCTGCCTTGGGTACAGCATCTATGCATGGTAGAACTGAGGCCGCAGCTCAGTGGATCCTTAGCTGAGGTGGCAGCTGAAATGCCTAGAGAACACATGAACAAGTATGAACTGTTTAAATCCAAGGCGAGAGTCAGAATGGGGATAACACCCGAGCATTCTCATCGGAGGTTCAGAGCCCTAAGGTGGAAACCAGACATGTCATTTACCCGACATGCCTACCACATTGTGAAACATTGGGATGCCTGGATATCGGGAGCAAGTGTTGAATCTCCAGTAAATTTGCCCTTCCTAATGCAAATGGAACAATTCTTAGAGGGTGTTCCTGAGGAAATAGAAAGATACATCCTAGATGGGAAGCCCAAAACTGTAATCGAGGCAGGAGAGATTGGAGCCAGATGGGTGGAGGTGGCAGAGAAGAAGAAAACTGGTCGCAGTTGGAGCGGAGACCAGAAGGGACAACCCCAGACCACACTCTATTACCGGGGGCTGCCCAAGGCCCCACCTACCTCCCAAAGAACCCTCCAGACACCTTATCGTCCCACCACCCCGTTCTCCAGCAACCCACCTCGCCCCAGTGACCCGTCAGCTGGACGATGTTTTAAATGTAACGAGCTGGGGCATGTAAAGGCCAACTGCCCCAAGAACCCCAACAGATTACAGTTCATTGCACCGGAATCACACCAAAGATCCTCAAGCCCAGATACCTCCCAGATACACTTGGAGTGGAGGGAAACTGTGAGTGTGGGCGGGAAGAAGGTCACCGCGTAGAGGGACACCGGAGCACAAGTGTCAGCTATCCATGCTTCCTTAGTGGACCCCAATTTAATCAATCCAGAGATCCAAGTGACGATTCAACCCTTGAAGTCCAACTCTTTCAATTTGCTTACAGCCAAGTTGCCTGTCCAGTACCAAGGCTGGTCAGGAACGTGGACTTTTGCAGTCTATGATGATTATACCATCCCCATGCTGTTGGGGGAAGACTTTGCCAATCATGTGAAGCGGGCCAAGAGGGTGGGAATGGTCACCCGCAGCCAGACTAAACAAGCTGTGACGCCTAGCTCTGTTCCGGAAACTTCTATCAGGACCCGGTCAGAGGTGATTGACCCGGACCACAGGCCAATGTCTGCAACAGCAGTAGTGGATCCAGTCCCAGAGACCCAGACGGAACCAGTCCCAGAACCGGAACCAGCCAAACAACCAACACCAGACCCATTGCCAGCACTGAATCCAGTACTTGCAACCTCAAAACCAGAGGGTCCCACCGAACCTGAACCGGCAGCAGCCCATAACCCTACACAAGAGGCTCAGCCAGAGCCTGAACCCCAACATAGTGTCCCAGTGGAGAGCGGTTCACAGTCAATGGAAACAGCCCCGTCCCCTACATCGCTTCCAGAGGGACCAAGCATAGGTCCACAATCCAATGAGGAACTGATGTCTCCAGCATCAAGGGAACAGTTCCAGACCAAACAGGAAGCAGATGAAAGCCTCCAGAGAGCTTGGGTGGCGGCACGGAGCAACCCACCGCCTCTCAGCTCTTCTAATCGATCCAGGTTTGTTGTAGAAAGAGGACTTTTATACAAGGAAACTATTTCTGGTGGACACCAGGAAGACTGGCACCCTCAGAGACAGTTGGTAGTTCCAACTAAATACCGGGCCAAGCTCTTGAGCTTAGCCCACGATCATCCTCTTGGCCATGCTGGGGTGAACAGGACCAAAGACCGTTTGGGGGGCTCATTCCACTGGGAGGGAATGGGCAAGGATGTTTCTACCTATGTCCGGTCTTGTGAAGTATGCCAAAGAGTGGGAAAACCCCGAGACCAGGTCAAAGCCCTCTCCAGCCACTCCCCATCATTGAAGTTCCATTTCAGCGAGTAGCTGTAGATATTCTGGGTCCTTTTCCGAAAAAGACACCCAGAGGAAAGCAGTACATACTGACTTTCATGGATTTTGCCACCCGATGGCCGGAAGCAGTAGCTCTAAGCAACACCAGGGCTAAAAGTGTGTGCCAGGCACTAGCAGACATTTTTGCCAGGGTAGGTTGGCCCTCCGACATCCTCACAGATGCAGGGACTAATTTCCTGGCAGGAACTATGGAAAACCTCTGGGAAGCTCATGGGGTAAATCACTTTGTTGCCACTCCTTACCACCATCAAACAAATGGCCTGGTGGAGAAATTTAATGGGACTTTGGGGGCCATGATATGTAAATTCGTAAATGAGCACTCCAATGATTGGGACCTAGTGTTGCAGCAGTTGCTCTTTGCCTACAGAGCTGTACCACATCCCAGTTTAGGGTTTTCCCCATTTGAACTTGTATATGGCCATGAGGTTAAGGGGCCATTACAGCTGGTGAAGCAGCAATGGGAGGGATTTACACCTTCTCCAGGAACCAACATTCTAGACTTTGTAACCAACCTACAAAACACCCTCCGAACTTCTTTAGCCCTTGCTAAAGAAAACTTGCAGGATGCTCAAAAAGAGCAAAAAGCCTGGTATGATAAACATGCCAGAGAGCATTCCTTCAAAGTAGGGGACCAGGTCATGGTCTTAAAGGTGCTCCAGGCCCATAAAATGGAAGCATCGTGGGAAGGGCCATTCACCGTCCAGGAGCGCCTGGGAGCTGTTAATTATCTCCTAGCATTCCCCACCTCCAGCCAAAAGCCTAAGGTGTACCATATTAATTCTCTAAAGCCCTTTTATTCCAGAGAATTAAAGGTTTGTCAGTTTACAGCCCAGGGAGGAGACGACGCTGAGTGGCCTGAAGGTGTCTACTACGAAGGGAAAAGTGCTGGTGGTGTGGAAGAAGTGAACCTCTCCATGACACTTGGGCGTATGCAGCAACAGCAGATCAAGGAGCTGTGCACTAGCTACGCGCCAACGTTCTCAGGCACCCCAGGACTGACTGAACTGGCATACCACTCCATTGACACAGGTAACGCTCACCCAATTAAAGTCCAACCTTACCGGGTGTCTCCTCAAGCTAAAACTGCTATAGACCGTGAGATCCAGGATATGTTACAGATGGGTGTAATCCGCCCCTCTGGAAGTGCATGGCATCTCCAGTGGTTCTAGTTCCCAAACCAGATGGGGAGAAACGTTTTTGCATGGACTACCATAAACTAAATGCTGTAACTCGCCCAGACAACTGTCCAATGCCATGCACAGATGAACTATTAGAGAAACTGGGACGGGATCAGTTCATCTCTACCTTGGACTTAACCAAGGGGTACTGGCAGGTACCGATAGATGAATCCGCCAAGGAAAGGTCAACCTCCACCACACATCTCGGGCTGTATGAATTTAATGTCCTCCCTTTCAGGCTTTGAAATGCACCCGCCACCTTCCAAAGACTTGTAGATGGTCTCCTAGCGAGATTAGGAGAATATGCAATCGTCTACCTTGACGATGTGGCCATATTTTTGGATTCCTGGGCAGAACACCTGGAACATCTACAAAAAGTCCTTGAGCGCATAAGGGAGGCAGGAGTAACTGTTAAGGCTAAGAAGTGTCAAATAGGCCTAATCAGAGTGACTTACCTTGGACACCAGGTGGGTCAAGGAACTATCAGCTTCCTACAGGCCAAAGTGGATGCTATCCAAAAGTGGCCTGTCCCAAAGTCAAAGAAACAGGTTCAATCCTTCTTAGGCTTGGCCGGTTATTACAGACGATTTGTATCGCAATACAGCCAAATCACCGCCCCACTGACAGACCTAACCAAAAAGAAACAGCCAAATGCCGTTCAGTGGACCGAAGAGTGCCAGAAGGCCTTTAACCACCTTAAAGCGACACTCATGTCTGACCCTGTACTAAGGGGGCCCCAGACTTTGACAAACCGTTCCTAGTAACCACAGATGCGTCCGAGCGTGGTGTGGGAGCACTTTTAATGCAGAAAGGACCGGATCAAGAATTCCACCCTGTAGTGTTTCTCAGCAAAAAACTGTCTGAGAGGGAAAGCAACTGGTCAGTCAGTGAAAAAGAATGTTACGCCATTGTCTACGCCCTGGAAAAGCTACGCCCATATGTTTGGGGACGGCATTTCCACCTGCAAACCGACCATGCTGCGCTACAGTGGCTTCATACCGCCATGGGAAATAACAAAAAACTTATTCGGTGGAGTTAAGCTCTCCAAGATTTTGATTTCCACATCCAACACAACTCAGGAGCTTCTAACAAAGTGGCCGATGCACTCTCCCGTGAAAGTTTTCCAGAATCAACTGGTTAAAATTGTCCTTGAGATGTGGAAAATATTGTTAGTCTTTATGTACTTGGTAGTATATTTAGAGGTGAATGTGTCTTATTAACTCTGTTTTTCCTAGGGCTCCAGGAAGAAATCCCAGCCAGCGTTTCACCCTAGTTGAGATTTGGGGGGCGTGTCATAAATATAAAGGGAAGGGTAAACCCCTTTAAAATCCCTCCTGGCCAGAGGAAAAATCCTCTCACCTGTAAAGGGTTAAGAAGCTAAAGGTAACCTCACTGGCACCTGACCAAAATGACCAATGAGGAGACAAGATACTTTCAAAAGCTGGGAAGAGGGAGAGAAACAAAGGGTCTCTGTCTGTCTGTATGCTGCTTTTGCCGGGGATAGAACAGGAATGGAGTCTTAGAACTTTTAGTAAGTAATCTAGCTAGGTATGTGTTAGATTATGATTTCTTTAAATGACTGAGAAAAGAGCTGTGCTGAATAGAATGACTATTCCTGTCTGTGTGTCTTTTTTGTAACTTAAGGTTTTGCCTAGAGGGATTCTCTATATTTTCAATCTAATTACCCTGTAAGGTATCTACCATCCTGATTTTACAGAGGTGATTCCTTTACTTCTATTAAAAGTTTTCTTGTAAGAAAACTGAATGCTTTTTCATTGTTCTAAGATCCAAGGGTTTGGGTCTGTGGTCACTTATGGAAATTGCTGAGGATTTTTACCAAACCTTCCCCAGGAAGTGGGGTGCAAGGGTTGGGAGAATTTTGGGGGGAAAGACGTGTCCAAACTACGTTTCCTAGTAAACCCAGATAAAGTTTGGTGGTGGCAGTGGAAATCCAAGGGCAAAGGGTAAAATTAATTTGTACCTTGGGGAAGTTTTAACCTAAGCTGGTAAAAGTAAGCTTAGGAGGTTTTCATCCAGGTCCCCACATCTGTACCCTAGAGTTCAGAGTGGGGAAGGAACCTTGACACCATCACATCATCCCACGCCCAGTGACCACACAGTCCTAAAAGTACTGCCCCCACCCCTTCACCCCACCCCCAGTGACCTCACACTGCTGCAGGTACCACCCCCATCCCATCATCCGTCCCCCAGTGACCTCACACTCACTCCCTGGACTCACATCCATGCTCTGGCCGGGTGGTGCTGCCCCTTCCCAGCCCCAGTACCGGCGCTGATCTGGGTCCATTCTCTCTCTCTCCTCCCCATGGCAGCTGTGGCGCAGTGCGGAGCTGACCGAGTGGGTGATGCCCATCCCCCTGCCGGAGGCTGATCACCACGTCAGTCCAGGCTCCGAGTGCAGCGTGGCCGGGTGGGGTCGGACCGGAGTGAACACCACCATCGACAGGCTGCAGGAGGCGGAGCAGGAGGTGGTGTCGGACGGGCTGTGCGGAGAGCGGTACCGGCATTACAACCCCACCACCATGCTGTGTGCCGGCAGCCCCCACGCCAAGAAATCAGCCTTCCAGGTAAATATCCCCTCACCCAGAGCCACTGGGGGTGCAGCAAGCTGCTCCAGGGGAAGGAGCTGGTGGAAACCACCATGGACGTGCCCCTCCCATGCTCCACTGCACCAAGAGGGGAGCCCATCGTGCATCATGGGAGATACAGCCCAGCTGGGGAGCCCAGCATGTAGGATGACTGTGGAGAGGTATCCAGTGTTAGTGCCCTTGTGCAAGGTGCTGGTGGAAATGGGTTGAAATTTAACATGGGCTCATGCACATAGTGTCAAGAAACAAGAATTGCTGCTCTGAGCTGGGGACTCATCAGCTTGAAGTGACAGACGGGGAGGGAGAAATGGGTGTCTCAGTCAATCACAGGATGACCATGGGCCACCATCAGAATGAGGCCAGGAGAAAGGCCCATGTGGTCCTGGGATGGAGCAGGTCAGGTGTCTCCAGTAGAGAGGGAGGGTTTAATGCCAGCGGAGAAGGCTCTGGGGAGAGCTCAGCTGGAATCCGGTGCAGAGTTCTGGGCAGCCCTGTTCCGGAAAGAGGAATCTCAGCTGGAGCAGGTGTTGAGAAGGGCTGGTGGGACGATCAGGGGAATGGAGAACCGGTCTGAGGAGAAAGGAATAAAATACCTGGGCTAGCTTAGCATAGAAGATAAGCTGAGAGGGGTCTGATTGCTCTATAAATACATCGGGCGGGGTGGGGGAAGACACCAGGTAGGGAGACGAGCTGTTGAATCTAAAGGGAGAATCAAATGGGGATAAATGTGGCAGGGATCTATGGAGGCTGGAAATGAGGACCATTAGAGGGGGGAAGTTCTGGAAAAACCTCCAACAGGAGCCTTTGGGTAAGGGGAACAACCTAACAAGGATGCAGACAGAGCTTGATAAGTTCATGGATGGGATGATATGACAGGGCTGCCTGTAATAACAGAAACGGCACTTCATGACCCAGTAGGGCCCTTCCAGTCCTGTGTTCCCATAAGGGCATGAGACACCTGAAATACACCTCCCATGATTAGACATGGTTAGGCTTTGCATTTTTAGCTAAATGTTCCAGGAAAAGTGTTGATGAAAACGGGGAAACCCCCCTTCCCTACCACATGTTCTGACCATCTCTACTCTTCACCTTCACTCGAGGCTCTACTGGTGAACTCAACCCTGAGGCCACCCAACAGATGGGACCCTGGATGAAATCCTGGCTCCGTACATGTGGATGGGAGCTTTGCTGATGATGTCCGTAGGGCCAGGTTGACTTTGGAGCTGACGGAGAATCAGTGTTCCCATCTCTCAGGAAATGGCAACATTTCAATCTTTGTTTTAGAAGAAAAGTTGAGATTTCAACATTTTTGTCACAATGGAAATTCCAAAAGCAGGTTTGACTCAGAAATGTTGAAATGTTTCATTGCAACATTTTCAATCAAAATGAAACATGCTCAGACGTGAACAGATTGAAACGTTTCCTTCCATGTGAACAAACTGGAAAGAGTCCAGAGGAGAGAAACAAGACATTGGCACCCTGACAGCAGGACTGTCTAGCTATGTAGACTCCCTCCTCAGGCCCTAAGCTACCAGCACTCCCAGCTACCTTTGAGACACCACTGACTTCCTGAGGAAACTACAATCCATCGGTGATCTTCCTGATAACACCATCCTGGCCACTATGGATGTAGAAGCCCTCTACACCAACATTCCACACAAAGATGGACTACAAGCCGTCAAGAACACTATCCCCGATAATGTCACGGCTAACCTGGTGGCTGAACTTTGTGACTTTGACCCATAACTATTTTACATTTGGGGACAATGTATACCTTCAAATCAGCGGCACTGCTATGGGTACCCGCATGGCCCCACAGTATGCCAACATTTTTATGGCTGACGTAGAACAACACTTCCTCAGCTCTCGTCCCCTAATGCCCCTACTCTACTTGCGCTATATTGATGACATATTCATCATCTGGACCCATGGAAAAGAAGCCCTTGAGGAATTCCACCATGATTTCAACAATTTCCATCCCACCATCAACCTCAGCCTCGTCCAGTCCACACAAGAGATCCACTTCCTGGACACTACAGTGCTAATAAATGATGGTCACATAAACACCACCCTATACCGGAAACCTACTGACCGCTATTCCTACCTACATGCCTCCAGCTTTCACCCTGACCACACCACACGATCCATACTCTACAGCCAAGCTCTGCGATACAACCGCATTTGCTCCAACCCCTCAGACAGAGACAAACACCTACAAGATCTCGATCAAGCATTCTTACAACTACAATACCCACCTGCGGAAGTGAAGAAACAGATTGATAGAGCCAGAAGAGTTCCCAGAAGTCACCTACTACAGGACAGGCCTAACAAAGAAAATAACAGAACGCCACTAGCCGTCACCTTCAGCCCCCAACTAAAACCCCTCCAACGCATTATTAAGGATCTACAACCTATCCTGAAGGATGACCCAACACTCTCACAAATCTTGGGAGACAGGCCAGTCCTTGCCTTCAGACAGCCCCCCAACCTGAAGCAAATACTCACCAGCAACCATGTACCACACAACAGAACCACTAACCCAGGAACCTATCCTTGCAACAAAGCCCGTTGCCAACTGTGCCCACATATCTATTCAGGGGACACCATCACAGGGCCTAATAACATCAGCCACACTATCAGAGGCTCATTCACCTGCACATCCACCAATGTGATCTATGCCATCAGGTGCCAGCAATGCCCCTCTGCCATGTACATTGGTCAAACTGGACAGTCTCTACGTAAAAGAATAAATGAACACAAATCAGATGTCAAGAATTATAACATTCATAAACCAGTCAGAGAACACTTCAATCTCTCTGGTCATGCGATTACAGACATGAAAGTTGCGATATTACAACAAAAAAACGTCAAAACCAGACTCCAGCGAGAGACTGTTGAATTGGAATTCATTTGCAAATTGGATACAATTAACTTAGGCTTGAATAGAGACTGGGAGTGGCTAATTCATTATGCAAGGTAACCTATTTCCCCTTGTTTTTTCCTACCCCCCCCCAGACGTTCCTGTTAAACCCTGGATTTGTGCTGGAAATGGCCCACCTTGATTATCATACACATTGTAAGGAGAGTGATCACTTTAGATAAGCTATTACCAGCAGGAGAGTGGGGTGGGGGGAGAGAAAACCTTTTGTAGTGGTAAACACCCATTTTTTCATGCTTTGTGTGTATAAAAAGATCTTGTGTACTTTCCACAGTATGCATCCGATGAAATGAGCTGTAGCTCACAAAAGCTTATGATCAAAAAATTGGTTAGTCTCTAAGGTGCCACAAGTACTCCTTTTCTTTTTAAGAACAAAAAAATTTGATCAGAGGTTTAGAAAAACTTATGTAGGAGGAAAGGCTAAAAGAATTGGGCATGTATAGGCTAGAGAAGATGAGGCTGAAGGGGCTGCAGTTCCTTAGCAGCACATTGCCTTCTGGGAGCTGTAGTTCAGGCCTCTATTTTCCCTTAGGTAGCCCCTGCCTGGACTATGTCTCCCACAATGCACTGAGTCATGTGATTCCCATGATGCCCCAAAGAGCAAATCTGAGTTGCATTATGAGAGATGTACTGCTCCAGGGAGCCAAGTCCTTCGGAGAGAATGAAGACCTGAAGGACAACTCCCACAAGCCAATGCATGGTTAAGAGAAAGCAGTTTAACATCTTGTTGAACTTATTCCAAACTAAATGCTTCAGGCCATTTTTTAAAAAGTAAAATATTCTGATTCAGGTGAAACTGACCTGAAATGAAATATTTCCTTTCAATTTGCCTAAAGCCAAATTGACTTTTTTTTTTCCTGTGGAAAATTTCAATTTTGTAGAAACTGCTCTAGATTTCCCTCTCTGCCGACCCATTTCCAGCAGAGGGCAAGACATAACTTGTTTATATCAGTGTATAAAGGAGGGGACACAGAGGGGGTGTCTTTTTCCGTCTGAGGGGGGAGTAGAAAGTTCTGAGACAAGTCCATTGTCCCGGGCACACACGTGTTTGTGTACCTGTAGCAAGTATATGGCACTGATGCCATTAGTTCGTCGGCAATAAACTTGGCAGAGCGCCTTTGCCACTGAAGCGAGTCTGGGGTCTTCTTGGGCAGGCCGATCGAGCTCTGCTGTACAGGCTGCGTGGCCAGAGCCAGTAAAGCACACACATATAACACACACACAGCCAGTCTCTGGTGACCCCGGCCGCTGATCTGGTAAGTAGGTGAGTTGTTCTCAGGGCCGTCCTTAGGCATGCGCAGAATATGCAGCGGCGTAGGGCACCACAAAATTTGGGGCACCAAATTGCCCCAAATTTCATAATGTCCTACGCAGCTGCATGCTTCAAAGGTGGCAGCACCGGCAGCCAGCCCCATCCCTCAGCTGGTCCCCCGTGGGGTGCGCCCCCTGCAAGGGGCAGGGACATTCCTAGCCGGGTTTGGGGGCTGGGACAACTCCCTCCACCCCTGCCCCATCTCTTCCCGCCCCCACACCTTCCCCCCCCCCACCCCATTCCCATTTTCCACCCCTTCTCCCAAGCCCCCACCCCTGTGACGGACGTGGCCCAGGGGATTAGCGGGGGGCCTGGCACTGGCAGCAGGGGTCAGGCCTACCCCGCACACACTGAAGATGGCGGGAAGCAGAGCAACCCAGCCCCAGCCCACTCCACTCCGCTGGCTCCCTGCTGGCTCGCTCCGCTTCCTGCTGCCGGAGAGTGCAGGGAAGGGGGGGCAGACCTCTTTCCCCAATCCCCCGCCCCGGAGCGTCATGGCTAGGGTGAATGGAGCGGGCTGGGGCCGGGTCGTTCCGCTTCCTGCTGCCGGCACCAGGCCCCCCGCTAATCCCCCGGGCCACTCTGGGCTAGTGGGCCTCTCCAAAGCAGCCCCCCACAGCTCCTGCCTCTGCAGCCCCGCAGGCCTTGAGCGCAGCATTTACTCACATTGTGCACCTTGCAGTTAGGGCGTGTGTTAGAAAAATCTGACAACTGGGATCTTGTCAGCAAAAAATTACTCTTACTTCTAATTTTTCACACTATCATCCATGGGCACATCTTTCCCCATCATCTTGTGGCATAGGGTCATTCTTTGGTAACTTCCTTATGGCCAGCATTTCTTAAGCCTATGACTTAGTATGGCTAAGCTAAAATCTGACAGGCCTCAGCCTGTAGGCCTTGTGTTTCAGCCCCCTGATTTAGATACCTAATACCCAGTTCTTGCTTGTAACTGTTCATCAATTTTATAATTCAACAAATTAACTCTATTCAGCATACAGAGATTCTACATGACATAACATGTTAGTTAATCATAACATCAAACAATAAATGAGCAATAAACTAAAATCATTGGCTACACATCCATCCATCCCTCCAGCTGCAATACCCAGCCAACCAGCCAGCCATCCCTCTGCAATACCCAGCCAACCAGCCAGCCATCCCTCTGCAATACCCAGCTATCTGTCCACTCACGCTAGAGGAGATGGACACTTCCCTTTAAGGCTTCAGCTTGCACAGAATTTTCTTGATCCAGGACATGTATTTGGAGACCTTGGTGAACACGCTGTGTACAACCCATCAACTCTGCCATGGGACACAATTCCCTGGGCCCTATGTCTCAGCCCTAGCCACATGCCCCACCAGGCGCGTGCACAGAGCGGGGGGAGGGGGAGGTTTCTGTGCAAGCTGCAAGAGGGCTCAGATATGTCCTAGATGTGCATGGCTCCAGGCTGGACCAGTGCCCAGATGTGCCGCAGCCCCAGCTGTGGAAGGCACCAGGCCACAGAGGATCCTTATTCCTGTCCCTTCACCTGGATGATGGCGGAGGGGGTGGCGTTGCTTTGCAAAACATCTGGCAAGTGAGGGCTGTGAGCCTGCGGCTGGTGAAGGCCCCAAACGGACACAGGAGCTGCCCTGGTGCACAGAGATGCTGAGATGAGGCCGAGTGAACCACAGCACAGGCCTCAAACAGCACCCTTCCTCTTTGTGGCTGAGACACTTCCCGCTACTGCTTGGCAGGGCTTCAGGGCACTGTCCAGGGTGAGCGCAGTGCTGCGATGCCCATGGCCCCATCAGAATACACTCTGCAGCCAAGGGGTTGCAGATAGTGACTCCCCTTTTTGAACCTCCCAGCTAGCTGGTGTGGTGGGAGGTCCAGGCGCTGAGGTGGCAGGTCCCCCATCCGCACCCCGAAGCGCATGACCCTGAGGTTTCTTGCCTTGAATCCGCACTGCTCAGCCAGGCCTGTAACCCACCTCCCAAGCAGATGCTGCCCCAGCTGGGTCCTGACAATGCTGATCCTACTCCTTCTCCCCGGGGCTGGTTAGTGGGGGTGGGTCATAGTGGCCCCAATGTGCACAGCCCCCAAGGGGTTCAGGGCCCCAGATATTCATGTCCCCTGGACTACAGGACCCCACATGTGTGCATCTCCATGGGGTGCAGGCCCAGATGTGCACAGGCCCAGGGGTGCAGGGCCCCAGAAGAGCATAACCCCAGTGGGTGAAAGGTCCCACATATGCATAGTCCTGGAGGTAAGGGGCCCCAGATATGTACAGTCCCATGGGGGCAGGAAGCCACATGTGCACAGTCCCCCAGGGAAGCAGGGGCCGTGAGTCCCCAGGAAGCGGGGTAAGGAGGTGGATTTCAGGACCATGAATAGAGAATGCAGCCTGCCCTTTGCTTGGACATCAGTAACCCCGCGCCTGGTGTTTGCTTCTCAGGCAACTCTGGGGGCCCCCTGGTCTGTGATGGGAAGGCCCGGGCCATAGTCTCCCATGGCAGTGGTGACTGGTCAACTCCCAGTGTGTTTACCAGGCTCTCCAAATATGTGTGCTGGATCAAGAAAACTCTGCAAAAGCTGAATCTTTAGAGAGGCGCGTCCATCTCCTCCAGCCTAAGTGGAGATATAGATGGGTATTGCAGAGGCATGGCTGGCTGGCTATTGCAGATGGATGGATGGATGGATGTGTAGCCAATGGTTTTAGTTTATTACTCTTTTATTGTGTGACGTCATAATTAACTAACATGTTATGTCATCTATAATCTCTGTATGCTGAATTGAGTGAAATTGTAGGATTATAGAAGTATAAGACTGATCAGTAGTTAGAAATATAATTAGGTATTAGGTGTCTAAGTAAGGAGGGCTCAAATGCAAGGCCTACAGCCTGTAAAATTTTAGCTTAGCCATACTAGGCCAAAGCCTTAAGAAATGCTTGCATGAGTAAGTGACTAAAGAATGACCCTATCCCACAAGATTACGAGGAAAGATGTACCCATGTGGGATATTGTGAAAAATTAAGAGCAAGAGTTGCTTTTTGCTTACAAGGTACCGGTTGTCACATTTTTCGAACATATGCCTTAACCGCAGGGTGCACAATGTGTGTAAATGCTAATGAGGTATAGTCAGAATCAGGGATGTCCCTAAGAGGGTGCGGGGCTCGAGACAACTCCACCCCCTCCAGCCCTTGTCCCGCCCCCACTTCACCCCTTCCCCCAAACCCCCGCCCCCACCCCGCCTCTTCCCGCCCCTGCTCCACACACTCCCAGCACCTATTCCACCCCTTCCCCCAAGCTGCTGCCCTGCCTCCTTCTGGCTTCCGCCCCCGCCCCCAAGTGATGAGGGGAGCCGGCGTAGTGGGGCGGAGCGGAGCGAGGCAGGCTGGAGGCGGGTTGCTTGCTGCTGCCGGCGCCAGGCCCCCCGCTAGCCCCGCAGGTTGCCCTGGACCCCATGTCCCAAAGTGCGGGGCCCCACAAAGCGTCCCTCCTATGGACAGGATGGCTGAGGTCACAATCATATTATAAAAAGAGGGTACCCAAATTATTAAAATTGAGCTCCCTATGGGAAACCCGACCAGGAACCATCCCTTTACTGGCAATCAATTGGCCACGCAGCAATCACACCTTAAGAATATCCTTAAGGGTGTGAGTATATCTATATTTGAAGCTTGTGCATAGGTCTTTATAGGATTTCTATATGCTTGGGTAATCATAACTTTAACTGTAACTTTAATAAAACTTTTTAAATAGACTGAACCTTGTCCTTATGAATGTACGTGTGGTTACGACCCTTTGTCCTTATGTGTTCCCAGAGACTCTAAATCTGAAGCAAGTAGCAGAGGTTACTTTCACTCTGTGAGCTTGAAACTGTAGCCACTAAAGCCAAACCCACGGTGTTGTAATACCCCACTACAAAGTTCACTTTAAATAAAATAAAAGGCAACAGATGGATGGCTATTTTGGAAGGGTGGACGGAGAACTGGATGGATGGTGATTGTGAATGGATGGATACAAAAGGGTAGATGAGGAGACTTATTGATATTGCAGAAGGATGGACGGACAGATGATGGATAGATACTGCAGAATGATGGATGGATGGACATGGCAAATGAGAAGATGGATGGATGGATGGATGGACACTGCAGAAGGATGGCTGGAAAGATGGATGGATATATATTGCAAGAGGATAGACAGATTGATATTGAAGAAGGATGGATGATCATGAATAGATACTGGAGAACGATGAATGGATGAACATAGTAGATGAGAAGACAGATAGATGGACATTGAAGAAGGATGTATGGAGGGACTGATATTGCAGAAGGTGGATGGATTGATGATGGATAGATGTCGATACAGGATGGATGGATGGATGGATGGATGTGGCAGATAAGAAGAGAGACAGCTGAATATTGAGAGGAAAGATGGACAGAAAGCTCCTGATGTTCCAGAGAAATGAACAAACAACCAGTTGGGCCTGCTGTGAGACCTCCCTCCAGTCAGAACTTACTCTTATTATTTTCCAAGGCTACAGTCTCCACTCTAGCCATACAGATTCCATTCTATGTTTCTTCCACACTGTCTTTTTAAAATTCATATGGACGTCCTTTCCTGGAAACCCAGTGCGTCCATATCTCATCAGACTCTGTGAGGATTTGCAGGGAGGGGATAAGGGGGTTCCCTAGCTGGTAGCTTTCTGCCATGTTAGTTCATGATTCCTACGGAGCACAGCTCACCTACTTACCAGATGAGTGGTCGGGGTCACCAGTGTTGTCAGTTGTTGGCTGTGTGTGTGTTTTCTGTGTGTGTGCTGCACTGGCTCTGGCCACGTAGCCCGTACAGCAGATTTTGCTCAAACTACCCGAGAAGACCCCAGACTCGGTTCAGTGGCAAAGGCGCTCACCTCAGCCAGGTTTATTGCCGACAAAGCACGGTATTAGTGTCCTCTACGTGCTACAGGTCCACTGACACGTGTACACCCGTGACAATGGGCTTCGCTCGTGGGGGGGTGACTTTCCACTCCCCCCTCAGCCAAAGACACCCCCTCTGTGACTCCCGTTTTATACACTCATATAAGCAACTTATGTATTGCCTTTCTGAGGTGGTTAATTACCCCCCTTTACCATGTCCCTGTTGGTTCGCTCAAAACATCTCTATCCATCACCCTGTTATCCTGATCTCATCTTTAGGAGGGGTCAGTATCTCCCTCTATCACCTTCAGGGAGTGTGTTTACTTTGTATTAGGATGTTCTGGCACAATCCTTTGGGAACCTGTCTACACGAACACTTAGCGCCTAGGGGTGCTTCTGTTTCTGCAACACCAGCCCTGTTCTTGGCAAGTTCACGTATCGGGTGGTGAACGGGCAAGCAGGCATCTGCTTTGTCACAGGGCCTCACATTTGCTTGTAGCCTGACTTTTGCTAACTTTACTTTATCTCAGCAGGGCCTGCCTTTAATTCAGGACTTAGACTTTACACCAGGTCCCTTATAGCAGGATCTCTCTTTCTCCTCCATCCTCCATGCCCACCCACCCCTTCTATCTCTCCATTCTGCCATCCATCCATCCCTCTCTCCCTACACATATGCAAGTCTCCATTCCCCCCACTCCCACCCCCTCCATCCCCTGACAGTGTTACCCATTGCTGTAGTATGTCAGCTCTGTTGATGCTTTCACCTCTGCTGTGTTTGCTTGTTGCTTTCTCTCCCTGTCCTCTAGTTGTAGGCATCAATGGAGTGTAATGACATTCAGCGTTCTTGGGTGTTTAATTCATTCTACAGTCTTTAGAAGTGGCCACTGCTATCTCACACGACCAGGCTGGGATGTTCAAAGCCACCTGCAGGAGTGAGGTGTTGAAATCCCATTGGCTTTCAATGGGCCTTGGGCCCCTAACACCCTGATGCCCCTTTGCAATCTCCAGCCCATCCTGTCAAGTGCTGAGGCTCAATCCCATGGAAGCTCAGCTCCCAGCACCTCCCAGTGAGGGATGTGGGGAGGTTTTCAGAAGCATTGAGCAAGTAATGGGCCCCCCTAGAACTTATGACCAGGAGCAGGAACACACTGGAGTCCACTCAGCCCCTCAGCCAGTGTGACTGGGGTCCCAGGGGAGCCACCTGAGGTTACTCAATTAGCCACAAACTGCAAAAAATGGGGCAGGCAAGCCCCCAAAAGTGGTGGTTGTTCCAATACGTAGCTTTACCAAGCCAGCACAAAACGGCTTCTATAATACCGCACTGGTTACCCAGAAGCCAATAGCACAGTTCCCTTACAGCAACCCAGCCTTAGGCCTCTACCCAGATCCCCACGTCAAATTTGATGAGGATCACTGCAGATCTTATTCATCATATAAGAAAGTTCTATCAATCCCAAAGGATCGGACACATTACCCATTAACACATTAACACAGGTTAATGAATGTTTCAGATCTTCTCCAAATACATGCTTACTTATTAACTTATTAACAATTCTTATTAACTAAACTAAACTTTATTTAAAAAAAGCAAATAGAATATTGGTAAAAAAAAGTTTGGGGGATGGACTAGAGGACCTCCTGAGGTCTCTTCCAACCGTAATCTGCTCTGATTCTAAAAGATCAGTATACATACAGACATAAATGCATTCCTGAGATCAGATTCACAATACAGACGGTGAGCTTTGTGGCTGCAAAGAGTTCTTACAGAATTAGTCCATAGGTTATAGTCCAATATCCATATTCAGGGTGAATCCAAGCAGGCTTGGAGAACTCAATCTTGTGACTCAAACGTCCCCTGATGATGCTTAAGCAGATGGGAGATAAAAAGGATCAGGACCCAAGGGTCTTTTATACAGTGTTCTAGCATCCACTTGATCTTAAAGTCCTGGGTAAACAATTGGCTTTTGATGTAACCTATGTTTTCTAAACACCACCAGTAATTAGTTACACAAATTAACACAGGGCAATTTATCCATAAGCCAGTCTATCATAAACTTCAAAGAGACATATAGACACTGACATTATTCCACCCAAGATTCATCCAAGTGTTAATATTCCCTTTTTATCTCTGAATCAATAGCTATAGTAACAGACAGGAACTGTCTGTTTACATGGTTAGCATCTATAAGTAAACACACAGGATTTGTGTTACTTCTAACTTCTAACAACATAGGTTTACATTTCAAAGTTCTAGCCTATCTCGCAATGAATGGCCCTGATTACCATTTACATATTTTTCTATTATGTCTCTAAAGGTTGAATCTGGGTCATTTAGCCTGCAAGCTGCTTTACCCTTCTCTGGCCATGCGTCACACTTTGATTACGATATCTGCAGCAGTGTGAGATCGCTGCAGGCAGGGGGATACGCTATATCTGCAGCATTGTAAGGTCGCAGAAGTCTCGGAGATGGGATGGGTCGGAATGTTTAGCAGTGTGAGTCACTGGAGGCTGGGTAATGGGATAGGTGTGGTACTTGCACCAGTGTGAGTCATTGGGGGATTGGTAATGGGATAGGCGTGGTACTTGCAGCAGTATGAAGTCACAGGGAATTGGGTTATGAGATGGGAGCCATACCTCCAGCCTTGTGAGGTCTTTTGTGGTGGGGTGATGGGATAGGGGCGGTACCTGCAGCAGTGTGAGGTCACTGGGGGTGGGGGGATGGGATGGGGGTGGTACCTGAAGCAGTGTGATGTCACTGGGGGTGGGGTGATGGGATGGGGGTGGTACCTGAAGCAGTGTGAAGTCACTGGGGGTGGGGTGATGGGATGGGGGTGGTACCTGAAGCAGTGTGAGGTCACTGGGCGCGGGGTGATGGGATGGGGGTGGTACCTGAAGCAGTGTGATGTCACTGGGCTGGGGTGATGGGATGGGGGTGGTACCTGAAGCAGTGTGAGGTCTCTGGGGCTGGGGTGATGGGATGGGGAGGTACCTGCAGCAGTGTGATGTCACTGGGGGTGGGGTGATGGGATGGGGGTGGTACCTGAAGCAGTGTGAGGTCACTGGAGGCGGGGGGATGGGATGGGGGGTGGTACCTGCAGCACCATGATGTCATTTTCATCCGTCTCATCACTGTATTCTGGGTGGGGGATTTGATGATGTCACGGAGTCCCCGGGCGATGCTCTGGAACTGCTCCCTATGAAGCCAGGCAGGACTCTGGGGAAGTCTCCTCTCTGGGAGCAGACTGTCCACAGGGCAAAAAGCTCACATGGCTTCCACCTTCCTGGGTCTGACCTCAGAGCATTCAGCATCCTTTGTCCCTCCGTGCGCTTCCCACAGCGAGTCCGCCCAGGCGGGCTCCTGGGGAAGCCAGAGGGTCATGCACCCCAACTTCGCAGTCAGACGTGACTCTCAGCCAGCCAGTAAAACAGAGGTTTATTAGACGACAGGAACATGGTCTAAAACAGAGCTTGTAGGTGCAGAGAACAGGACGCCTTAGCTGGGTCCATTTTGGGGGACAGTGAGCCAGACAACCATGTCTGCACTTCACTCCATGTCTCCAGCCAGCCCCAAACTGAAACTCTCTCCAGCTCCTCCTCCTCTGGGTTTTGTCCCTTTCCCAGGCCAGGAGGTCACCTGATCTCTTTGTGTTCAACCCTTTAGCTCTCCCTTTGCAGGAGGGAAGGGCCAGGCCATCAGTTGCCAGGAAACAGAGTGTTGGCCATTCTCTGTGTCCAGATCCCTGCACACACCTGCCCTCTAGGGCTCTGCAAGGATCACACACCCTTATCCCACCACCTAGGTACTTAAGAACTGCATAGGGGAAACTGAGGCACCCCCACACGATTCAGAGAAAACATTAAGAACAGTCCCACTTCAACACAGATGACGTACCCAGATCTCCTGCCTCCCAGGTTCATGTACAGAAATGTTGTGGCCCCCCAGGAGCACGGTGATGATGCTGTGAAATACAAGGGGATGCAAGTGCTGCAGACAGGCCCCTACTAGGGATCCAGTCATGGGCCGTTAACCGAGTTAAAGTGGGTGGGTTTAGCAGCTGCCTTGCACTCAGGATGAATGTAGAGAAGCCAGCACTCCAGGGCCTTTCCCCTGCAGGAGCAGCGGCCAGCTTTGATCTGGCCTGACAGCAGAGGACTGGCTGGCTCAGGAACAGGGGATCCTGCATTTCTTACCGCAGGTTGCAGTTACAATGAACTGCCCTCACCACCACGTCCCCCCTGCTCAGGAACCCTCCACACCTGCTTCTTTGATTTCCTCCCATCTTTGTCTTTACAAAGGCCATGTAGGGTCTGGTGTGAGGCCGGGCTTCCCGTCCTCTGAGGATCTCCCCGGGCAAAGCCCCCAAGAGAAGGAGTTAGTTCAGGCCCCCAGTCCAGCCAGCTGCTGAACCCTTCCCCTGACCAACAGCAGGGCCCCCATCGTGCCAGCTGCTGCACGGACCCAGACCGAGAGCAGGGCCCCCATCACGAGGGGCGCTGCAGAGACGCAGAGTGAGAATCCTGCTCTGGGGCGTTTACATGGACACAGGACGGATCCTCGTCTCCATTTCACACACCGGGAAATCCAGCCCTGAAGGCACAGGGGCGAGTTACACGGGCCCCTGGTGCCTTCGCACCAGCAATATTCAGAGTCCATGGGCCCAGCTCCACCAATATTTGGGGCTGGGTGTGTCCCCCCGGCCCCACCTGCTGCCCCCCCGTGCCTTCCCCGAGTGTCCCCCGGCCTCTGCTTGCTGCCCCCAGGCACCGGAGTAGAGCGTCCCTGCCTCCATGCCACAGGGTCCTCGTGCCCCCCAAGCCCTTTGCCAGGGCAGACTGACTCTGAGCCTGCCCTTCCCCTTCAGACCCTTCCCTTTTCACAGGGCCCCCCCGCCCGCAGTCACCGCTCCTGCCCCATGCTGGGCAAAGGGGCAGCCCCATCCCTCGCCCTCAGTGAGGATACAGTCAGGGGCAACAGCAGGGGAGGAGGTGCACGGAGCACCCCCAGCACCCACCACGGGGGAGGCCAGGGAGATTCCTGGACCTGAGAGGGGCCCTAGGATCACATGCAGTGACAGTGGTGGGGGTGCGTGTGCTGCTGGGGGGCGGGAAGGGGGGCTCCTCCCCCAGAGCTCGCTGCTGCCGGCAGGGAAAGGGCTGGGAGGAGTCCTCCTCTCTAGCCCCTGCACCCCAAACTCATCCTCAGCCCCGCCCCACCCCAGAGCCCACACCCCCAGGCAGAGCTTTCACCCCCCAACCACACCCTCAACTCTCTGCCCCAGCCCTGAGTCCCTCCAACACCCCAAACTCCGCATCCCCAGCCCCAACCACAGCCCTCGTCCCACACTCCAACCCGCTGCCCCAGCCCTGAGCCTCTCCAACACCACAAACCCCCAGCCCCAGACAGAGCCCTCATCCCCCGCACTTCTACTCTTGCCCTGAGCCCCTCCCACACCCCAAACCCCTCATCTGCAGCCATACCCCACAGTCCTCACCCCACACCCCTCATCCCTGCACCCCCTCCCTCCACACCCCCTCCCATCCCCAAATTCCCTCCCAGAGCCTGCACTCTGCACCCCAATCCCCAGCCTAGGGCCTGCACCCCAGACCTTCTCCTTGCTGACCCCACCTCCTTGCTGCTACTCAATATCCCCTGGTTTATACACCCAAGGACTGTTCTTAATGTTTCCTCTGAATACTGTAGGGGTGCCTAAGTTTCCCCTATGCAGTTCTTAAGTCTCTAGGTGGTGGGATAAAGGGGTGTAATTGTTGCAGAGCAAAGGGCCAGTGTACATAAATGGCCGACACTTTGTCTCCTGGCAACTGATGGCCTGGGCCCTTCTCCCCTGCAAGGTGAGAGCTAAAGGGTTGGAGAACAAAGGAATCAGGTGACCTTCTGGCCTGGGAAAGGGACAAAGCCCAGAGGAGGAGGGGCTGGAGGGAGTTTCAGTTTGGGGCTGGCTGGGACATGGAGTGAAGTGCAGACGTGGTTGTCTGGCTCACTGCCCCCCAAAATGGACCCAGCTAAGGCGTCCTGTTCTCTGCACCTACAAGCTCTGTTTTAGACAGTGTTCCTGTCGTCTAATAAACCTCTGTTTTACTGGCTGGCTGAGAGTCATGTCTGACAGCGGAGTTGGGGTGCAGGACCCCCTGGCTTCCTCAGGACCCCGCCTGGGTGGACTCATGGTGGGAAGTGCATGGAGGGACAGAGGATGCTGAATGCTCCGAGGTCAGACCCAGGAAGGTGGAAGCCGTGTCAGCTTTTTGCCCTGCGGACAGGCTGCTCCCCGAGAGGAGACTTCCCCAGAGTCCTCCCTGGCTTCGTAGGGAGCAGTTCCAGAGCATCGCCTGGGGACTCCGTGACACTAGGACGGTATCTGCCTGCTTAGCTCCAGCGTTGCTCTGAAACCTCTTGTTTGGATGGGTTCCGCCATGCTCCCTTTCAGAGCCCCTGCTCTCCAGGTCACAGCTCCCGTCCTGCCAGCGTGAACAACATCCCTTGTCCCTCAATGTTTGACCTTGCATTTGCCTGGATTCATGTGAAGGTCTAATTGAGCCAAACTCACCAGGTGACCCAAGTAGCTCTGTAGCTTGGAGGCGTCCCCCATCCCACCTATCCTTGTGTTCTCTGCAGAATTTACCAGCAACAATTTTACATGAACTTCCAGATCATTGATACAGATACTGAATAACCTCAGGTCCAGAACAGAGCTTTGTGGGGCCCACCAGAAACACACATGTGGATGCTGATTCCCTTTGAAGATCACACTTTGAGGAGGATCAATTAGCCCATTTTGGAGCCATGTTGAGTTTTTTGAGAGCTAATTTCTCAATTCAAATGTTGTGTGGTACTTGGCAAACTCCCTAAGGAAATCCACATATATATCACATCAGCACAGTCACCTTCATGAACCATACTTTTAACATTGCTCAGAAATGACAGAGTGGTTACTGGTTTCAGAGTAGCAGCCTTATTAGTTTGTATCAGCAAAGAGAATTAGGAGTCCTTGTGGCAACTTAGAGTCTAACACATTTATTTGGGCATAAACTTTTGTGGGCTAGAACCCACTTCATCAGATGCATGGAGTGGAAAATACAGTAGGCAGGTTTAAATACACAGAAATTGAAAAAATCGGAGTTGCCTTACCAAGTGGGGGGTCAGTGCTAACAAGCCAATTCAATTAAGGTAGATGTGGCCTATTCTCAACTGTTGACAAGAAGGGGTGAATACCAAGGGAGGGAGAAATCACTTTTGTAGTGCTAATGAGGCCAAGGCAAACAAGGTGGCCCGTTTCAAACAGTTGACAAGAAGGTGTGAGTATCAGCAGAGGGAAATTAATTTTTGTAGTGACCCATCCACTCCCAGTCTTTATTCCGGCCTAATTTGATGGTGTCCAGTTTGCAAATTAATTCCTGTTCTGCAGTTTCTCGCTGGAGTCACCTTAATTGAATTGGCTCGTTAGCACTGACCCCCCCACTTCGTAAGGCAACTCACATCTCTTCATGTGCTGTGTATTTATACCTGCCTACTGTTTTTTCCACTCCATGCTTCTGATGAAATGGGTTCTAGCCCATGAAAGCTTATGCCCAAATAAATTTGTTAGTCTCTAAAGTGCCACAAGGACTCCTCGGGGGTTTTTTAGAGTGGTTATTGAACATGGTCTGCTCTCCATGAACCCATATTGACTGGCATTAACTCTGTTTCCATCCTTTAGTATCTGCCTATTGGTAAATCATAGAATCATAGAATATCAGGGTTGAAAGGGACCTCAGCAGGTCATCTAGTCCAACCCCCTGCTCAAAGCAGGACCAATCCCCAATTAAATCATCCCAGCCAGGGCTTTGTCAAGCCTGACCTTAAAAACTTCTAAGGAAGAAGATTCTACCACCTCCCTAGGTAACGCATTCCAGTGTTTCACCGCCCTCCTAGTGAAAAAGTTTTTCCTAATATCCAACCTAAACCTCCCCCACTGCAACTTGAATCCAATCTCAGCCATCCATTATTTGGCTCTGGATCCCCCTCTTAGAATTGGCATGTGTCATAAATATAAAGGGAAGGGTAAACCCCTTTGAAATCCCTCCTGGCCAGGGGAAAGCTCCTCTCACCTGTAAAGGGTTAAGAAGCTAAAGGTAACCTCGCTGGCACCTGACCAAAATGACCAATGAGGAGACAAGATACTTTCAAAAGCTGGGAGGAGGGAGAGAAACAAAGGGTCTGTGTCTGTCTGTAGTCGTCTTGGCCAGGGACAGAACAGGAATGGAGTCTTAGAACTTTTAGTAAGTAATCTAGCTAGGTATGTGTTAGATTATGATTTCTTTAAATGGCTGAGAAAAGAATTGTGCTGAATAGAATAACTATTTCTGTCTGTGTATCTTTTTTGTAACTTAAGGTTTTGCCTAGAGGGTTTCTCTATGTTTTTGAATCTAATTACCCTGTAAGATATCTACCATCCTGATTTTACAGGGGGGATTTCTTTATTTCTATTTACTTCTATTTTTTATTAAAAGTCTTCTTGTAAAACACTGAATGCTTTTTCATTGTTCTCAGATCCAAGGGTTTGGGTCTGTGGTCACCTATGCAAATTGGTGAGGCTTTTTATCCAACATTTCCTAGGAAAGGGGGGGTGCAAGTGTTGGGAGGATTGTTCATTGTTCTTAAGATCCAAGGGTCTGGATCTGTAGTCACCTAGGCAAATTGGTGAGGCTTTTTACCAAACCTTGTCCAGGAAGTGGGGTGCAAGGTTTTGGGAAGTATTTTGGGGGGAAGGACGCGTCCAAACAGCTCTTCCCCAGTAACCAGTATTAGTTTGGTGGTGGTAGCGGCCAGTCCAAGGTGTAATATTTTGTACCTTGGGGAAGTTTTGACCTAAGCTGGTAAAGATAAGCTTAGGAGGTTTTTCATGCAGGTCCCCACATCTGTACCCTAGAGTTCAGAGTGGGGGAGGAACCGTGACAGCATGTCTCATGAATGAGTGGTGGGATCTATCCATCCAGATATAACTAGATCTGTGTGTCACCATATAGAACCATTCCAGAACCACTCTATATCCATTCAAGATCAATACAGATGCATGAATACCCAACCTAGTCCATTCAAGCTAGATTCATTTCAGTGGATGCTGTTCCATTCTAGACTGATCCATACCCACATAGCTACCTGTAGATCCCTTCTAGATTGATGCACATCCATTCTAGAGCCACCAGTTTTGCCCTGGTAGTGCGTGCGGCGCTCATGGCACTGCTTGTTCACTGTAAGCCCTCCTAGGTCCTTTGCAGAGCCCCAGTTCTCCAGGACATAGTCCCAGCTCTGGGGAGGTGGCCAGGTCTCTTGGGCCAAGATGGAGAACACTGCATTGGCTGGATTCACACCCCTTGTGTGTGACTGGGCTCAGCTCACCAAGCGCCCCAGCTCGATCCCTGTACCTGCCCCTGCTTTGTCAGCATTTACCACTCTGCCTGGTGCCGTGACACCCTCAGATCTGATTGCAGCTTGAGCTGGGACACTGGGGTGATGCCAATTTTGGGTGTCCAACCTGAGACATTCAGCATGGCCAGGACTGTCAGAGTAGCAGGGACCCATTGTGCTGGGTGCTGTACCATGTTTATTATGTTTATTATGGCAGCATGTAGAAGACTGGGTCATGGCAAAGGATCTCCTTGTGCCAGGTGCTGTACATTATTTATTATGTGTACTAGGGTAGTACCTGTGTGCCCCAGCCATGGCCCAGGACAGTGAATGGCAGGACAGGTAAATAGAGGGAGTTTGCCTGGGATTTCACCTGGTGGGAATTCCCATGGAGTTGTTTGCCTTTCAGGCTCCTGTGAGCAGTAAACACAACATTGGAAGAGGCTCTTAGAAGGAAGACAATATGGATAGGGAGAGATCAGCTGGTTGCGACCTGCAAAGGATGTTCCAGGCTTGTCTTTCTCCCAGAGGATAGAAGTGACTTTGTCTGTATGAAGTGCAAGCTGGTCTCCATATTGGAAGAGACGGTTAAGGGACTAGAGACCCAAGTATCAACCCTGCGATGCGTCAGAGAGAATGAAGAGTTTCTGGATGGAAGTCGGCGTTTGGCACTGCAGGCACAGCATGCTGAAGAATCAGAGAGGACAGGGCAGAACGGGGAAGAAAATTGGCAGCATGTGACCTCCAGAAGAAGGAGGAGGAGAACTCATGTACCCCAATAGAGACAGAGGTAAGAAACTGTTTTCAGGATGTCCAAACAGGCACTATGGCAGAGAATGGTTTGGAAGAGGTATCTGAGGGAAGGGATCAAAAGGGGACCCCCATTGACCGGAAGGCAGGGGATGCATTGTCCTAGGGATGGGGGTTCCATGGTCACCACTCCCAAGAGGAGGAGATGGGTGGTGGTGGTCGGGGACTCGCTCCTAAGGGGGACGGAGTCATCCATCTGCCGTCCAGACTGGGAAACGCGAGAAGTCTGCTGCTTGCCTGGAGCGACAATCCAGGATGTGACGGAGTGTCTGCTGAGACTGATCAAGCCCTCGGACCGCTACCCCTTTCTGCTTCTCCACGTGGGCACCAATGATACTGCTAAGAATGACCTTGAGCGGATCACTGCAGACTACGTGGCTCTGGGAAGAAGGATAAAGGAGTTTGAGGTGCAGGTGGTGTTCTCGTCCCTCCTCCCCGTGGAAGGAAAAGGCCCGGGTAGGGACCATCAAGTTCTGGAGGGAAATGTGTGGTTGCACAGGTGGTGTTGGCTTTGGATTCTTCGACCATGGGATGTTGGTCCAGGAAGGAGGAGTGCTAGGAAGAGATGGGACCCACCTAACGAAGAGAGGAAAGAGCATCTTCGCAGACACGCTTGCTAAGCTAGTGAAGAGGGCTTAAAACTAGATTCACTTGGGGATGGTGACCTAAGCCTGGAGGTAAGTGGGGAAGAGGGATACTGGGAGGAAACACAAGGAGGAGGGTGCAACAGGGGAAGCCTCTTGATTCATACTGAGAAAGTAGGGCAATCGGCTAGTTATCTTAGGAGCCTGCACATGAACTCAAGAAGCCTGGGAAACAAACAGGAAGAATTGGAAGTCCTGGCACAGTCAAGGAACTATGATGTGATTGGAATAATGGAGACTTGGTGGGGTAACTCACATGACTGGAGAACTGTCATAGAGGGGTACAAACTGTTCAGGAAGGACAAGCAGGGGAGAAAAGGTGGGGGAGTTGCACTGAATGTAAGGGAGCAGTATGACTGCTCAGAACTCCAGTATGAAACTGGAGAAAAGTCTATTGAGAGTCTTTGGATTAAGTTTAGAGACGAGAGCAACAAGAGCAATGTCATGGTGGATGTCTGCTATAGACCACCAGACCAGGAGGAGGTGGTAGACGAGGCTTTCTTCGGACAAATAACAGAAGTTTCCAGATCACAGGCCCTTGGTTCTCATGGGGGATTTCAATCACCCTGACATCTGCTGGGAGAGCAATACAGCAGTGCACGGACAATACAGGAAGTCTTCGGAGAGTGTTGGGGACAACTTCCTGGATTGAAAGTGAAAGAGCTGGAGGAACCAACTAGCAGTTGTGCTGCTCTTCACATTGGTAGGGGAAGTAGAAGTGGGTGGCAAACTGGGCAGCAGTGACCATGAGATGGTCAAGTTCAGTATCCTGACAAAAGAAAGAAAGGAGAGCAGTGGAATACAGACCCTGGACTTCAGAAAAGGAGACTTTGACTCCCTCAGGGAACTGATGGGCAGGATCCCATGAAAGGCTAATATGAGGGGGAAAGGAGTCCAGGAGAGCTGGCTGTATTTTAAAGAAGCCTTATTGAGGGCACAGGAACAAACCACCCCAATGTGCAGAAAGAATAGCAAATATGGCAGGTGACCATACTTGGCTTAGCAGAGAAAACCTGAGTGAGCTTAAACACAAAAAGGAAGCTTACAAGAAGTAGAAACTTGGACAGATGACTCGGGATGAGTATAAAAATATCGCTCAAGCATGCAGGAACGTAATTAGGAAGGCCAAAGAACAATTGGAGTTGCAGCTAGCAAGGGATGTGAAGGGTGACAAGAAGGGTTTCTACAGGTATGTTAACAACAAGAAATAGGTCAGGGAAAGTGTGGGACAAGGTCAACTCCCAGAGTGCTGCACTGGGCAACACAGCGTGGGGAGGAGGTGAGCAGCCCACACTGGTGAAAGAACAGGTTAAGGACTATTTAGAAAAGCTGGACATGCAGACATTTATGGGTCCAGATCTAATGCATCCAGGGGTGCTGAGAAAGTTGGCTGATGTGATTGCAGAGCCATTCGCCATTATCTTTCAAAATTCGTGGAGATCAGGGGAGATCCTGGATGACCGGAAAAAGGAAAATATAGTGCCTATGTTTTAAAAAAGGGAAGAAGGAGAATCCAGGGAACTACAGACTGCTCAGCCTCACCTCACTCCCTGGAAAAATCATGGAGCAGGTCCTCAAGGAATCCATTTTGAAGCACTTTGCGGAGAGGAAGGTGATCAGGAATAGTCACCATGGATTCACCAAGGGACTCCCCTTCCCTTGATCTCCCAGTGCTCTCCTCAGGGATTCATGCTAGCTAGCTAACTATGGGATGGGGTCATTTGTCTTAAGGTCAAGATTGTCACAGATGCCTGGGAGATGTGGCTTCTGTTAGGATATAGATATTCAGGCCTGCCTGTAAAGGCCTCTACTTTAAGAATTTAGGTATATGTTTATCATTTAGCTAGTAATAGAGGTATACAAGAAATAATCTGTGTAAGGGCCTTCTCTCACTGACAGTCTGAGGCCCTGTTCTTAGGCCAAGGCCTTCGGCTAAGCAGCTGAGGCAGCCATAAGCTAGGAAGCGACCGGTCACAGCCTCACATTCCAAACTAGTCAATATGGGGCTGTTCGGAAGGTGATCCGATCTACCACCTCCAGAGAAAGGGAAGAGCCTAGAAGATGTAAAAGGAAATTTAGTTTGATGGTTTTCTGTCTGGTAAGAACTCACTTATCAATAGACACAGCTGGGAAACCCTTATGTCTTTATAGATGTAGTTGTGAAATCCTCACTTCTGTATTGTTTTGTCATTATAGTCCCCACTTTGCTATTATTTGCATGGTCTCTGTCTGGTTCTGTGATTGTTTCTGTCTGCTGTATAATTAATGTTGTTGGGTGTAAACTAATTAACGTGGTGGGATATAATTTGTTAGCTAATCATGGTACAATATGTTAGGATTGGTTAGTTAAATTTCAGTAGAATGATTGGTTAAGGTATAGCTAAGAATATTACTATATAAATTAGGGGCAAACAGGAAGTAAGTTGGGATTCGAAAATAAGGAAAAAGGAACTTGGATTTAAGCTTGCTGGAAGTTCACCCCAAGAAACATTGAATTGTTTGCACCTTCGGACTTTGGGTATTGTTGCTCTCTGTTCATGCGAGAAGGACCAGGGAAGTAGGAGAGTGAAGGAATAAGCTCTCTAACAGCCTCCTAGTCATCATGTGAAACCAGGGTGTCCAGTACCTAAGGAGGAGATGGGCCAATGCTATTGCTGGGGGTTGGGTTAAACCTTGTTCTGGGTAAGGCCTCCCCTCTCATAGATGAATGGAAAGAAGCCGTTGTAGCCATGTGGGGAACCCACAATCAAAGTGCCTGACACAGGATCATGGGAAAGCTGGAGTAGACGCTGAACCACGTGGTTCCAGGGGTTTCCATGGGCATGCCTAGGAAAGGCAGGGGCCAGGGCTTTGCTCAGTGGAACAGCTGTTGACCATGTGCAAGAGAGAGGAGGGGCAGAGAGAGATAGAAGTCATGAGATAACCGAGCAGACAGTAACAGGAGTGCTGGCAATGTGGCTATGGGAGCTGGAGTATTATGTCTGTCATCTTAGCTGATACACCAGGGATCGAACTAGGGGCCTCCAGAGCTAAAAGCATGAGCCCCTCTAGAGCCTCTTGCCCAGAACAGGTCCCTGTGGGACCCTCCCTAGAAAGTCCCTTGGTTCCCTATTCAGGATTGCATTTTGTGCTCAGTTGGTGAGTCAGGTTTTCTTAACCCATTTCACATGGGCCATGTTGATGTTACACTTTCTCAAATGCCATCCAGGAGTCCAAATCTCTCTCTTCCCGCAGCATCGTTGCCTCTATCAACCAGCCTTACAATGTTGTCAAAAAATGACATTATCTTCATTTAACAAGGCCTGCTGTCCACGGAACCATGTTGATTGGTCTCAGTTATAGCTCTGTCTCTTCTGTTGATGGGGTCCCATCACACCCATCCTATCTAGCTCCATGTAGACCGGGGTGGGCAAACTCTTTGGCCTGAGGACCACTTCTGGGTATAGAAATTGTATGACGGGCCATGAATGCTCATGAACTTGGGGGTTAGGATGCAGGGGGGTGAGGGCTCCGGCTGGGGGTGCAGGCTCTGGGG
This sequence comes from Lepidochelys kempii, assembly GCF_965140285.1. Classification (NCBI taxonomy): domain Eukaryota; kingdom Metazoa; phylum Chordata; order Testudines; family Cheloniidae; genus Lepidochelys; species Lepidochelys kempii. The sequence goes on from NC_136392.1 coordinate 37,450,644, forward strand.
TGGGGCTAGGGATGAGGAGTTTGGGGTGTAGGAAGGTGCTCTGGACTGCGACTGAGGGGTTCGGTGGGTGGGAGGGGGATCAGGTCTGGGGCAGGGGGTTGGGGCGCTGGAGGGGGGCAGGCTCAGGATTGCAGTTTCTGGCAGGGCTTACCTCAAGCAGCTCCTGGAAGCAGCGGCATGTCCCCTGTCTGGCTCCCACATGGAGGCATAGCCAGGCAGCTCTGCACGCTGCCCTGTCAACAGGTAATGCCCCCGGAAGCAGCAGCATGCCCCCCTCCAGCTCCTACATGGAGGCGCGGCATCGGCCAGGCGGCTCTGCATGCTTGCCCATCTGCGGGCACAGCCCCTGAAGCTCCCATTGGCTGCATTTCCCAGCCAATGGCAGCTGTGGGGTGGCCCTTGGGGCAGGGGCAGCGTGTGGAGCACCCTGGCTGCCCCTACGCATGGCAGCCAGAGGGGGGACATGCCGCTGCTTCCAGGAGCCATGCGGAAAGCCCCTGACACCGCTCCTGGTGGAAACTTGAAGGCCAGATTAAAAGTTCTAACGGGCCGGACACAGCCCAAGGGCCGTAGTTTGCCCACCCCTGACGTAGACCCATGATTGCTCATCTAGAGTCATGCCCAAACCATTTAAGATCCATGCCTGAGCAATGCAAATGCACAAATGTGCTACTGGATCCATTTAGGTCAATAATGGATCAATGCAATTCCAGTCTAGAGCTATCAGTCTTGATCAACTCACATCTATGCAAATCGATTCTAGATCCACCTAGACCCACACCATTAGTATCTAGACCCATTCACCAGCCATGGCCTGCTGGACCCACTGAGTTCTGCTGATAGCTACAGAAAGGGTCACCAACTGGGCTCCAAGGCCAGCATGGAGAGTTGGCTGGGAGCATCCAGGACTGGCCCCTGGGAGAAGCTGGAAGCAGGAATGTCTAGACCAGTGATGCTCCTGGCTCTGTCTATGTGAATCCCCACAGCAAGAGAGTGTCTCCACTGATAGGCCAGGGATCCATGATAGGGGGTAGGGCTGAAGCCCCCTGGGCAGGGGCTGATAAACCCAGTGTGGGCAGCAGGAGGAGGGGAGGCATCTGGCTCTGACAATGTGGTTGTGGGGGTTCAGAGACACCCTGGGCATCGGGGGGGGGGGCTGGTATTAGGGAGATCAGAGTCACAACCTCTTTTATCCCACTCAGACGGGGGTGGGATCAGGGTGTGTTCTCTCACCCAGCATCGATACCAATCAGCGTTACCCACAGACCATGTAAGGGTAAGCTACGGAAGGACAGAAATTGGCACTTGGAAAGGAGATGGAAGCACTGAATTTCCATAGAAGGGAAAGCCCCATATCCCATTCCCCACCCCCCTGAGCCAGTCAGTCGCCTGCCCTGGTCCTGGATCGGAGCTTGCACTCCAGTGGGCCCTGCCCAGCACCTACACATAAGGATCTCCACATTCCTCCCCTGCATGAAGTGATGTCTCCAAACCTGCAAACTCTTTGTAGGGCTTAGGCCCCACCCAACAGGATCCAGAAGCAGGGGCTGCCTTTTCCCTGCTAAAGGCCATAGGGTGGATCCAAAAAGCCCAGTGGAAAAGCTCTCACCCTGGACTGCTGGGGGGCTGGGGGCATCTCCCATCGCTCCCTGTGCCTCAGTTTACTCACAGCCCTATTGGGATAAGGACATTCACTTGTACTGTGAGGCCTCTGCATGACAGACAGTCTCGAAGAGCTGGGTGCTATCACCATTATCGTGGGCAGCTCCCGACTGCCAGTCTGGAATGCCAATGGAAAGCCAAATACAGAGCTGGGAAAGCCCTCCTGGGCCCTCCAGTCTGACCCCATTAGAAACACACAAAGAGAACAGGAAGAAATTCCAGAGCCCCCTTTACCTGTCTACGCCAGGGGTTTCAGGGCTCTTTCCAGCAATTGCACCTCTCCAACATACTTACAGGCTGGCAGATTCTGTCCTGGGAAACAGACTCTGCAAAAGATTTGGGGGTCACAGTGCAGAAGCAACTGAACACGAGCTCCCAGTTCCACCCTGTGGCCAAAAGGGCAAATGCGATCCTGGGAATCTCGAGTAGGAGCAGGGTGGTTATTTTACCTTCGCATTTGGCACTGGTGCAGCCCACTGCTGGAATCCTGTGTCCAGTTCTGGTGCCCACAAAATTCAGAAAGGATGTTGCTGAATTGAGGAGGGTTCAGAGAACATCCACAAGAATGATCAAAGGATTAGAAAACCTGCCACCTAGTGGTAGACTCAAAGATTCAATCTGTTTAGTTTAACAAAGAGAAGGGGTGACGTGATCAAAGTCTATAAGTACATACAGAGGGGGAAATATTTAATAACAGGCTCCTAAGTCTAGAAGACAAAGGTCTAACACAATCCAATGGGTGGAAGCTGAAGCTAGATGAAGTCAGACTAGAAATAAGGCATACATTTCTAACAGTGAGGATAATTAACCATCGGAACAAGTGACCAAAGTCACTGACAATTTTTAAATCAAGACTGGATGTTTTTTCTAAATTATCTCCTCTAGGAATAACTGTGAAGCAGTTCTCTGGACTTTGCTTTGCAGGGGGTCAGACTAGATTATCACAATGGTCCCTTCTGGCCTTGGAATCTGTGAATTTAGGTGTGGGGATGGATGAAGGGATAGATAGGCAGGGATGGGGATGGATAGATGTACAGATGGCTGGGATGGATGGATGGATGGATGGATGGATGGATGGATGGATAGGCAGGGATGGGTGGATGGATGGATGGATGGATGGATGGATGGACAGGTGGGGATGGGTGGATGCATGAATAGGCTTTTCCATCATAAAAATGACACTCACCCTCCTGCCGTAGTAAGCCCAACCTAACCTGAAACAATTACCCAGAATTAAATCAACATCAACAAACAAATTAACTGAATAAAATATGAGAGAGAAAGCGGGGGCGGAGGGTTTATAGATGGACAAATAGATTATGGACTTGGACTGCTGCTGAGACCCTAGACGACCTTTGGGGACTGAGCTTTATTTAAATCCTGGCCCTACAGTTTCTCTTGGAGGCAGAAGTTGCTGTCGGGTTTTTATCCTGCCTTTGGTGTCCTCGGCGCCCCACAGACACAAACCCAGGAGAACCAGGATCCTTCCTAAAGCAGCTTCTCTCCCATCCCAACTGGTGGGGAATTGTCCAGACAAATGTTATTTTGACCCAACAACACCCCCTCCTCCCCCCCGCACTCCGACCTCCCCATGTGAAACTGCAGCACCAGGAGTAGTGCCCCCCTTGGCCATGTGAACAGAGCCATGCTGAGCAGGGGCAGGGAGGAGTGTTTCCGGGGGGATCCTGGGATCCTGTGCCCAGGTCTGGGGTGAGCACTTTAAAAGGGCGGGCGGCAAACTGGAGATGGGGCAGGATGGGGCCAGGCAAATGATTGGAGTGCTAGAGAAAATGCCTGGCAGGGAGAGACTGAAAGCGCTCGCTCTGTGTGGCCTCTCCACAAGTCGCGTGGGAGGTGCCTGAAGGTCGGCGTCCAAGAACCGTCGTGGAGAGACAAAGCCGGGTGCTGGGGGCTCTTCAATCCAGCAGGGAAAGGCAGAGCAAGATCCAACTGGGGAAACTAAAGCCTGACCAAATCCAGAAGCAATGGAGGGCCCAGTGTGGGACAGGGGAACCAGCTCCCCAGAGCAGGGGGTTTCTCCATCTCCGGGTGGCCTCAGACCCCGCCTGGCTACCTTGCTGGGAGAGGCGTTCACAGAACACCAGTGACCGGGAACTGGGCAAGGTCTCCGGCCAGGGTCACTCGGGAGGGCAGACGGGTCGGTCGAATGGACCCTGCTGGCCTGAACATCTGTGGATCCAGGGATCCAGGGGCAGAACAGACCAGGGGGGATTCTGCCATCTGCAGCTGGGAGGCCTCAGCACTGGCCACGTCCCCACCTGAGGGCAGGGAGGGCACCAGTGCAGGAAGGAACCCCGCCCCCCTCTGCGATGCGGGCGGGGACGTGGCTCAAGGTTTCCTCTCCGGGAATCCCCACCCCTGACACATTGCTGATGGGAAATTTCTTGGTAGCCAGGTACATGACCCTGCACTTCCTGGGCCACCTCTTCCCAGCCTCCCCTCCCCACTGTCTGCTCTATATAAACCCCGGGGCTGAGACAGAGCCACCAGCCCCAGCTCCTGGATGTGCACCAATGAGGCTGCTCCTGCTCCTGTTCCCCATGGCCTTTGTCCCACTTCATACCGGTGAGTTGAGCTGAGCGACCGGGTATTTCCCGGCCCCGGGGGGCTCACACTGGGAGTGGGGCTGAGTGAATCACAGAGTTTTTGGTTTAGGGGCCGAACCGTAAAATCTGGGAAAAGCTGGGTTCCTCCCAAAATTATTTTTTTCATTTTTTCTCGCAGAAGCAGAAACCCTAAAAAGACAGCGTTTCAAAACAAAATGGGGGGTTGTTTGCTTTGGGGTGTCTCCTTCACCCTGAAACAGTTGGGTTTGTTTTTTTTTTTTGCTTTTTGCTTCCATTTTGGGGCCTGTGCAGGGGTTTTTCACCCTTATTGTTCATTAGCTGAGTTTTGAACTGAAATGCAATTTTGAAACAAAAATTGATCCAGAAACTTTTTTTTTCTTTTTCATTTGCTTTCAACTCCAAACTTTGGGGGTACTTTTTTATTTGACTTCAGGTCACTTTAGAAGGGGTTTTAGTCACTGTTAAAAAAAATAGTTTAAAAAAACCCAATTGCTCCATTTCTAAAGGAAGCACCATTTCAAACAGAAACTCGAGATGTTTCGTTTCCCAGTGCTCACACCAAAACTTTTCTACTTTTTCCTGGAAAAAATTAATCTTTTTTTCCAGCCAAAACAATGCACCGAATTCCACCTGAATTCACAGGTACTTTTGATGCCCCAAAATTGCTTTTTTTTAAAAAGCAAATTTGCCAATTGCTTATCAATTTTTGCCCAGCTCTAGTGGTAAGAATTGGGCAATTGGGGCTGTGGGCAGCGCAGCCCACACCAAGGGCAGGGGGAAAGAATTAGCCATCGGGCTCAGGCAGGTGTCAGGCGATGGGACAATGAAGCTGAGGGTTGATAGGGAATTCCTGACCTAGTTCTCTGAGAGGGGAGATGGCTGGGGGCAGCCCCACAGACCGAAGATGGATGGGCATGTATGGGATAAGGAATGGATGGATGGATGAATAGGTCCATGTGGGAAAAGGTAGATTTGAAGTGGGTACATGTATTATGGGATATACCGGGCTGGTTGGGGTGAGGGGCTGACCGAGTGGCAGGCTGGGCTAGGGGCCCGAAGGGGCTGATCCAAGCCAGCAGGGGGCTGAGCTAAGGGATGAGGGTGCGGGTTGCACTGGGCTCTTGGTCCCACTCTCCAGCTCCCTTTTGAACCCCTTCCTGTCTCTCCAGCTCAGGTCATCAGGGGCCAGGAAGCCCCGCTTGGCTCCAGACCCTACATGGCCTATGTACAAATAGGGTCAAAGGGAAGCTGCGGAGGGTTCCTGATCCAGGAGGACGTGGTGGTGACGGCGGCTCATTGTAACTGCAACCTGGGGTAAGAAACGCACCATCCCCCACTCCTGAGCCAGCCAGTCCCCTGCCCTGGGGCTGGATCAGGGCTGGTGCCCCTGGAGGAGAAAGGCCCCGTGTCCAATTTCCCACCCCCCGAGCCAGCCAGTCCCCAACTCTGGGATGGGACAGGAGCTGGCAATATGTTGTCCCAAAGACTAGAAGCATTTATGGGATGTGAAAAATACGAATTTCACTGGGTGCCTGTTAAATTTTAAAGCCCAAACCAACCAAACTAGACCTGCCCCACAGGGCAAACATCCCAGATGATGTTTTTAGTCAGTCCCATAAGGACAACCCCTGTCATTGAGTTACTTCACTCAGTTGAAACCTAGCCTCTTCTCAAGTCTTTTCCCTTGGCCATCACTTCTCAAACCCAGACACTTGGTTGTTCGTAAGCAATCAAGAAATCCCCCGATTGCCTTTGCGGATCTGAGCCCTACTGAACAGAACAACACTGTAGGCAATGGACATAGATCAGCGCTGGGGCCCAGCTGTTGCACCAGAGACTGATCCAGTCCCCACTATTTCCTGCTATTTTCGCTTACAATCGTCAGACATTAATTCTTTTCTGTCTGTATCGTGTTTCTTGGGGTCAAAAGGGGAACACCCAGACAGAGATTAAGGAAAGATGGAGGAGACTCAATCTCTGCCATCAAGTCTCACCACTACTTCTCCTGTCCTGCTAACCCTGGAGGAGGGAAGGGGCTGTCCAGAGGGGCTGGGCCAAGCATCCTGGTTCCCTTCTGGACTTCAACATCTTCGCTGATGCACTCAGCAGCCACTCATGCCCCACACTGTGACCTCTGTCCCCAGGGTCATTTGCACAGAGAGAGTTTGGCTTCCTGTTACTGCTGTCCATGGCCAGTAGATGGCGACAGTGCATAAAAACTCTTTGATCCTTTTCTTATTTGTATGTTTCATTCCTTCCAGCCACTTTATTTCTGTGTCAGCCCAGCCAAGGCATCTGGGATTCCCCCCCTTTAAACAATTTCTTTTAATATTTCAAAGTGGCACCCAGATTAGGGCCTTACACCTTCCCATAGATATTTTCCTTCTTCTGCCATATGGAGTTCAATGATTCATAGATTTCAAGATCTTTATGATCATTTTGATTGACCTCCTGTATAACACAGACCACAGAACATCTCCCAAATAATTCCTCTTGATCTACAGAAGATCTTTTAAAAAAATCTAACCGTGACTAAAAATTGCCAGTGATGGAGAATCCACGATGAACTTTGGTAAGTGGTTACAACGTTAGTTACAGTCCCTATTAAAAACTCACACCACAAAATAATCATTGAGAAAGAAATCAAACAGAATCCTCTATAGTCCCTCTGAATTTGAAATCAATTGATCTTGAGTTTCTCAGTATAAGGTGTGTTTTCCAATCTTCTGATCATTCTTGCGGCTCTTCTCTGACCCCTCTCCAATTTATCAACATCTTTCTTGAACCATGGACACAAGAACTGGACAATGGGTCACCCTGCATAGGAGAATAGTCCATTGGTCAGTCTTTTGGGTCTCTTTAGCCAACCAGAATGGAGAAGGAGGAAGTCCATCCACATGTAGGTGCATAAGATGGTCTCTATGTTACTCAGCTGCAAAACTGTGGGTAGAAATCTGCACAGGCCAGGAGCTGGGCTGGTGTCCCTTCCAGAGGGTCTGTGATGGCCCCACCCCAATATCCAATGGGCACTAACGCCCCCATATTTTCCCCTTGGTTTTTCCAGCAACATCTATGTCTACCTGGGAGTCCAAGACTTCAAGAAGCCAGGACAGAACTGGCAACGGATCCGGGCCCGTCGCTGGATCCAGCACCCTGACTTCAGCAATGAGAACTTTGATAATGACATCATGCTGCTGAAGGTACCAACACCAGTGACCTCATTCTGCTAGGGTACCACCCCCATCCCATCAGCCAGCCCCCAGTGACCTCGCACTGCTGCAGGTACCACCCCCATCCCATCATCCTTCCCCCAGTGACCTCACACTGCTGAAGGTAGCACTCCCGTCCCATCATCCCTCCCCCAGTGACCTCACACTCACTCCCTGGACTCACATCCATGCTCTGGCCGGGTGGTGCTGCCCCTTCCCAGCCCCAGTCCCGGCGCTGATCCGGGTCCATTCTCTCTCTCTCCTCCCCATGGCAGCTGTGGCGCAGTGCGGAGCTGACCGAGTGGGTGATGCCCATCCCCCTGCCGGAGGCCGATCACCACGTCAGCCCAGGCTCCGAGTGCAGCGTGGCCGGGTGGGGTCGGACCGGAGTGAACACCACCTCCGACAGGCTGCAGGAGGCGGAGCAAGAGGTGGTGTCGGACGGGCTGTGCGGAGAGCGGTATCGGCATTACGACCCCACCACCATGCTGTGTGCCGGCAGCCCCCACGCCAAGAAATCAGCCTTCCAGGTAAATACCCCCCAGCCCAGAGCCACTGGGGGTGCAGCAAGCTGCTCCAGGGGAAGGAGCTGGGAAGGAGCTGGTCCACCACCATGGACGTGCCCCTCCCATGCTCCACTGCGCCAAGAGGGGAGCCCATCGTGCATCATGGGAGATGCAGTCCAGCTGGGGAGCCCAGCACAAAGGGTGACTGTGGAGAGGTATCTCCAGCGTTAGTGCCCTTGTGCAAGGTGCTGGTGGAAATGGGCTGAAATTTAACATGGGCTCATGCACGTAGTGTCAAGAAACAAGAATTGCTGCTCTGAGCTGGGGACTTCTCAGCTGGAAGTGACAGGGAGGGAGGGAGAAATGGGTGTGTGAGTCAACCACAGGGTGACCATGGGCCACCATCAGGATGAGGCCAGAAGAAAGGCCCATGTGATCCTGGGATTGAGCAGGTCACGTGTCTCCAGTAGAGAGGGAGGGTTTAATGCCAGCGGAGAAGGCTCTGGGGAGAGCTCAGCTGGAATCCGGTGCAGAGTTCTGGGCAGCCCTGTTCCGGAAAGAGGAATCTCAGCTGGAGCAGGTGTTGAGAAGGGCTGGTGGGACGATCAGGGGAATGGAGAACCGGTCTGAGGAGAAAGGAATAAAATACCTGGGCTAGCTCAGATAGAAGATAGGCTGAGAGGGGTCTGATTGCTCTATAAATACATCGGTCTGGGGCGGGGATGACTACACCAGGCAGGGAGACGAGCTGTTGAAGCTAAAGGGTGAATCAAATGGGGACAAATGTGGCAGGGATCAATGGAAGCTGGAGATGAGGAGAAAGTTTCTAACCACCAGAGGGGGGAAGTTCTGGAAAAAGCTCCAACAGGAGCCTTTGGGCGAGGGGTACAACCTAACAAGGATGCAGACAGAGCTTGATAAGTTCATGGATGGGATGATATGACAGGACTGCCTGTAATAGCAGAAACTGCACTTCATGACCCAGTAGGGCCCTTCCAGTCCTGTGTTCCCATAAGGGCACGAGACACCTGAAATACACCTCCCATGATTAGACATGGTTAGGCTTTGCGTTTTTAGCAAAATGTTCCAGGAAAAGTGTTGATGAAAACGGGGAAACCCCCCTTCCCTACCACATGTTCTGACCATCTCTACTCTTCACCTTCACTCATGGCTCTACTGGTGAACTCAACCCTGAGGCCACCCAACAGATAGGACCCTGGGTGAAATCCTGGCCCCATACATGTGGATGGGAGCTTTGCTGATGATGTCCGTAGGGCCAGGTTGGCACTGGAGCTGAGGGAGAATCAGTGTTCCCATCTCTCAGGAAATGGCAACATTTCAATCTTTGTTTTCGAAGAAAAGTTGTTTTTGAGGAAAAGTTGAGATTTCAACATTTTTGGCAGAACAGAAATTCCAAAAGCTGGTTTGACTCAGAAATGTCAAAATGTTTCATTGCAACATTTTAAATGGAAATGAAACATGCTCAGACGTGAATAGATTGAAACGTTTCCTTCCATGTGAACAAACTGGAGAGAGTCCAGAGGAGAGAAACAAGAACAAAAAAATATGATCAGAGGTTTAGAAAACCTTATGTAGGAGGAAAAGCTAAAAGAATTGGGCATGTTTAGGCTAGAGAAGATGAGGCTGAAGGGGCTGCAGTTCCTTAGCAGCGCATTGCCTTCTGGGAGCTGTAGTTCAGGCCTCTATTTTCCCTTAGGTAGCCCCTGCCTGGACTATGTCTCCCACAATGCACTGAGTCATGTGATTCCCATGATGCCTCAAACAGCTCAGTCAGAAGCAAATCTGAGTTGCATTATGGGAGATGTACTGCTCCAGGGAGCCAAGTTCTTAGGAGAGAATGAAGACCTGAAGGACAACTCCCACAAGCCAATGCATGGTTAGGAGAAAGCAGTTTTACACCTTGTTGAACTCATTCCAAACTAAATGTTTCAGGCCATTTTTTAAAAGGTAAAATATTCTGATTCAGGTGGAACTGACCCGAAATGAAATATTTCCTTTCAATTTTCCTAAAGCAAAAATTTAAAATTGATTGTTTTCTGTGGAAAATTTCAATTTTGTAGAAACTGCCTTTTCCACATTCTGTGCAGCTCTAGATTTCCCTCTCTGCCAACCCATTTCCAGGCTGGTTCTGTTTGGCAGGAAGGGCTGGGCCTTCAGCTGCAGAGAGCACTTGTTCCACATGCAATCTGAGATCTCCGCTGGACAGGCTGGGCTGGGTAATATCAGTCACTGATGTTCTTCTTCTTATTGGCAGGGTGATTCCGGTGGGCCGTTGGTGTGCGACGGGGTGGTCCAGGGCATCATTTCCAATGGAGATCCGGATGGGCGACCCCCCAGCATATACACAAGAATCTCCAAATTCATCCCCTGGATCAACAAAACTCTGCAGAAACTGAGTTAAAGGAGATGCTCCCCTTTAAAGGGCCAATTTCACCATAATGGGCAATGTGCCTGAGTGGAACCCTGAGGTGCTTTAGATCAGAGTATTTGTTTCTAGTGTTAGAGAAATGCTGCGAGTGGCTCAGTCCTGAAATCCTTTTGTAGCTAGAAATACCCCATCAATGTTTAAATTTTGTTATATTGTCTCCCCAAGTGTCGAGTCAATGTTTGGGACCCTATGTGTGTTCCGGTTGGGAGCAGAAATTGACAATGGAGTCTGGTATTTCCTCTGATGCGATCTAGTTTATTTACAAGGAATATCCAAAGTCCCTGAACACAGCTGGAATCAAACAGCAGCAGACAGCTCCTCTATTCACTGTACAGAGCCTGCCTCTGAAGCCAAGACTCTGTGCCCAAATGGTTCTTCTCTTAGCTTTTTCTCAGGGCCACATTCCTGTGCTTCCAGGCTATGTCTGCCTGGCTTTTTACTTTGCGTCTGACTCGCTCCTGTCCCCGGATCTCTGTGTTTATGTTGTGTCTGTCCGATCCACATGCCCCATTACCCCAGAACAAAATTTGGTGACAACCTTTCCTCCTGAGTCATTCGAATTCCCACGTGTGCACAGGGTTTTACATCAGCTAAGGGGATTCTGGAGCAAGGGTTGTATTTTCTCAGCTGAATTGTATAGGACCTCTACAAATGCTGATCATTTGTACACCTAATCCATTCCTCAAGGGTTTTCCACCATCAAAATTCCGAGCTGCAGCATGTCCTTGGCTGGCTTAAAAACATTCTTTCACCCAAGCAGAGAGCAGGAATGGGGCCATGTGACTTTGATGGCCAACCTATGACCATGAAGAGTGGCTAGTCGAATTAAACAGCCCATGACAATAGCACATTGAAATGGTTGTGTGAAATTTCTGTGATTTTGTTTCACACATTTTGAGCTGGACCCAACTTCTGTTTGTTTTCAGCATTTTTTTTTTCTTTTTTCCTCTCCCCACCCCACAAGTATTTAATTATTTATTATTTATTATTGTGATACTGACAGGAGGTTGAAAAAACCCAAAGGAAGGGAACCCAGAAAGCATCGCTGAGATACACTGGGGCAAAAGAAAGAATTGTCTATTTCCAAATATTTGGAAAATATTGAAAACGGACGCTTGTTTGAAAAACAAATGGCATTTGAAGAGAAAAAAAGCCATTTTTCTAAATAAAAAATGTTTTCTCTGAACAATTTGCAAGGCCTTTTCCATTGCTGGCCTGTAGACTGGATGTTGTGTGTGTGGATGATACAGGGTTGGGGGAGGATAATGGGGCAGTGGGCAGGATGCAGGTGCTGGGTTGAGCCATACACAAAACTGGTGCTAAATAAAAACATCTAGGCCCAGATCCTCAGAGGTGTTTGGGTGCCTAACTCCCATTGAAATCACCGGGAGCCTGAATACTTTTGAGAATCTGGGCTCCTAGCTCATCCCTCCAGGAGATCTCAAAGCTCTTTACAAAGGGTGGTCAGGATCATTAGCCCCAGATGGGTAAACTGAGGCACAGAAAGGGGCCAGGACTCGCCGAAGGTCATGCAGCAGCTAAGCCGGGAACAGAACACAGATGTCCTGAGGTGCAGGCCTTTGCTCTGGCTACTTGGCCACACAGCTTCCCAGCTCACAACAGCCCAGTCAGGCCGTCCCACACACCATGGCCCCACAGCCCCTCAACCACACCGCTTGTTAATTTCAATTCCCATCCTGTGTTTTCTGGAATCAGGACAGATCTGATACAAACTTCTCCAGCACTGAATTCCCGCCTGACCCATGTCGTCTGGGGCAGGGGCTAGGTCCACCAGGGCAGGGGAGGTCTCAGGTTACAGGATGTGAGGATGTAACATCTGCAGGGCTGGAATTACACCCACCCCCAAATCCAGTGGCTGTGGAGCAAATACAGACAGTATTGATCTGTCTGTCTCCACACTCCCCTCATAGAATCGAAGAATTGTAGAATATCAGGGCTGAAAGGGACCTCAGGAGGTCATCTAGTCCAACCCCCTGCTCAAAGCAGGACCAACACCAACTAAACCATCCCAGCCAGGGCTTTGTCAAACCGGGCCTTAAAAACCTCTAAGGATGGCGATTCCACCACCTCCCTAGGTAACCCATCCCAGTGCTTCACCACCCTCCTAGTGAAATAGTGTTTTCTAATATCCAATCTAGACCTCCGCCCCGTGCAACTTGAGACCATTGCTTCTTGTCCCTCCATCTGGCTCTCTCTGTCTGGTAACAGGGGCAGTGCTCTGTTTGTCACTGTCTGGACAAATACCAGATTCATCTGAGCCAGAGGCATGACAGAGATTCCCAGAGCTTCCCGCAGATGCTCTGGGTCCCTCCACCCCGACCTGCTGCAATAGGAAAGCCACATTCCTTTGATAGATTCATCCATTCCAAGGCCAGAAGGGCCCACGGTGCTCGTCCTGTCTGACCTCTGCGTAGCCCTGGCCTTGGGACAGCCCTGAGCTAATCCCAGCTCGAATTACAGGAGAGCTATTAGAGAAATGTCCCGGCTTGACTTACACGTCACCAGGGATGGAGAATCCAGCCCAGGCCTTGGCAGCAGCGTCTCCGAGCCTGACACTGGCTCAGCCACCGAAGGGATTCGAATGGCCAATTCCTAGGCAACGTCATTCAGATCCCCTGGGCTGGGCACTCTGGCCTGGGGGTGCGGGCAGAGGAGATGGTCTGATGGTCCCCGCTGGCCATCACCTCTGCCGCTGTACAAACAGCTCAGCATCGACATGATAGAAACCTTCCCACGGTGTTTCCTTCTCTGTATTCAGGGCAATTCTTGTTAAACAGAGTCTGTCTCCAGCCGTGTAACAAACACCGGGGGTTCTCCCACCGCTTGGGAGGGGAGACCCCTAACTGCTGAGAGTTACCCTGCGGGTTATTGCACTGCTACGCCCCACTGACCCCAGCTGGGACCTGGCCCCATTGACCTCAATGGAGCTATGTCCCATTGCCCCAGCTGGGATCTGGCCCCATTCTCCCTAAATCCCCCACCCAGAACACAATGACGAGACAGATGAAAATGACATAATGCTTCTGCAGGTACCATGCCTTTGCATCTCCCTGCTCCGAGTGATGTCAGACTGCTAAAGGTACCATCCCATCACACCACCCCCCATGACCTCACAGTGCAGCAGGTACCACCCCCATCCCATCACCCCGCCCCCCATGACCTCACAGTGCGGCAGGTACCTCCCCCATCCCATCCCCCTGCCCCCACTGACCTCACAGTGCTGCAGGTACCATCCCCATCCCATCACCCCGCCCCCAGTGACCTCACACTGCTGCAGGTACCACCCCCATCCCATCCCCCTGCCCCCCATGACCTCACAGTGCTGCAGGTACCTCCCCCCTCCCATCACCCCGCCCCCTGTGACCTCACACTGCTGCAGGTACCACCCCCCTCCCATCACCCCGCCCCCCATGACCTCACAGTGCTGCAGGTACCTCCCCCCTCCCATCACCCCGCCCCCCACTGACCTCACAGTGCTGCAGGTACCACCCCCATCCCATCACCCCGCCCCCATGACCTCACAGTGCTGCAGGTACCATCCCCCTCCCATCACCCCGCCCCCATGACCTCACCATGCTGCAGGTACCATCCCCCTCCCATCACCCCGCCCCCCATGACCTCACAGTGCTGCAGGTACCATCCCCATCCCATCACCCCGCCCCCCATGACCTCACAGTGCTGCAGGTACCATCCCCATCCCATCACCCCGCCCCCACTGACCTCACAGTGCTGCAGGTACCTCCCCCATCCCATCACCCCACCCCCATGACCTCACACTGCTGCAATTACTGCCCCATCCCATCCCCCCCACCCCACAGAGCACATGGCATCACAGTGTTGCACAGTTGTTAAGGGGTTGCCCCACTTGCTCCCATCTGGCCCCATCCCCCTAGGACAAGATCCATCCCCCAAGAGGAGTTTGATTTCCCTTCTCTCTCTCTCCCCCATCATGGCTGAGGCACAAGGCCAATCTGACTGAGACTGCGGGCACCATCCCCCTGTCCCGGAGGGAGGCGAAGGAGGGGGCTGTGTGCAGCGTGGCCGGCTGGGGCCTGGCTAGTACTGAGGAAAACGCCAGCCTCCCCAACCATGCAGGAGGTGGAACTGAAGGTCATGAGAAAGGGCCTGTGTCTGTCTCAGGCTTTTCTGCACTATGCCCCATCCAGGATGCTGTGCGTGGGGGACCCCCAGAAGAGGAAGGCGTCATTCCAGGTGAGTGTGGAAAAGGGGTTCCTAGATCCTAGGACTCAAGGATGGAGGGTAGAAATTAGGGACCAAAACAGGCCAGATCCTAGGAATCAGGCATGGAGGCTAGAAAGCAGGGACAAGAAGTTGGCAGGTCTTTTAAATGAGGACTGGATCCCTATAATTTGGGACAGGAACTGGCAAGATCATAGAAATCAGGGACAGAAATCAGCTGGATGTTCAACATGTTCTGTAAATCAGGGACAAAAAACCAGCCACATTCTGGAAATCCGGGATGGATCTTAATAGTGAGAGACAGATTCTAGAAATCACAGTTGGGAATCAACTGGATCCTAGAAGACAGAGAGGGGGATTCCTGAATCAAGAACCAGGAGTGGTTCCGAGAAATCAGCAGGAGATCCTAGAAATAAGAGGCAGGAGTCAACCAGACGCTGGAAATCAGAGTCAGAAATCAGGGATGGAAATTGAGCAAGTTAAAGAAATTGGGGATGGATGCTAGAAATCAGACACAGGAACTGACCAGATCCTATGAATCAGGGATAGGGGCCAGCTGGATCCCTGGCCCATGGGGTGGGAACCCTGGGGGTGGGAGAAGACCTGGGAGTGACTTGACCGTGAATCCCCAGGAAGCGGGGTATGGAGGTGGATTTCAGGACAGTGAATAGAGAAAGCAGCCCACCCTTTGCTTGGACATCAGTAACCCCACACCTTGTGTTTGTTTCTCAGGGCGACTCCAGGGGCCCCTGGTCTGTGATGGGAAGGCCTATGGCATTGTCTCCTAGGGCAAACTTCATGGTTCAGCACCCCTGATGTTCACCGAGGTCTCCAAATACGTCCCGCAGATCAAGAAAACTCTGCACAAGCTGAAGCCTTAGAGGGGAGCATCCATCTCCTCCAGCGTGAGTGGAGAGAGAGCTGGGTATTGCAGAGGCATGGTTGGCTTGCTGGGTATTGCAGAGGCATGGATAGATGGATGTGTAGCCAATGATTTTAGTTGATTGTTCATTTATTGTGTCATGTTATGATCAATTAACATGTGATGTCATATATAACCTCTGTATGGTAAATAGAGTTACGTTATGGTAAATAGAAGGATAAGATGGATCAGTAGTTAGAGGGAATAGTTATGTATTACGTATCTAAAAGACTAGGTAAGGAGGGCTTAAATACAAGGCCTACAGGCTGAGGCCTGTAACATTTTAGCTGAGCCATACTACGCCACAGGCTTAAGAAATGCTTGACATAAGTAAGTGAACAAAGAATGACCCTATGCCACAAGGTTATGGGAAAAGATGTACCCGTGGGTGATAGATGATAGATGGATACTGCAGAATATTGGACAGATGGACATGGCAAATGAGAAGACAGATGCATGTTGCAGAAGGATGAATGGATGGATGGATGGATGGATATTGCAAGAACATGGACAGATGGACATTGCAGAAGGATGGATGGAGGGGTGATTTGCAAAAGGATGACTGGATTGATTATGAATAGATGTTGAAGAAGATCGGGTGGATGGATGTGGCAGATAAGAAGACAGACAGCTGAATATTGAGAGGAAAGATGGGCAGAGAGCTCCTGGTGTTCCAGAGAAATGAACAAACAACCAGTTGAGCCTGCTGTGAGATCTCCCTCCAGTCAGAACTTACTCTTATTATTTTCCAAGTCTGCAGTCTCTGCCCTTGCCTTACAGATTCCATTCTATGTTTCTTCCCCACTATCTTTTAAAAATTCATATGGACTCCCTTTGCTGATATCCCAGTGCTTCCATATCCCATCAAACTCTGTAAGGATTTGCACGGAGCAGAGAAGGGGGTTCCCTAGCTCGTAGCTTTCTGCCATGTTAGATCATGATTCCTACAGAGGGCAGCTCACCTACTTACCAGATGAGTGGTCGGGGGTCACCAGTGTTGTCATCCGTTGGCTGTGTGTGTGTTTTCTGTGTGTGCTGCACCAGCTCTAGCCAGGTAGCCCGTACAGCAGATTTCTATCAAACTGTCCAAGAAGACCTCAGACTCGGTTCAGTGGCAAAGGCGCTCAGCCAGGTTTATTGCCAACAATGCACAGTATTAGTGCCATATACGTACTAGAGGTACACTCAGTACCTGTATGCCCAAGACTATGGACTCGACTCCATGAGGGACTTTCTACTCCCCACTCAGCTGAACAGGGACACCCGCTCTGTGACCCCTCTTTTATACACCGACACAAACAAATTATGTATTGCCCCTCTGACGTGGTTAGTTACCACCCTTTACCTTGTACTTGGTGGTTTGCTCAAAACATCTCTATCCATAGAATCATAGAATCATAGAATATCAGGGTTGGAAGGGACCCCAGAAGGTCATCTAGTCCAACCCCCTGCTCGAAGCAGGACCAATTCCCAGTTAAATCATCCCAGCCAGGGCTTTGTCAAGCCTGACCTTAAAAACCTCTAAGGAAGGAGATTCTACCACCTCCCTAGGTAACGCATTCCAGTGTTTCACCACCCTCTTAGTGAAAAAGTTTTTCCTAATATCCAATCTAAACCTCCCCCACTGCAACTTGAGACCATTACTCCTCGTTCTGTCATCTGCTACCATTGAGAACAGTCTAGAGCCATCCTCTTTGGAACCCCCTTTCAGGTAGTTGAAAGCAGCTATCAAATCCCTCCTCATTCTTCTCTTCTGCAGGCTAAACAATCCCAGCTCCCTCAGCCTCTCCTCATAAGTCATGTGTTCCAGTCCCCTAATCATTTTTGTTGCCCTTCACTGGACTCTCTCCAATTTATCCACATCCTTCTTGAAGTGTGGGGCCCAAAACTGGACACAGTACTCCAGATGAGGCCTCACCAATGTCGAATAGAGGGGAACGATCACGTCCCTCGATCTGCTCGCTATGCCCCTACTTATACATCCCAAAATGCCATTGGCCTTCTTGGCAACAAGGGCACACTGCTGGCTCATATCCAGCTTCTCGTCCACTATCACCCCTAGGTCCTTTTCCGCAGAACTGCTGCCTAGCCATTCGGTCCCTAGTCTGTAGCTGTGCATTGGGTTCTTCCGTCCTAAGTGCAGGACCCTGCACTTATCCTTATTGAACCTCATCAGATTTCTTTTGGCCCAATCCTCCAATTTGTCTAGGTCCTTCTGTATCCTATCCCTCCCCTCCAGCGTATCTACCACTCCTCCCAGTTTAGTATCATCCGCAAATTTGCTGAGAGTGCAATCCACGCCATCCTCCAGATCATTTATGACCTTATCTTTAGGTCCAGATCATTTATGACCTTATCTTTATGACCTTATCTTTAGGAGGGGTCGGTGTGTCCCTGTATCATCTTCAGGGAGTGTGTTTAACTTGTATGGGGGGTGTTTACCTTGTATTAGGATGTTCTGGCACGATCCTTCTGAAATGTGTTTGTGTGAACACTTAGTGCCTAAGAGTGCTTGTGTTTTTGCAATGACAGCCCTGGTCTTGGCAAGTTCATGTGTCGGATGGGGAACCTGCAAGCAGGCATCTGCTTAGTTACAGGGCCTGAGTTTTCCTCATTGCCTGGCTCTTACTAACTTTACTTTATCTCAGCAAGGCCTGACTTAAATTCAGGCCTGAGGTCTAACACCAGGCTCCTTATTGCAGGCCTCATGTCTCAGGATCTCTTTTTTGACTACACCCTTCATGTCCATCCACCCCATCTATCAATCCATCCTGCCATCCATCCCTCCTTCTCCCTACACATATGGAAGTCTCCATCCCTCCCTCCCCACACACCCTCTCCATCCATCCCCTGACTGTGTTACCCATGGCTGTAATATCTCAGCTTTGTTGGTTCCTTCACCTCCGCCATGTTTGCTTGTTAATTTCATTCTGTCTTCTGTCTGCCGGCATCAATGGAGTCTAGTGACATTCAGCCTTTGTCGGTGTTTAATTCCTTCCAGGGCCTTTAGAACCAGCCAGCGGTATCATAGACAGCCAGGCCGGCATGTGCAAAGCCACCTGCAGGAGTGAGATGTCTAAATCCCATTGACTTTCAGTGAGAGTTGGGCCCCTAGCACCTTGACCCCCCGCCTTTACAATTCCCCACCCATCCTGTCAATTCCTGGGGCCCAATCCCACATAAGCTCAGCGCCCAGCATCTCTCAATGGGGGGTTATGGGGACATATTCAGAAGCACTGAACAAGCAATCTCCCCCCACGAGGACATATGGCCAGGTGCAGGTACACAGTGGAGTCCACTCAGCCCCTCACCCAGTGCAATGGGAACAGCTCCTCATGAGATCCAGCCTCACCCTACACAGCCAGCCTTCATGTGAGGGTGGGTGGGAAATGGACATGGGGCCTTTCTCCTCCTTAGTTCCAATAAAGCCCTAGGATGGGGACTGGCTGGCTCAGCAGCATAGGGAATGGGACATGGGGCCTTTCCCCTCTCGGAGCGCTGACTCTCCCATCCAAGACTGGCTGGCTCAGGGAGGCTGAGAATCAGATTAATTGTTTTTGCCCCGGTCCCCAGTCCAGGTATCTGTGGGAAGCAGTGGTGTCACAGAAGGGGGTATCTGGTGTCCCTGACCCACGTCCCTCCATCCAGCTCACATCCGCACTGCAGGGGAGGGGCAATTGGTAAGGATCAAGGGGCCAGGTTCCCACCAGAAGCTGAGCTGACTGTTGGTCAAACCACAGCTCCCACCAAAGCGGGGCGAGAGCTCAGACTCTGTTGTTAGCTTCTGAACCACTTCCCCCAGCTTCATTCCAGATGTGCACGGTACCCAGCAGTACACAGGTGCCAGGGGCACAATGGGGGTCCCATCTAGGTGTGTCCCCAGCTGTGCCTGGCCCCAGAATGGGCAACCCCCAGCTGGGCAGGGCTCCGGTGGCTCAGCTGTGGGGGGTGTCACCCAGTTGGGCCAGATCTTTTATCTTGCACCAGGCATTTCCGGGAACAGAGATGGCCGAAGACCATTTGGTGGGTGGAAACATCACACTGAGGTGTCCCCCACACCCCCATCTCTGCTCCAGCCCAGGTGCCTGGAGGAAGAGGCCAACAAAGCCGGTTCAGCGGATGTCTCATCGTAGCCACATGCCCCAACAGGCATGTGAACAGACCAGGGGGTGGGGTGTATCAATGCAAGCTGCTTCAGGGCTCAGCTCTGCCTCAGATGTGCAACCGCTCCAGGCTGGGCCAGTGCTAGGGTGTGTCACATCCTCAGCTTAGGAAGCCTCCAGACCTCAGAGGAACCTTCCTCCAGCTCCTTCACTGGTAAGCAAGGAGGGAGGGGGGTTGCGTTGCTTTGCAGGAGAGCGGGCAAGCAAGTCTGTGAGCCTGTGACTGGTGAAGGCCCCAGCCAGACACAGGAGCCCTCCCCGTGCAGAGAGACGTTGAGATGAGGCTGAGTTAACCCCAGCAAAGGTCTCAGACTGGACCCTTCCTCTTAGCAGCTGAGCCACTTCCCCGCACACAGCAGGGCACTGCCTAGGTGAGCGCAGCCCTGCGATGCCCATGGCCCCACCAGAATGGACTCAGGGGCTGAGGGGCCCCAGATGGCAGCTCCCCTTTACCACCCTCCCAACCAGCTGATGTGGTGAGAGGAGGGTCCAAGTGCTGAGACAGCAGGTCCCCCACCCACACCCCATAGCATATGACCTGAGGTTTCCTTCCTTGCATCCCCGGTGCCCAGCCAGGCCTGTAACTCGCCACCCAGGCAGATGCCCCCTCCCCAGCTGGGCCATGACAATGCCTCTCATACACCTGCTCCCCAGGGCTCAGGCTGGTGATTGGGGGGGAGGGGCATAGTGGCCCCATTGTGCACAGCCCCCTGGGAGTTCAGGACCCCAGATATGCATGGCCCCTGACAACAGCACCCAATGTGCACAGGCCCAGGGATGCAGAGCCCAAGAAGTACATAACCCCAGGGTGTGCAGGGCCACCCAAAGTGCACAGCCTCCTGGGGTGTAGGGTCCCAGATATGCATAGCCCTGAGGGTAAGAGGACCCACATGTGCACAGCCCCGCAGGGGTTCAGGGCCCCATATCTGCTCAGTCTCCAGGGTTTTCAGGACCCCAGAGCCTCCAGGGGTACAGGGCTTCATATGTGCACATCCCCAGAGGCTCTAGGGCCCCAGATGTGCACTGTCCCAGGGGAGCAGGGGCCCAGATATGCATATCCCAAGAGTTTGCTTTCTGCTAGCTCTGCAGGGTGGCTGGTGAGTGCCTTATCCTATGTGTGAACTCCTTCCCGGCAGGATCCAGATACTGTGGTTTACCCTGAGCCAAGAGTCGCCTGGGGGGGGCCCAGCCCCTCCCTTTCTTTTTCCCCGGCCAGTCCTATAACTGACCCCAGAGGCAGATGCATCGTCAACTTCCCCCAACTCCCTCTGAGGATGCTGCTTCTGCTCCCCATGATCTTTCCCCTGCCCCCCTGGGGCTCAGGCTGGCGAGTACAGGAGAGGCTAGGCAACGCCGGCCTCACAGGGAACGGAGCCTGGCACTATCGGACCTGTCTGCAAACCTGGGCTCCTCCCCAGAGTCAGACGCTTCCACCAGGGCCAGTGGTCTGTCCCCAGCACCCAGCTGGAGTGCCATTGGGCCCAGGGCTAACAGCGTTTGCAGAACTGGCGAGCCTCAGGGCCCGGGGCAGTTGTCAGTGTGTGTGTGCCCAGGACAAAGCTGAGGTGCCCCAGAGCCATGGGGTCTGGGGGCATTGGTGTGTGCCCAGGATCCAGCTGGGGAGCTGTGGAGTCTGGGGGCAGGTGGGCAGGGAGCTAAAGGGGGAGGGGGAGAGGCGGGGCTTGATGCTACCATAATAAATTGCCTAAGAGGGAGGTGACAAAGAGAAACTCAGTAAGGGCTGATGTGAACGGCCAACTCCTAGACAGGAAATGCAGAGCGGTGCAGCCTGTGTGGTTAGAGCAGGGGGCTGGGAGCCAGGACTCCTGGGTTCAGTGTCCGGATCTGGAAGGGGAGTGGGTTCTAGTGGTTAGAGTGGGTGGCTGTGCGGGAGTCGAGCATCAGGACTCCTGGGTTCATTTTCTAATTCTACCCCACTCTGCACCCGTGATCTGGAGTGAGTCACTTTCCCACTGTGCCTGGATTTCCCAGTGTGTGAAATGGGGATGAGGATCCATCCTGTGTCTGGCACGATGGGGGCCTGATCCTAGGTGGTGTCCGCACAGCACTCGGCACAACAGGGGCCCTGGTCTCGTCAGGGTCTGTGTCGCGCCGAGGACAATGAGGCCCTGATCTCGATCAGGGGAGGGGTTCACCAGCTGGCTGGATTGGGGGCCTGAACTAACTCCTTCTCTTGGCGTCTCTGCCAGGGGAGATCATCGGGGACGGGAAGCCCGGCCTCACGCCAGACCCTACATGGCCTTTGTGAAAATAGAGAGAGAAGCAAAGGGAGGAAACGTGTGGAGGGTTCCTCATCGGGGAGGACGTGGTGGTGACGGCGGCTCATTGCAACTGAAACTTTGGGTAAGGAATGCAAGAGCCCCTGCCCCTGAGCCAGCCAGCCCCCTTCCCAGGGACCAGGTCAAAGCCGGCACCCCTGGAGTGCTGACTTCTGAACATTGAGCCTGAGTACAAGGCAGCATCTACACACACCCACTTTAGCGAGGTTACTGACTGAAGACCGTATCTACAGTATTGGCCTGTCTCCACTACTTGTCTCCCCTGGTTTCCTCCATGCTGCTGGGGGCCCAACTCATTGCAACAGATGAACCAGGGAGGCAGAAGATTGGGTATGTCGCCAGATCCCCCATCCAGAATACAATGACCTCATGCTGCTGCAGGTACAGCCCCATTTGCATCATCCTGCCCCCAGTGACCTCATCTTGCTGCAGGGACCACCCTCATTCCATTACCCCACTGTGACGGCTTCCCCCTGGGGTGCCGCTTCGAACTGGGGTACCACTGAACCAGCCTGACCCACCAGTCTGGGCCCCCTTTATACTGTACTGCTGTGATAGGCTCCCAAGCCCCCTCCAGCATACATACAGGAAGGGACACACCCAGCTGCAGCCCTGCATGGGACGGCTCAGCTAAGGAATTACCCAGTACTCAAGTGCACACCCTCCTCTAGACGCTAAACCCAAGACTGTACCGTCTTGCGCTGCCCAGCATAAGCTCATGAAATTCGCCCCCTCCCTCAATGTGGAGACAGATTGCACAGCTTTATAATTTATAAATTGTAATTTCCACACACACACACTGGTTTTAGACAAAACAAGTTTATTAACTACAAAATATAGATTTGAAGTGATTATAAGGGATAGCAAACAGATCAAAGCAGATTACCTAGCAAATAAGACAAATATGCAATCTAAGCTTAATATACTAAAGAAACTGGTTACAAGTAGCAAATTCCCATCCTAAATGTTGTTTTAGGCAGATTGATGAGATTCTTGAAGGCCAGTTGCACTTGCCTACAGCTTAAACCTTCAGATATTTCATTCACAGGCTAGCCAACTTCTTGCCTGGACTCAATCCTGCTCCCCCCTGCTCCCCTCCCCTCCCCCACATTCAGTCTTTGTTTCTTAGATGTTTACAGCAGTCATCTTGAGGGGGGGGATTCAGTGAAGAACGAACCATGTCTATTTCACCTGCCTTAAATAGGTTTTACATATGGTGGGAATCCTTTGTCTTCCAGTGTGATTCCCACCCCTGGTCAGTGGAAAAATACTAATATTATCATGGAATCCATGACCAGGTGGCTTGATCACATGACCTTGCAGGCATAACATAAAGGCTGTTTGCAGCATCCCCAGGAAGGCTTGCCTAGGAAGAGATTAGCATCTTCTAAGATATAGTATTCTTCCTAATTCCCCTTGCCTGCCAGCAATCTAGACTGACTGCATTCTGTCTAGTGGGTGTTCCCCAGGTGTAAACACATTTGTAATAGGTGCATAGATAATAATCCTAACTTCAGATCCAAAACTGATACATGCATACTCATCCTTCCTGCTAACACCTCTCACTATCCAAATATGATAATCATGTTTCGTAAATCATAATCTTTCCAATGTTATCTCACATGCCTTATCTTGCACAAAAGATATCATAATTATGCCATACTCGTATCATAATATTACTATGAAGAATATGTGGCGTAATGCCATCCCCGCCCCAGTGAATTCACACTGCTTCAGGTATGGCCCTCATCTCATCATCCCACCCCCTTGACCTCACACTGTGGCAGATACTGTCGCCATCCCATCACTCTGACTCCAGCGACCTCAAACTCCTTCAGGTACCACTTTCATTCCATCCGCCCACCCCAAGTTACCACACACTGTGGCAGGTACCACCCCATCCCATCACCCCACCCACAGTGACCTCACACTGTGGCAGGTACCACACCCATCCCCTCACCCCACCCTCAGTGACCTCACACATACTGCAGGTATCACTCCATCCCATCACCAAGCCCCCAGTGGGCATATGACATCACAGATTTGCACAGTTTTCATGGGGATGCCCCACCTGGTGCCATCTAGCCCCATCCCTCCATGACTGATCAATCCCCCAAAAGGAGTTTGCTTTCCCTTCTCTCTCTCTCCCATCACCGTGCAGGGACAAGGCCGAGCTGACCCAGACTGTGGGCACCATCCTTCTGTCCCAGAAGAAGGTGAAGAAGGGGGATGTATGCAGTGTGGCTGGCTGGGGCCAGATCAGTATCAAGACAAAAACCCAGCCCTCCCCAACCCTGCAGGAGGTGGAACTGATGATCACGGCCAGGCGCATGTATCTGTCTCAGCCCTACCTCCATTATATCCCATCCAGGATGCTGTGCGTGGGGGATCCCCAGGAGAGGAAGGCACCATTCCTGGTAAGCGTGAGACAGGGGCACGCAGTGCCCCAGACAATGTGTTGCTAGAACAGGAGACCGACAGGGCTGGGCAGAATGGGGAGAGTCAGGATCCATGGTGAGCCAGGCAGATCCTGGGAACCAGGAATAAGAATTGGCCAGATCCTAGGAATAAGGATTAGAGGCTAGGAATCGGGGACAAGAACCAGGCAGTTCTTTCAAATGAGGAATGGATCCTAATAATTTGGGACAGGAACTGGCTAGATCACAGAAATCAAGGACAGAAATTGGCTGGATATTCAACAATCTCTAGAAATCAGAGAGAAGAATTAGCCACATCCTGGAAATCAGGGATGGAATTTAACAGTCAGGGAGAGATCCTAGAAATCATGGTTGGGAATCAGACGGATCCTAGGAGTCAGAGAGGGGTATTGCAGAATCAAAAACCCAGGGTGGATCAGTAGAAACCCAGGAGAAATCAGCATGAGATCCTAGAAATCAAGGGCACGAGTCAGCCAAATGCTGGAAATCAGGATTTGGAATCAGGGATGGGAACTGAGCAGGTTAAAGAAATTGGGGAAGGATACTAGAAATCAGACACCGGAACTGGGCAGATCCTAGGAATCAGGAATGGGGATCATCTGGGTCCCTGGATCATGGGGTGGGAGTCCTGGGCACATCCTGGGAGTGACTTGATTGTGAGTCCTCAGAAAGCGAGGTACAGAGCCGGATTTAGGACCGTGAATACAGAATGCAGCCTGCCCTTTGCTTGGACATCAGTAACCCCGCGCCTCCTTTTTGAGTCTCAGGGTGATTCCGGAGGGCCCCTGGTCTGTGATGGGAAGGCCACAGACATCGTCTCCCATGGCAGTAGTGACTGGACAACTTCTAGTGTGTTTACCAGTGTGGAAGAAAAACGCAATCTTCACTCTTAGGTTGTTTGCAACAAGTCAGAGACAATTTATTCTCAAGCAATTGCAAGGGGGAGAGAGCGCACGGACAGGGATTCCCCCTTTCTAGGCAGGTCTCCGCCTGATAAACAATTAGGGCAAGCATTTATACCTTTTGTTACATACAATAATGATCAACTGCTGCGTCTTGTTTATACATGTTCCTTCCTGAGATCTTACTTTTTCTCAGCAGTTCCTGCGACGGTCTAAGTTCCATTCTTATCTAACACAAGGTCAAAACAGCACCTCTTACAGGTTTCCCACTCGCTTCCCACTCGCCCAGGCCCTGCCTTAAAGTCTCGTGTTATTAGAGTTAGAGCTAGCCTGACTCTTGCTCTATTCCTAAGAAAACTAAGATGTCTGCCTCCAAATCTCCTTTATCCCTTTTTTACTTCCACGCGCCCCTCGTTTGTGCTTCTAGCACGACTCTCAGTCTCAAACCTCCCTTTTTATCAAAACTTGTATTTCTGGTTCTAGATCAAATGACTCAGCCCCAGGGGCTTCGGTTGGATGCAATGACAACGCCTGGTTAGTATGAACATGGAAGGTGTGATTATTATTACGTCCTTTACAACAATAACATAATCCTAAGATAAACAACAGCAATAAAAGCATTAACATTTCCATTGTAATAATATGATGGGGTTCTTTTACAGCCTTAGTTACATAGCACAATGCCTCATAATTAGTACATAACGTAGAAACTTTATAGGCTGTATGAAAGGCATATTTTTCAATCTGATATATATTTTGAAGCATATGAATTTGACCTTGTAATTCAGAGATTTCCCAGGCCTCTGGTAGGAATGAAAGCAAATTTTGGAACCGGTCAGGTACTAAGGCAGTCCAATTAAAGGGAATCTGAAACCTAAGGGCTGATTGTAGGGTTCTATCCACAGGCCAATCCATGATATGATTGCCTGCAGCCGTGGTGAGATTAAAATGTATGTCTTGCAAAGTGGTGGCCTTACCATACACACAACTGTTATTAGCTTGGAAGAGCAGGTGTCCTGTCAGGGTAGTTCCTTGTCCCATATCTTCCCAGCAGACGTTGTCATGAACAATGACAACTTCCCCTGGCTTCAGCTTTTGTACACACTGAAGCTGTGGGGGTTCTAAAGGCCAGAGTGCCCATTGACTCCCTACCCAAATATTGAGTATTATTTCAGGAGCACGGACTATAAATCGGTTGGTCATACCAGGTAGTTTAATTTCCCAAATGTCTCAGTGAATTATTCAATCCCACATGCATCCTTCCCACGGACCCGGCAGGATTTGGTATGTGGGGGCCCCACATCTCTTCAATTGATCCGTATACGTGGAAGGAGCACTGCGAATGTCTGCACTTCCACCCAGAAAATCTCCAAGTACGTCTCCATGGCCACAGATTAGATGATACTCCTGAAGTATCTCTAAGGGCAGTGGGCCAAGCCTGATGCTCCAGATCGCTCCAAATGGCCGTGAGCTGGTCATTCAGGAAATCCTGAATTTCTGAACAAGCCAGATCCCACTGCAATACCTTTCCAGCCTCAGTGATATTTAGCACCATCGTTGTCAGAAGTTTCTGCGTCATTGAACTACTTCCATAACAGGCTCTACAAATACATGTGCTGGGTCAAGAAAACTGTGTGCAATCTGAATCCTTAGAGGGGAGCATCCATCTCTAGTGTGACTGGAGAGATAGCTGGCTATTGCAGATGGATGGATGGATGGACAGATGGATGGATGTGTAGCCAATGATTTTAGTTGATTGCTCATTTATTCTGTGATGTTATGATTAACTAACACGTTATGCCGTACATAATCTTTCTATGCTGAATAGAATTAAACTGTAGGATTATAGAAATATAAGATTGATCAGTAGTTAGAAGTGATAATTTGGTATTAGGTATCTAAATAAGTGGGGCTGAAATGCAAGGCCTACAGGCTGAGGCCTGTAAGATAGTAGCTTAGTCACACTAGGCCATAGGCTTAAGAAATGCTTGACATAAGTAACTGACGAAAGAATGACCTTATGCCACAAGATTAAAGGAAAGGATGTACCCAGGGGTGATATTGCGAAAAATTAACATTAAAAGTATTTTTTTACTTGCAAGATTCCTGGTAGTGATATTTTTCTAACACACGCCCTAACCACAGGCTGCAGTACGTGCCTAAATGCTAATGAGGAAGTCAGAATCACATTATAAGAAGAGGGAGCTCAGATTAGGAAAATTGAGTTCCCTGTGGGAAACCCCAGCATGAGCCATCCCTCTACTGATGACCGTTTGGCCGGCCAGCCATCAGACCTTAAGAATATCATTAAGAATCGGAGTGTAACTATATATGTAATGTGTGCCTAGGTCTCTATAGAATTTCTACATGCTTGGGTAATCATAACTTTAACTGTAACTTTATCAAACTTGTAAAACAGACTAGACCTTGCCCTTGTGAAATGTGTGTGGTCACTACCATTGGTCTTTAT
Source organism: Lepidochelys kempii (assembly GCF_965140285.1). NCBI lineage: Eukaryota > Metazoa > Chordata > Testudines > Cheloniidae > Lepidochelys > Lepidochelys kempii. Next base: position 37,478,474 of record NC_136392.1, read on the forward strand.
GTGATCCTAGAGACTCTAAATCTGAAGCAAGTAGCAGAGGTGACTTTCACTCTGTGAGCTTGAAACTGTAGCCACTAGAGCCAAACTAACGGTGATGTTACACTACAGTACAAAATTCACTTGAAATAAAATAAAAAGGCTACAGATGGATGACTATTTCCAAAGGGTAGATGGAGAGCTGGATGGATGGATATTGGGGATGGATGGATAAAAATGGTAGTAGATGAGAAGACTGCTGGATATTGCGGAAGGATGGGTGAACAGATGATGGATAGATACTGCGGAAGCATGGATGGATGGCAGACGAGAAGGCAGACAGATGGATATTGCAGAAGGATGGATGATGGATAGATATTGTAAGAGGAGGGATGAATGAATGATGGATAGATGTTGAAGCAGGATGGAGGGAGGGATGGATGTGGGAGATAAGAAGACGAACAGCTGGATATTGCAAAGGAAAGATGGACAGAGAAATGAACAACCAGTCGAGCCTGCTGTGAGATCTCCCTCCAGGCAGAACTTACTCTTATTATTTTCCAGCGCTACAGTCTCTGCCCTAGCCGTACAGATTCCATTCTATGTTTCTTCCCTACTATCTTTTTAAAATTAATATGGACTTTCTTTGCTGGCAACCCAGTGCATCCATATCTCATCAAACTCTGTGCGGATTCGCAGGGAGGGGATAAGGTGGTTTCTAGTTTGTAGCTTTCTGTTATATTATAACGTGATTCCTACAGAGGACAGATCACCTACTTACCAGATCAGCAGTCGGGGTCACCAGTGTTGTCAGTTGTTGGCTGCATGTGTGTTTTCTGTGTGTGCTTTGCTGGCTCTGGCCAGATAGCCCGTACAGCAGACTTCAATCCAAGTCCCCAAGAAGGCCACAGACTCGGTTCAGTGGCGAAGACGCTCGGCCAGATTTATTGCTGACAATGGGCTCAGCTCACTGAGGGGGGGACACCCCTTCTGTGATCCCGCCTTTTATACACTGATAAAAACAAATTGCCCCTCTGACGTGGTCAGTTACCACCCTTTACCTTGTACATGTTGGTTCACTCAAAACATCTCTATCCGTCACCCTGTCATCCTGACCGCATCTTTAGATGGGGTCGGTGTGTCTTTGTGTCACCTTCAGGGAGTGTGTTTCACTTGTATTAGGATGTTCTGGCACTGTCCTTCTGGAATGTGTTTACATGAATGCTTAGTGCCTAGGAGTTCTTGTGTTGCTGCAACATCAGCCCTTCTAGCAGGCCTCATATCTCAGGATCTGTCTTTTAACTGCACCCTCCATATCCACCCACCCTTTCTATCTAGCTCTCCCTCCCTCCCCCACACGCGCACCACCCACCCACTCCCTGAATGGGTTAATCATTGCTCAGCTCTTCTGGCACCTTCACCTTCACTGGCTTTTCTTGTTAATTTCACTCCCAGTCCTCCAGCTGCTGGAGCCTAGTGATGTTCAGTCTCCATGGGTATATAATTCCTTTCAGGGCCTTTAGAACTGGTCGCCGCTATCGCAGACAGCCCGGCTGGGATGTTCAAAGCCTCCTGCAGGAGTGAGTTATCAAAATCCCATTGATATTCAGTAGGATCCTAACACCCTGACATCCCTTTACAACTGCAGCCCATCCTGTCAAGTGCTGGGCTCAGTCCCATGGAAGCTCAGCACCCAGCACCTCCCAACTGGGGAATATGGGGAGATTTTCATAAGAGTCAAACATGCAATGGCCTCCCAAAAAACATATGGCCAGGAGCACGTACATACTGAAGTCCACTCAGCCCCCAACCCAGTGCAATGGGAACAGTTCCCCATGGGATCCAGCCTCTTGCTACACAGCTACACTTCATGTGAGGATGGGTGGGAAATGGATATGGGGCCTTTCCCCTCTAGGGGGCATCAGCTCCAATAAAGCCCCAGGACGAGGAATGGCTGGCTCCAGGGTGGTGGGAAATGGGTCAGGGGGGCTTTCCCCTCTAAGGGGCGCCAACACCCATCCAAGGCTGGCTGGCTCAGAGGGTTTGAGAATCAGATTCACTGTTTCTGCCCCTGTCCCCAGTCTGGGTGTCTGTGGGAAGCACTGCTGTCACAGAAAGGGGGGGGGGGTCTAGTCTCCCTGACCCAAGTCCCTTACCCCATCTCACACCCACGCTGCGGGGGTGGCGGAAGCATTGAGAAGGATCAAGGGGCCAGATTCCCACCAAAAGCTGAGCTGAATCTTGGTCAAACCATGGCTCCCACCACAGTAACACCAAGCCAGGGTGAGAGCTCAGACTCTGTTAGCTGCTGAGCAACCTCCCGCAGCTGTGCTGCAGATGTGCATGGTGTCCAGCAGTGCATGGCTGCCAGGGGCACAAGGTGGGTCCCAGATAGGTGTGGTCCCAGCTTAGCCTGGGACCAGAACAGGCAGCCTCCAGCTGGACAGGGCTCCAGGGGCTCGGCAGTTGGGGGGGGGTGTTGCAGTTCAAATACAAGACAGCACAAAGCTTTAAGCAAGCAAACAGGCTGGTCTGCCAACGGACTGCTCCTGTCAGCTTCCCACCCTCTCCTTTATTCTTTCTCTCCCCCCGCGCATTACATTCTCCAACAGATAAAAGGAATACACTGGCTTTGTTTAACATTCTTATTTACCAATTTCTAGCTACCGCATTCCTTGCTCTCGGGCCTTGAGCCCAGTCCTGGGAGGCTTCCCACGGTTCATGTCATCTGGGCGAGATTCCAAGGTTCATGCCCTTGAGAGGAGCAGTGTGTGCACAGCTCCTACACAACACTCCGGGTGTGCCCTGAATGTTGCCGAGTGCCTGAACCTTGTATGAAGGCTACAGGGGGGTGTGACCCAGCCAACCTTGATCTCCCCGCCCCACCCAGCCCCTGTGGTGGGTGTGACGCAATCCCCAAGGTGCAGCCTGGGACTCTGGGACCGCTGTGCCCCCTTAACTCTCTCCAGCCTGGGCTGTCTCTCACAGTGCTTTGCTAGTGACCAGCAGCAATCCCCTCCAGGCACTGTGATCACTCAGCACAACCGCATGTGGAGCCCCACCCCCAGCTAGACGGCATGAGCGCTCCCAGAGCCATTCATGAATCACACAGAGAAAGGCACCAGAGCCAGATCCCCCCAGCTCCCAGCACTGTACCCCAGGAACATACTGTCTTGCACAGCTCAAGACGAGCAATGCAGATTTATGAATTGGTTCACCACTTCATCATGGGAAAGTGGATAACAAACATGAGCAGATTTGCCCCACACTTCACATACTCAGCCAGGTTTATTGCCGACAAAGCATGGTATTAGTGCCGTATACAGGCAACAGGTACACGAATACATGTACTCCCGTGACAATGGACTCAGCTCAGTGAGGGTCGCTCCTCCCTCAGCCAGACAAGGACACTCCCTCTGTGACCCCCCACTTTTATACACTGACACAAACAAGGTATGTATTGCCCCTCTGACGTGGCTTTACCATGTACCTGTTGGTTCGATCAAAACACCTCTATCCAGCATGCTGTCATCTTGACCTTATCTTTAGCAGGGGTCAGTGTCTCCCTAGCTCGCAGGCAGTGTGTTTAACTTTTACGAGGGGTGTTCTGGCACGATCTTTCTGAAATGTGTTTACATGAATACTTAGTGCCTAGGAGTGCTTGTGATTTTGCCACCCCAGCCCTGTCCTTGGCAAGTTCATGTATCGGATAGTGAACCTGCAAGCAGGCATCTGCTTAGTTACAGGGCTTCACTTTTGCTTGTTGCCTGAATCTTGCAAATTTTACTTTATCTCAGCAGGGCCTGACTTTAGTTCAGGCCTTAGATTTTACACCAGGCCCCTTATAGCAGGCCTCATGTCTCAGGATCTCTTTCTCCTACATCCTCCATGTCCATCCACACCGTTCGATCTCTCCATCCTGCCATCCATCGCTCCCTCTCTCCCTGTGCATATGCAAGTCTCCATCCCTCCCTCCCTCCCCACCACCCCCTGCAACAACTGACAGTGTTACCCATTGCTGTAGTATGTCACCTCTGCCATGTTTGCTTGTTACTTTCACTCCCTGTCCTCTAGCTGCCAGCATCAGTGGAGTGTTGTGACATTCAGCCTTCTTCAGTGTTTAATTCCTTCCAGGGCCTTTAGAACTGACCACTGCTATTACAGGATGCAGCCGCCAAGAGGAGTTTGATTTTGCTTCTCTCTCTCTCCCATCACAGCTGAGGGACAAGGCCGAGCTGACCCAGACTGTGGGCACCATCTCCCTGTCCCAGAAGAAGGTGAAGAAGGGGGAAGTGTGCAGCGTAGCTGGCTGGGGCCAGACTAGTGTCAAAACAAACGACAAGCCCTCCCTGGCCCTGCAGGAGGTAGCACTGATGGTCGTGGGCAAAAAATGTGTCTTTCTCGGCCCTATCTGCACTATGAACCGTCCAGGATGCTGTGCATGGGGGACCCCCAGGAGAGGAAGTCGCCATTCCTGGTAAGTTTGGGACAGGGGCACGCGGCACCTGGGGCAAGGTGCTGCTAGAACAGGAGACTGACAGGGCTGGGCAGAATGGGGAGAGTCAGGCTCCATGGTGAGCCAGGCAGATCCTGGCAATCAGGAACAGGAACTGGCCAGATCCTAGGAATCAGGAATGGAATCTGGAAATCAGGGACAGGAACCAGTCAGATCTTTCAAACGAGGAATGGATCTGAATAATTTGGGACAGGAACTGGCTAGATCATAGAAATCAGGGACAGAAATCGGCTGGATGCTTGAAATGTTCTAGAAATCAAGGACAAAAGTCAGCCACATCCCTTAAATCAGGGAAGGATCTTAATAGTGAGGGACAGATCCTAGAAATCAGGTTTGGGAATCAGCTGGATCCTAGGAGAGAGATTATGTGAATTAGTGAATGAAGAACCCAGGGGTGGATCTGAGAAATCAACAGGAGTTTCTAGTAACTGAGGGCAGGAGTCAACCAGATGCTAGAAATCAGGATTCAGAATCAGGGATGGGAACCGAGCAGCTTAAAGAAATTGGGAATGGATGCTAGAAATCAGAAACTGGAACTTGGAAAGTCCGAGAAATCAGGGACAGGGGTCTGCTGCATCCCTGGACCGTGGAGTGGGAGCCCTGGGCACGTCCTGGGAGTGACTTGACCGTGAGTCCCAAGGAAGTGGGGTACAGAGCTGGATTTCAGGACAGTGAATACAGAATGCAGCCTGCCTTTGCTTGGACATCAGTAACCCTGCACCTGATGTTTGCTTCTCAGGGTGACTCTGGGGGTCCCCTGGGCTGTGATGGGAAGGCCCATGGCATAATATCCCATGGCAGTGGTGACTGGTTAACTCCTAGTGTCTTTACCAGGCTCTCCAAATACATGTGCTGGATCAAGAAAACTCTGCAAAAGATGAAGCCTTAGAGAGGAGCATCCATCTCCTCCAGCCTGACTGGAGATATAGATGGGTATTGCAGAGGCATGGCTGGCTGGCTATTGCATATGGGTGGATGGATGGATGTGTAGCCAATGATTTTAGTTTATTACTCATTTATTGTGTGGTGTTATTATTAATTAACGTTATGTCATATATAATCTCTGTATGATGAATAGAGTGAAGGTGTAGGTTTATAGAAGTATAAGATTGATCAGTAGATAGGGGGTATAATTAGGTATTAGGTGTCTAAGTAAAGAGGGCTCAAAAGCAAGGTCTATAGCCTGTAAAATTTTAGCTTAGCCATACTAGGCCATAACCTTAAGAAATGCTTGGCATGAGTAAGCGACCAAAGAATGACCCTATCCCACAAGATTATGGGGAAAGATGTACCCATGGGTGAGAATATCCTTAAGGATGTGAGTATATCTATATTTGAAGCTTCTGCATAGGTTTTATAGGATCTCTGTATGCTTGGGTAATGATAATTTTAACTGCAACTTTAATCAAACGTTTAAAATAGACTGAATCTTGTCCTTGTCAATGTGTGGTCATGACCCTTGGTCCTTAGGTGTTCATAGAGACTCTAAATCTGATGCAAGTAGCAGAGGTGACTTTCACTCTGTGAGCTTGAAACTGTAGCCACTAGAGCCAAACCCACAGTGTTGTAATACCCCACTACAAAATTCACTTTAAATCAAATGAAAGGCAACAGATGGATGGCTATTTCCGAACGGTGGATGGAGAGCTGGATGGATGGATATTGTGAATGGATGGATAGAAAAGGTAGATGAGAAGACTTACAGATATTGCAGAAGGATGGACGGAGAGATGATGGATAGATACTACGGAACAATGAACGGATGGACATGGCAGATAAGAAGATAGCAGGATGGATAGATGGATGGATAATGCAGAAGAATGGATAGACAGATGGATGTATATTGCAAGAGGATAGACAGACTGATATTGAAGAATGATGGATGATCATGAATAGATACTGGAGAACAATGAATGGATGGACATACTAGATGAGAAGACAGTTAGATGGATATTGAAGAAGGATGTATGGAGGGACTGATATTGCAGAAGGATGGATGGATTTGTGACAGGTTGGCTCACAGAAACCCCCTTGGGAACTGCCAACTGATGTGCTGAGACTACTTCTAAGTCTGTTTCCCCTGGCAGCTTGGGACTTCAGTGCCTCACCTGGTTTGAGCCAGACACGCTTGCCTGCTGCAAACTCAGACCCAGGTCTGAACCATCCCCCAAAAGCTGCAGGCTTAACTGAAAACGGCTTAAGAAGTGTTCTTATCTCTAACACTCAGATGCTCAACTCCCAATGAGGTCTAAACCCCAAATAAATTCGTTTTACCCTGTATAAACTTATACAGGGTAAACTCATAAATTGTTCGCCCTCTATAACACTGATAGAGAGGTATGCACAGCTGTTTGCCCCCCAGGTATTAATACATACTCTGGGTGAATTAATAAGTAAAAAGCAATTTTATTAAATACAAAAAGTAGGATTGAAGTGGTTCCAAGTAGTAACAGACAGAAAAAAGTGAATTACCCAGCAAAATAAAACAAAACCCGCAAGTCTAAGCCTAGTACAGTGAGAAAACTGAATACAGATAAAACCTCACCCTCAGATGTTTCAATAAGCTTCTATCGCAGACTGGACACCTTCCTAGTCTGGGCCCAATCCTTTCCCCAGCACAGCCCTTGTTCCAGCTCAGGTGGTAGCTAGGGGATTTCTCATGATTGCAGCCCATTTCGTTCTGTTCCACCCCCTTATATGGGTTTGGCACAAGGCGGAAATCTTTTGCCTCTCTGGGTCCCTCCCACCGCCCGGAAATGGAAAAGCAGCATGTTTAAGATGGATTTCAGTACCAGGTGACATGGTCACATGTCCTGTGAGACCCCCCAGCCTTCCTTCCTCCCAGCCAGACTCACAAGAAGGCCTGCCTGCAAACAGAGCCATCCACAGTCAATTGTCCTGGTTGATGGGATCCAGCAAGATTCCAAACCACCATTAATGGCCCACACTTTGCATAACTACAATAGGCCATCAGAATTATATTTCATATTTCTAGTTTCAGATACAAGAATGATACATACATACAAATAGGATGACCACACTCAGCAGATTATAAGCTTTGTAATGATACCTTACAGGAGACCTTCTGCATGAAGCATGTTCCAGTTACATTATATTCACACTCATTAGCATATTTTCCTAAAATTATATAGAGTGCAACATCACAGGATTGATGATGGATAGATGTTGATACAGGATGGATGGAGGGATTGATGGATGGATGTGGAAGTTTAGAAGAGAGACAGCTGGATATAGCAGAGGAAAGACGGACAGAAAGCTACTGACGTGCGAGAGAAATGAACAAATGACGAGTCGAGTCTGCCATGACATTTCCTCCAATCAGAATTTACTCTTATTTTCCAAGGCTACTATCTCTGCCCTAGCTATACAGATTCAATTCTATGTTTCTTCCCCACTATCTTTCTTAAATTCATATGGATGTCCTTTGCTGGCAACCCATTGCATCCATATCTCATCAAACTCCATGGGGATTTTCAGGGAGGCGATAAAGCTTTCTACCATATTAGATCATGATTCCTGCAGGGGACAATTCACCTACTTACCAGATCAGCAGTCGGGGTCACCAGTGTTGTCTGTTGTTGGCTGCATGTGTGTTCTCTTTGTCTGCTGCACTCGTTCTGGCCAGGTATCCAATACAGCAGACTTCAATCGAACTACCCAAGAAGACCCCAGACCCGGTTCAGTGGTGAAGGCACTCGGCCAGGTTTATTGCCCACAAAGCACAGTATTAGTGCCCTATACATGCTACCGGTACATGAACGCATGTATGCCCGTGACAATGGGCTCAGCTCAGTGGGGGTAGTGCCTAGGGGGTAGGGCATACTGAGATTTCTCCATTGGAACAAACTGCAAAGAATGGGGCAGACGATCCCCAAAACTGGTGGTTATTCTAATACTTAGATTCATCCAGCCTGCAACAAAACAGCTTAGAATCATAGAAGGTTAGGGTTGGAAGGAACCTCAGGAGGTCATCTAGTCCAACCCCCTGCTTGAAGCAGGACCAATCCCCAATTTTTGCCCCAGATCCCTAAATGGCCCCCTCAAGGATTGAACTCACAACCCTGGGTTTAGCAGGCCAATGCTCAAACCACTGAGCTAAGGTTACCCAGAAGCCAAACACAGCTCCCTTAAAGCACCCCATCCCTGGGCTCCCAGCCAACCAGCCACGTCAGATATGATGAAGATTATTAAAAATCTTGTTAATCGTAGATATTAAGGTCAGAAGGGACCATTATGATCATCTAGACTGAACCTCCTGCACAATGCAGGCTACACAATCTCACCCACCCACTCCTGTGATAAACCTCTCACCTATGTCTGAGCTATCGAAGTCCTCAAACCATGGTTTAAAGACTTGAAGGTGCAGAGAATCCTCCAGCAAGTGACCCGTGCCCCATACTGCAGAGGAAGGCGAAAAAAACCCAGGGCCTCTTCCAATCTGCCCTGGAGGAAAATTCCTTCCTGACCCCAAATATGGCGATCAGCTGAACCCTGAGCATGTGCGCAAGACTCACCAGCCAGATACCCAGGAAAGAATTCTCTGTAGAAACTCAGATCCCACCCCATCCAACATCCCATCACAGGCCATTGGGCCTATTTACCATGAAGAGTTAAAGATCAATTAATTGCCAAAATCATGTTATCCCATCATACCATCTCCTCCATAAACTTATCGAGTTTAATCTTGAAGCCAGATAGGTCTTTTGCCCCCACTGCTTCCCTTGGAAGGCTGTTCCAGAACTTCACTCCTCTGATGGTTAGAAACCTTCATCTAGTTTCAAGTCTAAACTTCCCGATGGCCAGTTTATATCCATTTGTTCTTGTGTCCACATTGGTAAAGTCATAGAATGTCAGGGTTGGAAGGGACCTCAGGAGATCATCTAGTCCAACCCCCTGCTCAAAGCAGCCCAATTTTTGCCCCAGATCCCTAAATGGCCCCCTCAAGGATTGAACTCACAACCCTGGGTTTAGCAGGCCAATGCTCAAACCACTGAGCTATCCCTCCCCCTGAACTTAAATACTGAGTTTAAATAATTCCTCTCCCTCCTGTTAAGGAAAAGTTAGCATATATGACTCCATTTTGGTTTGGGGCCCACCATTGTCTAAGAGCAAGCACATCATGCACCAGGAGGAGTGTTCCTTAGATACTGTGAAACCTACCCCCCTTTTTCCAGCCTGTCTCGACTCCTGGTTTCTGTTCTTTGTCTGTTCCTAACTCCCTGCCTCCTGGCCTTGATGTGGGCCTCCCATCCTGATAAGCAAAGTTACTGATGCATTGCTTTAGGGCCACGTTGTGTAGCTGAAGTAATGGTTTAGCATGAGGAAAGTACCTAGCAAGGATAGGTGGTAGATAAGGAGAGGGTTTGTCTATTGGCTAAGGTTTCCGATGCACGAGGGCAACATGCTTTGCTAAAAGATATATAATCTTTATATAACCTGCATTCGGGGTCCCCTTCTGATTAGCGGGGGAGCACCATGCTCAAGCGTAATAAATTTAATGTCTTTGGGAACTCTGCAGTTGTGGACTTTGTTTGTGTGCCTCAGCCTAGACTCCAACTGCGCGTGACCTATCAGGTATAATTCGCAACAGTTCTTGGTGACCCAGATGGGACTCTAGGCTCGCCCCGACGAGCGAGACCGCACTCCTCCTCTCGGACAGCGCCAGCCGGCACAGAGTGAGTTCACCTTTGAGAACTCCGAGGAGCTGGAGTGTGAGCCGTCGCTTAGGCGATAAGGTGGCACATTTGGTGTCCTTTTTGGTAGCCCATTATGGGTTCTGGGCAGAGTGTAAGTAAGGGGACCCCTTTGGCTGAAATTCTCGAGAACTGGAGGAATATTTCTGGTACCCATGGGTAAGGTAAAAAGAAAGCTGTAATCTTGTGCAAGGTTGAGTGGCCAGCACTAACAACTCAAACACCTTTCGAATGGCCACCGGATGGGTCCTTTACTGGGGAAAAATTAACAGCACTTAGGAAAAGGCTGGAGGACAAAGCTCCAGCCCAGATGAATTATTGGTATGTATGGGACAACTGGGCTTCGGCGCGTGCGAAAGGACGTCCTCTTTCCTCCTCCTTTTCTTATTCATCTCAGAGGTCTCCAGCCCCACTCTGTGCTATGCCTGCTTCTGCCCCTCCTCCGGCTTATCCTCGGCTTTCTGACTAATGCCCGTCACCTCCTTGCTTGCCACCCCCCGACCCGTACAGGCCCACTATTGACCCGCCGGTTGCTTTGCAAGCTCCCCTCGTCCAGCAAGCTCTTGTCAGTCATGATGCGGCTGGCAATGAACAAATTGTTTTCCCCCGTGTCCACCGTCCCTTTGGCCCAAATGATTTAGTCACTTGGCAACAGCATTAACGTTTTTTTCCCCTTGAGTGCTGTTATTTTATTATTTTATTAATTAATGCTTTAAATTCAGTCACATGGTGTGTTCTCTTCATCTCCGCGCTACGATCCTGTGGTCTTAGCCTGATCAACTGAGGCACAGGCCAATTGGTAATGAAAATCTGTCACAGTATTAATAGAAAAGTGAAGATGGGGAGAACCCTGCAGGATGCACACAATCTATCTCTTTTGCCCTTAATATTTTACATTTGCTTTGTTTGGCACAGTTGGTATTACATGTTAAGAATTGCATAATTAAAGGTGACAAGCCTCACGGGGGAGGACTCGGGTAGCCCTTGTGAGTGAGGATATTTAAAAGAAGAGACCAGGAGGGCTGGGGGCTAGTTAAGAAGGCCACCCTCCTTGTTAAATTGGTAGTGGGACAAAGCTGGTGCTCATGGAAGGGGCAGTTCAGAGAGAAAAACAGGATCGGGCCCAAGCGGGCAGGCAACAGATAGAGAGATTGGAAAACAGGTTGGAAACTTGGAGGGCGTAGTGAAAAAAGAGGAGTAAATAATTACAGGAATGGGGAAATGTAAATCCCGGAATAATACTTGGAATGATAAAATCTGAGTTGATTGGGTGTCGTTTTGGGAAATAAGCAAGTGATTTAAGAAAGGAAAGTGAGAAGTTAACTCTGTAGTTGCTGAAGGGAATTAAGCAGTTGAACTTTGTGAAATACTAGAAAGAAAAAGAATTCTTGGTTTCTTTGCAGCCATTTTGAAGAAAAATGGGCCCTTTTCCAAAGGAATGCAATTATACAGTGCTACTTAATTAATATCTTATTAGGCTCCAAGGGGCTACAATAGGTGGTGTCTTCCTTTTCAGGTCACTGTGTGTTTGACAGCAAAAGTTAAAAGTAAAAGGCAATCAAAAGTCTGGTAACGTTTATTGTGCCCTTTTTAAAGTAAAAATCTTTAAGCTGTGGATAGCTTTGGATCCAAAAGCAAGCCGGAAAGCATCTGTTTTAATGTAAATTACCTAACTGATAAAGTAGAAGCCACTGAAACCTGGGCTGCCTATGAAACAAATACAGAAAAAATTGTGTAATTCCTCTGTTTTGCCTGCAAATTAACAAGGGTATTTGTATAAAAAGAAAATATTTTAAGCAATGACTGACTGCCCAGAAGGGGTAGATCTATGTTCTTTTTGTCTTTCAAAAAATCAGAGAAAACTGATGCCAGCTGAAAAGCAATTCAACATATCATGAATTTACTGGCACAATAGAAATTCTGTTCTGTGTTCTATGTCCTGTCTTGTAGCGTTTGTCTTGTGGCCAAAATTGCTGTGTTTAATTTTTCATAAGACAGTTTAGTTTAAAACTAAATAGAAAAGTTAAATCAAAATGCAGATACTTGTTTTATTCAACTCAGAATACAAAGTGTTTGGATAATATCAGGAAAATGTGATAAACTAAAGTTGAATACATTTGCTTAAGTAAGAAGAAGAAATTTCATTGGCCAGATCTTTTAATTAAAAAAAATTGTTGTTAAAATTCGCACACCAACAGTCTTGGGAAGCAAGGACATGAAAGGTTAACCCACTCCCCATATTACACATGGGATCCTTCTGGCTACCTCAGATTTCTCACCAGAGGGCTGGGGAGGGAGGAAAGCTATTGGACACCAGAGGTTGTACCAAGTGGACTCCTCAAAAGGGGGTGTGCTTGTCCCAGCTTGTTGCTCCAAAGCTCTGTAATAAAGTCATTTTCCTAGAAGGGTGTATGTGGCATACATTGAACAATAAGACTAAAGTGCTGTATAATGGGCAATGTATATGTGTTCGTTTTTAAACAAAAATGTGTGAGTAAAAAGTAAAAGGTTCCTTTGTAAGTTAACAGAAGCCAAAAAGGGGGGGAAAAAATAGAGGACGAGTTAACTCAATGCTGTAGCTGGCAGGCTTGGTCCAAAGACAAGACACTTGCCCGCCCAAGGACACTGCTCCCAGCTAAGACTTGGCTAACAGCCAAGAAAGAGAGGGGGCTTGAATGTGCCCAAGCAGCCGTAAAAGCTGCAAAACACTGTCAGGCGCTAATAAAATATGTTAAGTCTGTTTACACACTGGTAAAAAAAGCACTACCCAAAGATCCTGAACAACCCTGCCACTCGGTAAAACCCAGTCTACATAAAGGTCCATCAGCGAAAGACTGCTCTGGCCCCACGCTGGAAAAGCCCTTATTAAGTCCTGCTAACTACCAACACTGCTGTGAAGTGCCAAGGACTGACAGCCTGGACCCATGCTTCTTACTGCAAAAAGACCCCTCCGCCTCGAGATGACTTCATTTCGACTACTGATCAGCCTGTCCCCCCTTCTAGGTTTTTTTTTCCTCCTTTTGGTCAGCAGGGGAAAGGACAAGGTGAAGTGCTAGTAACCTCTCCCTTGTCCACTGACAGAGCTAACCTGCATTCAGTATTTGCTAAAGAAACCAAAGCACTACAGGGTGACGTGCTAGTAACCTCTCCCCTTTATAATGCAAAACCATGCCTGTTCCAAGAGAGAAGAAGGAACGCCTGCTCTGCTGAAACCACCAAGATCCAAGGATTCCTGACTGCAAAAGACACTGAGACTTGGCCTTAGTGGCGAAGACGGAGCATTGTACATTGGCAGGGAGGGAGCTGCGAGATGTATTCTTAAAAATGTGGAGTAAAGTAGTGGGGTGAGTTTATTCCAAGGGCTGGAATCTGTGCTTGTGGGCAAGTACCATCAGAATGCACTGTCCTCCCTAATTGTCTTCCGGATGATAAATACCAAAAACACCTTACAGCCAAGAACATTACTCCCACCATCTGCCACCACTCCTTTGCAGGTAAAGGTTCCTGGATCCATCATAGCTACGTTAAGTTGGCGCTGGGACCCCCACCTGACCCTGACAAGCCATCGGACGAGCCACTTCACAAATGAACGCCACGACCAACCCAGGGACTGAGCTTTCCAGCTATTGAGACCTTTACAACCCACCAAGACTTCTTCTGTTCCTGTTTATTGGACTTACTTTCGCGGTGTTGTTTTTTGTATGGCATAGAGGAAGATGCCGACATTGGTATGGCTTGCCTGGGGGGTCCTCTCCCTATTCCCAAGTCCAGGACAAGAATAAGAGGGCAATAGCTTTTTGAATTTAACCCGGGCCATAAAACAGGGTGTAAATCGAACGCAGTGTTGGATTTGTATTCATACCCCCACAGATTTGGGTCAGGGGGTCCCGTTGGTAGGGGTACCTATCCCTCTTAATCGAACACTCCAAGCTAAGCTATGGGCAAACACTACATTTAACTGGAATGTTACAATCCAAAGATGGTCGATTGATATGGTGGCCCAAGGTAATTATGCTTTATGTGTGTCACGACGTAAGGGCAGGGAAAATACAGTTTTTGTGGGGAATTTTGTGGGGTGCAAGAACACCATCCAGATGAGCTCTGGTGTGGCAGGCCCCTCCACCTACTCTGGGGCCCCGTGGCCGGTCCCCGAGGGGTCTGGCTGGTATTGGTTATGCAATCACACAGCCTATAAGGTTCTCCCAGCAGGATGGTGTGGTCCATGTACCTTCGGGGCTATAGTACCCGCCGTGACAGTACACCAGACCCTGACCCGGGGAGAGATCCGCAATCTAGTATGGAGGGACAGACGAAGTATTCCTTTAAACCCTCTTTCTCAACGGCCCACAGGCTTTCACTCCTTTGTGCGATGGTTTCTGCCATGGTTAGGAGTAAGCGAGCTAGAAAAAGCCATCGTTAACATTCCAGCTGCTTTGGAATTAATGGCAAATGCCACTGCAGACACCTTAGCTGCCCTTCAAATTGAAGTCACCCAGCTATCCCAAACTACACTGCAAAACCACCTAGCCCTGGACTATCTCCTTGCAAACCAGGGCGGGGTTTGTGCTCTGGTTAACTCAAGCTGGTGTGTATTTGTAAATCAGCACCACAGGGTGGAAACTGACATCCACATCCTCATGCAGCAGGCAGCCCTATTCCACCACGCCAGCCTCGACAATACCAGCGCTGGGTTCCAGGAGGCCTGTAACTGGCTCACCTCATGGCTACCGGATGTGGGGGCTTGGGGACGGCGTATTTTGTATTTCATCCTTTTGGCTGTTATTGCTTTTGTGTTATTGTTTGTATGCCTACAATGTTATAGTCTATGCTGTCGGCAACTGCTAACCCTGCATCGCGTTACTCAGCCCCGATATAGCTGACTGACGTAGGAAAGAAAAGGGGGGACTGTTAAGGAAAAGTTAGCATATGTGACTCCATTTTGGTTTGGGGCCCACCATTGTCTAAGAGCAAGCACATCATGCACCAGGAGGAGTGTTCCTTAGATACTGCATTCCTGTGAAACCACCCCACCCTTGTCTCCAGCCTGCCTCGACTCCCGGTTTCTGTTCTTTGTCTGTTCCTAACTCCTTTCTTCCTGGCCTTGATGTGAGCCTTCCATCCTGATAAGAAAGGCTATTGATGCATTGCTTTAGGGCCATGCTGTGTAGTTGAAGTAATAGTTTAGCACGGGGAATGTACCTAGCAAGGATAGGTGGTAGATAAGGGAAGTGTTTATCTATTGGCTAAGGTTTCCAATGCACGAGGGCAACATGCTTTGCTAAAAGGTATATAACCTTTGGATAGCCTGCATTCGGGGTCCCCTTCTGACTAGCAGGGGGGCACCACGCTCTAGCGTAATAAATTTAATATCTTTGGGAACTCTGCAGTTGTGGACTTTGTTCATGTACCTCAGCCTAGACTCGAACTGCACGTAACCTGTCAGGTATAATTCCTCTCCCTCCCTGGTATTTATCCCGCTGATATATTTATAGAGAGCAATCATATCTCCCCTCAGCCTTCTTTTGGTTAGGCTAAACAAGCCAAGCTCCTTGAGTCTCCTTTCATAAGACAGGTTTTCCATTCCTCGGATCATCCTAGTAGCCCTTCTCTGTACCTGTTCCAGTTTGAATTCATCCTTCTTGAACATGGGAGACCAGAACTGCACACAGTATTCCAGGTGAGGTCTCACCAGTGCCTTATATAACGGTACTAACACCTCCTTATCTCCACCGGAAATACCTCGCCTGATGCATCCCAAGACCGCATTTCACAGCCATATCACATTGGCGGCTCATAGTCATCCTGTGATCAACCAATACTCCAAGATCCTTCTCCTCCTCTGTTACTTCTAATTGATGCATACCCAGCTTACAACTAAAATTCTTGTTATTAATCCCTAAATGCATGACCTTACACTTCTCATTATTAAATTTCATCCTATTACTATTACTCCAGTTTACAAGGTCATCCAGATCCTCCTGTAGGATATCCCTGTCCTTCTCTAAATTGGCAATACCTCCCAGCTTTCTGTCATCCGCAAACTTTATTAGCACACTCCCACTTTTTGTGCCAAGATCAGTAATAAAAAGATTAAATAAGATTGGTCGCAAAACCGATCCCTGAGGAACTCCACTGGTAACCTCCCTCCAGCCTGACAGTTCACCTTTCAGTAGGACCTGCTGTAGTCTCCCCTTTAACCAATTCCTTATCCACCTTTCAATTTTCCTGTTGATCCCCATCTTTTCCAATTTAACTAATAATTCCCCATGTGGCACGGTATCAAACGCCTTACTGAAATCGAAGTAAATTAGATCCACTGCGTTTCCTTTGTCTAAAAAATCTGTTACTTTCTCAAAGAAGGAGATCAGGCTGGTTTGGCACGATCTACCTTTTGTAAAACCTTGTTGCATTTTGTCCCAGTTACCATTGACCTTAATGTCCTTAACTACTTTCTCCTTCAAAAGTTTTTCCAAGACCTTGCATACTACAGATGTCAAACTAACAGGCCTATAGTTACCCGGATCACTTTTTTTTCCTTTCTTAAAAATAGGAACTATGTTAGCAATTCTCCAGTCATACGGTACAACCCCTGAGTTTACAGATTCATTAAAAATCCTTGCTAATGGGCTTGCAATTTCATGTGCCAGTTCCTTTTATATTCTTGGATGAAGATTATCTGGGCCCCCCGATTTAGTCCCATTAAGCTGTTCGAGTTTCACTTCTACCTCAGATATGGTAATATCTACCTCCATATCCTCATTCCCATTTGTCATGCTACCATTATCCCTCAAGATCCTCAATAGCCTCATTAAAGATTGATATAAAGGTCTACCAATCCCAAAGGATTGGACACATCATCCCACCACATCAATGAATATTTCAGATCTTACCCATATACACGCTTACATCCAGTTCGTATTAACTACACTTACACTACCATATTAACTACACTAACAATTATTAAAAAAGAAAAGAGAGAGTGCATTGGTTAAAAGATCGTTACTCATATAGATATGAATAGAGTCCTTAGGTCAATATCATAGTAGAGATGTTTCAGAGTAACAGCCGTGTTAGTCTGTATTCGCAAAAAGAAAAGGAGTACTTGTGGCACCTTAGAGACTAACCAATTTATTAGAGCATAAGCTTTCGTGAGCTAAGGCTCACTTCATCAGATGCATATCGTGGAAACTGCTGCAGACTTTATATATACACAGAGAATATGAACCAATACCTCCTCCCACCCCACTGTCCTGCTGGTAATAGCTTATCTAAAGTGATCATCAGGTGGGCCATTTCCAGCACAAATCCAGGTTTTCTCACCCTCCACCCCCCCACACAAATTCACTCTCCTGCTGGTGATAGCCCATCCAAAGTGACAACTCTTTACACAATGTGCATGACAATCAAGTTGGGCTATTTCCTGCACAAATCCAGGTTTTCTCACATCCCCCCCACCCCCATACACACACAAATTCACTCTCCTGCTGGTAATAGCTCATCCAGACTGACCACTCTTCACGTTTAAATCCAAGTTAAACCAGAACATCTGGGGGGGGGGGGCGGGTAGGAAAAAACAAGAGGAAACAGGCTACCTTGCATAATGACTTAGCCACTCCAAGTCTCTATTTAAGCCTAAATTAATAGTATCCAATTTGCAAATGAATTCCAATTCAGCAGTTTCTCGCTGGAGTCTGGATTTGAAGTTTTTTTGTTTTAAGATAGCGACCTTCATGTCTGTGATCGCGTGACCAGAGAGATTGAAGTGTTCTCCGACTGGTTTATGAATGTTATAATTCTTGACATCTGATTTGTGTCCATTTATTCTTTTACGTAGAGACTGTCCAGTTTGACCAATGTACATGGCAGAGGGGCATTGCTGGCACATGATGGCATATATCACATTGGTGGATGTGCAGGTGAACGAGCCTCTGATAGTGTGGCTGATGTTATTAGGCCCTGTGATGGTGTCCCCTGAATAGATATGTGGGCACAATTGGCAACGGGCTTTGTTGCAAGGATAAGTTCCTGGGTTCCTGAGTAGAGATGTTGAGCTTTAGAGTTGCAAACAGAATTATATAGGTTATAGGTTATAGTCCACGTAGGCAGTTCATGTCCAATATCAGGATGATCCAGGCAGGAGCTGGAGACCTCAGTCTTGCAACTCAAATGTCCCCTGACAAAGCTTGAGAAGGTCTGAGATAAGAGAATCAGGTCCTAGAGTTCTTTTCATAGATCTCTGGAAGGCTATGAAGACAGCCTCTTGACAGCTGGGTGATACTAGGTGATCATTGTGGCTTTGAAGTAAAACCTCCTATTTCCTAAGTGTACACGCAATTAGTTGCATACATCAGCATAAGGTAATTCTCCTTTAAGCAGTTCATAGACAGTTTACTACAAACTTCAAAGAGAAATATCGACAATGATATTCTGACACCCAAGTTTCATCTAAATGTTAATATTCCCTTTTGATCTCTGACTCAATAGAATATACCAACGGACAGGAACCTTCTGGTAATATTGTTAACCTCTAACAAGATATAGGTAAACACATAAACACAATGAGTATTTACCACTAATTCTCTAACGATACAGGTTTGCATTTCAAAGCTCTCGTCTATCTAACCCAGCATTGTCAGCTATTTATAATGATCATTTGGTATATTTTCCTAATATGTCTTTATGCCCCTGCTCTCAATTCGGATGTCTGTGGGAAGCGGTGCTGTCACAGATGGGGGGAGGGGAAATCTGGTCACCATGACCCACGTCCCTCTCCCCAGGCCACACAGCAGGGGAGGGGGCAGTTGAGAAGGATCAAGGGGCCGAGGTCCCACCATAAGCTGATCTGAGTCTTAGTCAAACCATGGCTCCCACCACAGCAGCACCAAGCTAGGAATCACACTCCTTCAGGCACCTAAACGCCTTTACAATCTGGCCTCGCATCCACTACATTTAGAGGAACGATACAAGGTTGTGTTTGTTTTCTCTCAAACTGATTGTTGCCCCCTTGGAAGTGATCGGAATTGTCTGCCCCAAGAAGAAAAGCGAATATTGAAAGGCAGAGGCACCAAATGTGCGTGTGACTTTGAAACATTAAAAGAAATTGCTTAAAAAGGGTGGGGGGACCCAATTAATAGGCTGGTTTAATATAGAAATGCAATGTTAGAAATGACTAAACTATAAAGACAGGTTTCAGAGTAGCGGCCGTGTTAGTCTGTATCCGCAAAAAGAAAAGGAGGACTTGTGGCACCTTAGAGACTAACCAATTTATTTGAGCCTCTGATAAATGAAGAATGACAGAGAATGATGCTCCATTGCCATCTACTGGCTAGTGGTGGAAGCAGCAGAGAAAGTAAGACCAGAAATCTGTGAGTCTTGATAAGTGTCCAATAGAAAATAAGAGGATTGCCATCCTCCAATGACTCCAAAAACAGCATCAGCATGATGAACTTCAGAGTTTTCTTGAAGCCACCAGTGAAGCTAGGGAACCAAGAAGTTCTACCAGACACCAGATAAGCCACGTGTCCTGCTCTCTCCTGTCTCAGGATTCCCAGGCTGAGAAGAAGTGGTGAAACTTCCTTTCAGAGATTGCATCTCTTGGTGTTTCTTTAATTGCAGTGTCTGAAAGATCCCCTGCTGCATCTGCACTTTCTAGCATGACCCCAAGGAACCACATCTTGGATTTTAACCAAGCAAGGCCATTTGCATGTTTCTGCTTTGTCCATCCATGTCAATGGCCTAAGAGAATCTCCTACAAGAACTTTAAGCAATTGCTTTTGTTAGTTAAACTAGTCCCGTATAAACCAAACACTAGAAACAGTAAGGACCACATTACTAGAGTGCCTACAGACAAAGTGCAGTAGAGAACTACTTCAATGGTGGGATATATATCCAAGATACGGAAGAACTGATGACTATAAATAAACGAAGTAAGAAATGTGACTGGTTGTTTGGTCCATGGCATAAATGCTGGTCCCTAACACTGGCCTCTCTATGGCCATTGAATGCAAGACTGTGATTTTTCTGAGTTTGGTACATCCCTAGGATAGTTGGTTTATCTAATCTTTGATCTGTAAAGCTGATGATTATATACCTTGTTAATTGTAGAAGTACTGTCCAGAGTAGAATTAGACCAGAGAAGAGTTTAGCATTAAAATGAGAACACTAATGCTCCTTGGACTCAATAATATGGGGTTATCCTCATTAAATTTCATTCAAACGTGGACTGCAAATCCAGTTTGCTAGATTTCAGCTTTCAAATCTACTCTGGCACCTTGGCAAATCCATAGTATTGACCCCCGTTCTCACTTACAACGTTTCAGGGATTCCTCTGGTTTCTACTGAACTCTTGACTGTGAGGGAGCCCAAAGCAAATTCTAGGCTGTAACTAACAATAACAATTGGAGAAAGAACAAGCCATTCAATCACTGACATTAGAGGTGAGATTTGGAGGGAGGTTTGGGAAAGGCTGTGAAGGAGGTGAATGAAGGAGAATGGAAAAAAGCAGAAGTGGTGCAGGGAGAAGCTTGGGCCGGCCATGTTTTCTCATCATTAAACCTGGTTGAGATATTGATTTTGAGGGAAAACTGCATAGTTTTGCAAAAGGAAAATATTCATAACAAGAGTCGGCTTTCCTCAAAAACTTGGCTACAAATAAAATGTTTTTTTGCCCCAGATCCCACACGGCCCCCTTGAGGATTGAACTCACAACCCTGGGTTTAGCAGGCCAATGCTCAAACCACAGAGCTATCCCTCCCCCCTTTAAATGTACTATGTAAATTTCATCAGGCCCTGCTGACTTCAGTACATCTAACTTAACTAAATGTTCTTTAATCTCTTCTTTCTCTAGTTTTGCCTGAGTTCCTTCCCCCTGGTTGTTAATATTAACTGTGTTCAGCAGTTGGTCACCATTGGCCATTTTAGTGAAGATTGAAGCAAAATAATCATTAAACATCTCAGCTTTCTTGATGTGACTAGTTATTAGCTCTCCTTCCTTGCTAAGCAGAGGACCTACACTTTTCTTCTTCTTTCTCTTCCTCCTAATGAATGTCAAGAACCTTTTTTGATTACCTTTTCTGTCCCATGCTAGGTGTGTCGTTTTGTGCAATACCCTTTCTGATTTTGTCCCCATGTGTTTCTGCTTCTTTTCTACTCCTGCTTGGCAATTTGGCCCCATTTATAACTTTTGCAGGATTCCTTTTTAACTTTCAGGTTATTAAAGAGCTCCAGATGGAGCCACATTGGCCTTATACTGTTCTTCCTATCTTTCCTTCACAATGGATTACTTTGCAGTTATGCAAAACTATTTCACTAGAAGTGTGGTGAAGCACTGGGATGGGTTACCAAGGGAGGTGGTGGAATCACCATCCTTAGAGGTTTTTAAGGCCCAGCATGACAAAGTCCTGGCTGGGAAGATTTGGGGTTGGTCCTGCTTTGAGTCTGCTGAGGCCTCTTCCAACCCCAATCTTCTATGATTCTATGATTTTATGCCTTTAATATTGTCTCCTTGAGAATCTGCCAGCTCTCCTGCGCTACATTTGACTGTATGCTTTCTTACCATCAGACTTCACCTACCAGTTCTCTGAGTTTGTTCATCTCTGCTCTGTGGAAGTCCACTTTCCTTATTCTGTTGCTCTCACTCCTTCCATTCCTTAGACTCACAAAACCTCAACATTTCATGGTCACTTTCACCCAAATTGCTTTCCACTTTCAGATTCGCAACCAGTTCCTCCCTGTAAGTCAGAATCAAGTCTAAAATGGCTGTCTCCTCAGTGCTTCCTCCACTTTCTCAAACCAAAAGTTGCCCCAGTACATTCCAAGAACATATTGAATATTGTGAAAACAGCCACTCAATATGCAGTGGCAGCCAAAAAAGCAAACAGAATGTTGGGAAGCATTAGGAAAGGGACAGATGATAAGACAGAAAATACCATATTGCCTCTATCTAAATCCATGGTACGCCCACATCTTGAATCCTGTGTGCAGATGTGTTCGCCCCATCTCGGAAAAGATGTACTGGAATTGGAAAAGGTTCAGAGAAGGGCAACAAAAATGATGAGGGGTAAGGAACAGCTTCTGTATGAGGAGAGAGTAACAAGATTGGGACTCTTCAGCTTGGAAAAGAAACGACTAAGGGGGGAATATGATAGAGGTCTATAAAATCATAACTGGTGCGGAGAAAGTGAATAAAGAAGTGTTATTTACTCCTTCTCATAACACAAGAACTAGGGGTCACCAAATGAAATTAATAGGCAGATGATTTAAAACAAACAAAAGGAAGTATTTCTTCACACAACGCACAGTCAACCTGTGAAACTCTTTCCCAGAGGACGTTGTGAAGGCCAAGACTATAACAGGGTTCAAAAAAAACTAGATAAATTCATGGAGGATAGATCCATCAATGGCTATTAGCCAGGATGGGCAGGGATGGTGTCCCTAGTCTCTGCTTGCCAGAAGCTGGGAATGGGCGACAAGGGATGGATCTGCCTCTCACCTCCTTTTGCACCGCAGATGAAGTGGATATGTTCTCTGGCTTCACCCCTGAGCTCTGCCCTTTCCACCCAACAATACAAGTTGCTGAGCTGTCATGGACATGCTGGTTATTTGTGCTCCTGCCGAAGTCATGGACCTTGCTGATTTTACCCCACATGCAGAACAGAATCCTGATGTGCCTGGCCAGCGGGTGGCTGGAGTGGGAGGGGCAGAGGTTTAGTTTTCCAGCCCGCTGGGCTGAGCTGTGTTTGAAGTCTAGCAGTCCCCATGGAAATAAAGGGCTAAACAATGAATGGCTGTGTGTGAACCAGGAGGTCATTTCTGGCTCTTGGGAGGTGAGTGGGAAGATGGGAGAGAGAAGGTCTGGGGGATGCAAGCCCAGAGGATTGTGGGATAGCATTGGTGGACTACTCAAATATGAGCCTGGCAAGAAAGCTTCAGCCACGGCCTCTGCCAGGTGTGTGGGTTGCATCACGTGCTGCAGAAGGATGTGGGCTCAGACCCACCCCTTGGGTGAGGCAGCTGCCCCGTGTCCAGAAGGGGGTTAAAATAATACTGCCCTTGTCACTGTCGGGCCTGATGTGCAGCCAGGGGAAAGAGGCCAGTTGATTTCATGGGGGTGGGAGGGCCCCCTTGGCTTGCCAAGGCAGGCAGTGTGGGCTAGAGCAAAGGGAACTGGGATCCCGCCTTCACTGCTGCACCCACAAAGAAATGCTCCTTTCCGGGGGACCCACTGCTGTAAGCTGATTGTGTGGCCCATGGGAGGAGAAATATGGCCTCTGAGCCCTGCCCTGATGTCGCCTCTTGTGCCATGGTTCATCATGGGTTGTGAGGCCTCAGGCCTGGTGTTGAGTGTGGCTGGCCCCGTGGACCCCAGCAGGCCCGAGAGGATGCTGAGACTGGAAGACTCTGAGGTCCCTCAGCGCTGGAAGGCCTGTGAGGAGCGAGAGGCCTATGGGACCCAGGAGGCCTCTGAAGACCAAGAGGCTTGTAAAGCCTCTTTCATTTGTTCCTGTCCCAGAGCTCATTTCTCATTTTTTTACAGTATCAACTTTCCCCCCAGTTTTCATGGTTCTTTTCTAGTTTCCCACCATCATCTCCACAGAGACTCCAACTCCTAGGCACATCCCACCTCCTTCCTGCCTTCCTTCTTTTGCCTCCATTTTTTACCCTTCTATAGACCCCAAACCAAGGAGAAAACCAAGAAATTCAATGCAAACAACTTGGTGAATGCTACAAAATCGATTCTTTATTCAGGCTTGACAAATATTTTGCATTTTGGCAGCAGATTTGATCCCCAAATGATCCCAAAGCAGAATTCAGGCAGCAGGTTATAATGAGAGAAGACAGGGAAATGCAATGAAGTCATCTGCCTTGGTAACGTGGTTTGGAGACAAGCTGGGAATTAGGACGTGGATGAGCTGGGTGTGCAGGCTGGGAGGTAGGCACTGAGAAGGAGGTGGATGAAGGAGAATGGAAAAAGCAGAAGTGGAGTGGGGAGAAGTTTGGGCTAGCTGTGTGTCCTCATCATTAAAGCTGGCTGAAATATTGATTACGAGGGAAAATCGGATTGTTTTACACACAAAAAATATTCCCAGCAAGCGTTGACTTCCCTTGAAAACAGGGTCATTTTTTGGGTCAGAAAACCTGAAAACGTTTGGCTGCAAATAAAACATATTTCAGTTTTCATGAAATATATGCATATATATATTGTTTTGAAACCATTTTGCCAATATTTTTTTCAGTTCTTGGCACATTTTTGCCAAATTTTTCAGGTTTCAGCAGCTTTTAGTCAATTTTGTTGTTGTTTTGGTTTTTCAATAGAGAATCCAAATTTTGCACAGGAAAATCAAACCTCATTTGCAGGCCAGCTTTAATAATAATAATAGGAAGGAAAGGACATTTAATGAAACCGTCTACATTGCAAACGAGATTTGGGTAAAGCTGGGAACGGGAGTAAAAACAGGAGGAGGAATGTTGGTGATTTTGGGAGAAACTTTGGGCAACTCAGGAAAAGATCTGAAGGGGCAGTACCAGGGCAAAGAAGCTCACATGCACACATCCAGAATATGATCATGGTGCTGGCATCCTCCATCCTCACAGATGCTCAGGCGACCAGAGACAGAGGGATGCGGTTGGGTGGGTTGTTTTCTTTGGTGAACTGGATGTTCCTACAGACCAAGACAGTCTCCTGGCCTATGCCAAGGTGGTACTGCCAGATGTAGAGGTTCTGCTTGTTCTCCATGTTCATCTGGACTGACTCCTCTTCTCCTCGGGCTTCAGTCCAGTCCTCCTGCTATGTGTAGATGCTTTTCCTGCCATAATTATCCTTGAGAGAGAACTGGAACTGGGTGGTGAGCTTGGTGATCTCTCCAGCCCACAGGACATCTCAGCAGAAACACTCCAATTGTGCTCGATGCTGGACATGTACTGCAGGGCGAAGCCACCTTGCGGGTGACCATGCCAGACCAGGTGATAGGGGAGTCGGTGTCATTCTGCAGGGTCTTGATGCACTCCCAGCCCCACAGGCGATTCCTTTGGTGAAGGTCAGCCCCCCGCGGGGAAGAAGCTGAGCACATCCGGGTAGATGGAATAGAAGGAGATCAGGCTGGCAGCGGAGCTCATGTCCTGGTCCAGGAAGAACTGAGCCCCCCCACTTCTCATCCACCTTGATCAGGGTTAGGAATTCCTGGATCCCGAAGTAGTAGAGCCCCTCGCAGCATTCGGGGGCCAAGCAGGAGTCAAACCCACCTTCATCTGTGCTCAAATCCTCCACACTGCGGACTATGCCCCAATCCTGGAAGATGATGATGAACTTCCCACCACACTTCAAGTAGTGTCTCCACCACAGCAGCTGGGATGCAGCTCATAGACCTTGGCTTCCTCATCCATGCTCAGGTCCTTCACCACCCGGTAGGAGCTGCCCTTGATGATGTAGACATTGGGGTCCTCTACACAGCCCAGGTAGTGGTCCCCTCCCTGGCACAAGGGATGCAATCTCTGGATCTTGATGTTCTCAAGGAGCTCCGTCTGCAGGTAGCAGCCCAGGTCAGAGTGGACGATGTAGTCTCCATTGTCGTTGCGGAAGATGTCTGTGCCTAGGGAGTCCTTCCGAGGGACCAGTGATCCATGGACTGGCCTGTAGGCCTGGTATGGGGACACAGAGGAGACAGGGGGAGTGGAGCAGTTGGCAAAAGGATCAAGGCAGTTTGAGAAGATCATGTGAACATGGGGCTGGACTGGGAGACATCAGGGGACTTCTCTGTTTCTATCAAGGAAAACATTTTCAATAATACCAGGAGTGAATCCCTAAGGGCAACCACAACCCCTCTTCACTCACCCCAGTGGAGCTATGACCAATATACACCAGCTGGGGATCTGGCCCTTTGACACCAATGGAGCTAGAGACATTTCACCCTAGCTCATCTGATCTTACGTGAATTTTTGATGCTTGAAGACTCCTCAGTTCCAACAGTGACCAGGCACCTGGTACAGAAATGGGGCAGCCCTCGGAGGTGTCTGCATTGAAATCTCCTAGATGTGCCCTGCAGCCCTATCTCCAGAGTGTGGCATTGTCCTGAGGGAAGGAGAGGAAGGCAAAGACCAGGGTCCTGCCTTGGGAGGATCCTGCCTCACACGGGATCCCACTTAACACTGTTGATCTATCTGAATGGGCCACGTCTCCTCCGTCTCACCCTGTAAGTATGAAGGGCTGCCCTGCTGTCAAGGCTGATTCCCCACTCTGGCACTTCGAATGCAGAAGGTGGGGGCCTGCAAAGATTCTAAAAATTAATACTGGCCACTCCAGGCTGCTATTAAACTCCCAGGGTAACAGCTTCTCTCTGACCTTGGATGGGTAGATGCTGTCACCACCCAAGTGCAAAAAAACCCCTTTGGACCCAGGAAGGCGCACATGGGAATTCATAGAATCATAGAATATCAGGGTTGGAAGGGACCCCAGAAGGTCATCTAGTCCAACCTCCTGCTCGAAGCAGGACCAATTCCCAGTTAAATCATCCCAGCCAGGGCTTTGTCAAGCCTGACCTTAAAAACCTCTAAGGAAGGAGATTCTACCACCTCCCTAGGTAACGCATTCCAGTGTTTCACCACCCTCTTAGTGAAAAAGTTTTTCCTAATATCCAATCTAAACCTCCCCCACTGCAACTTGAGACCATTACTCCTCG
Source organism: Lepidochelys kempii (assembly GCF_965140285.1). NCBI lineage: Eukaryota > Metazoa > Chordata > Testudines > Cheloniidae > Lepidochelys > Lepidochelys kempii. The sequence goes on from NC_136392.1 coordinate 37,505,353, forward strand.
TTCTGTCATCTGCTACCATTGAGAACAGTCTAGAGCCATCCTCTTTGGAACCCCCTTTCAGGTAGTTGAAAGCAGCTATCAAATCCCCCCTCATTCTTCTCTTCTGCAGACTAAACAATCCCAGCTCCCTCAGCCTCTCCTCATAAGTCATGTGTTCTAGACCCCTAATCATTTTTGTTGCCCTTCGCTGGACTCTCTCCAATTTATCCACATCCTTCTTGTAGTGTGGGGCCCAAAACTGGACACAGTACTCCAGATGAGGCCTTTGGGGCTCCCTTTGTGGCTACCCTGAAGCCCTTTCACCCCCCCCCCCCCCCCCCAGGGAAGAGCTGAGAAAGAAAACAAAGGAAATCAGCTGTTGCTACTAGTTAATTAAACAACATATGCACAAACCAATTAGTACAGGACTGGAACACCCCCAGAAAACAATTAATGGGTGCTCAGCACGCACCGGCAGTGAGCTCCCCAGTCTCCAGCCAGAGCCTCCTGCCTGCCGGCAGCCCAGCCAATCAACTCCTCCCCTCCTCCCCCCCAGGGCCTCCTGTTCTGCAGTGTGCAGGAAGTGCTGGGGGGGAGGGAAGGAATGGGTACAGGGCGTGCTCAGGGGAGGGGATGGAGCTGGGCAGAAAGAGGTGGGGTGGGGGCTTGGGAAAAGGGGTGGGGTGGGGCTGGGGCATGAGGCAGAGACGCCTCCCTCAGGCAGCAGAGTCTGTATGCTGAGCTCAGCTGAAGCTGAGGTTTGGTTTCCCTTTTATATTTTCTTTCTTCTTATCTGGAGCGGGCAGCGGAGAGACACGTGGTAGGAAATGACCCAGGGAGAGTAACGCAGAGGGTCCACAATGCTCCCCAATGGTCACTGCTGCTGACCTTCCTAGGGCCCTGGTTTGGATCCTGGAGGAGTGAGCGGGCCTGAGCTCCCCAACCCCTACCACTAGCACCCACAGCTGAGACGCTGCTAACCACCAGGCCACCCAGCTCACCAAGTGCCTACTACAGGGCAATGGGGATCGGATTGGTGGGTTGCTTCCCATACCCACTACCCACGAATCCTGTGCCAGGCCTCAGCACAGAGCCCCTGGGATCTCATACTAAGCAGGGTCAGGCTGGCTTGGTACTTGGCTGGGGGACCAAGTGCTGCAGGGTAGGAGCTCAGCAGGGAGTGCTTTCCCAGTGCAGTGCTAGGTGGCGCTGTGCTGCAGGGAGGGGGCAGGGGCTCAGGAGGGGCACTAGGTGGCGCTGTGCTGCAGGGAGCAGGGTGGGGCTCAGGAGGGGCACTAGGCGGCGCTGTGCTGCAGGGAGCAGGGTGGGGGCTCAGGAGGGGCACTAGGCGGCGCTGTGCTGCAGGGAGGGGGCAGGGGCTCAGGAGGGGCACTAGGTGGCGCTGTGCTGCAGGGAGCAGGGTGGGGGCTCAGGAGGGGCACTAGGCGGCGCTGTGCTGCAGGGAGCAGGGTGGGGCTCAGGAGGGGCACTAGGCGGCGCTGTGCTGCAGGGAGGGGGCAGGGGCTCAGGAGGGGCACTAGGCGGCGCTGTGCTGCAGGGAGGGGGCAGGGGCTCAGGAGGGGCACTAGGCGGCGCTGTGCTGCAGGGAGGGGGCAGGGGCTCAGGAGGGGCACTAGGTGGCGCTGTGCTGCAGGGAGGGGGCAGGGGCTCAGGAGGGGCACTAGGCGGCGCTGTGCTGCAGGGAGGGGGCAGGGGCTCAGGAGGGGCACTAGGCGGCGCTGTGCTGCAGGGAGGGGGCAGGGGCTCAGGAGGGGCACTAGGCGGCGCTGTGCTGCAGGGAGCAGGGTGGGGGCTCAGGAGGGGCACTAGGCGGCGCTGTGCTGCAGGGAGCAGGGTGGGGGCTCAGGAGGGGCACTAGGCGGCGCTGTGCTGCAGGGAGCAGGGTAGGGGCTCAGGAGGGGCACTAGGCGGCGCTGTGCTGCAGGGAGCAGGGTGGGGGCTCAGGAGGGGCACTAGGCGGCGCTGTGCTGCAGGGAGGGGGCAGGGGCTCAGGAGGGGCACTAGGTGGCGCTGTGCTGCAGGGAGCAGGGTGGGGGCTCAGGAGGGGCACTAGGCGGCGCTGTGCTGCAGGGAGCAGGGTGGGGGCTCAGGAGGGGCACTAGGTGGCGCTGTGCTGCAGGGAGGGGGCAGGGGCTCAGGAGGGGCACGAGGTGGCACTGTGCTGCAGGGAGGGGGCAGGGGCTCAGGAGGGGCACTAGGTGGCGCTGTGCTGCAGGGAGCAGGGTGGGGGCTCAGGAGGGGCACTAGGCGGCGCTGTGCTGCAGGGAGGGGGCAGGGGCTCAGGAGGGGCACTAGGTGGCGCTGTGCTGCAGGGAGGGGGCAGGGGCTCAGGAGGGGCACTAGGTGGCGCTGTGCTGCAGGGAGCAGGGTGGGGCTCAGGAGGGGCACTAGGCGGCGCTGTGCTGCAGGGAGCAGGGTGGGGGCTCAGGAGGGGCACTAGGCGGCGCTGTGCTGCAGGGAGCAGGGTGGGGGCTCAGGAGGGGCACTAGGCGGCGCTGTGCTGCAGGGAGCAGGGTGGGGGCTCAGGAGGGGCACTAGGCGGCGCTGTGCTGCAGGGAGGGGGCAGGGGCTCAGGAGGGGCACTAGGTGGCGCTGTGCTGCAGGGAGGGGGCAGGGGCTCAGGAGGGGGGCGCTGTACTGCAGGGGGCATCACTCAGCTTGCCTCCTCCTCAGGAACCAGCCCAAGGCCCCAACTCCCAGCACAGCCAGGATGCAGCCAGCAACGATCATTGGGAAACCAGCCTGGCCTGGGATTTCAGAATCTGGAAATGTCCGGAGACAGACTGAACCCTGGGCCCCTCACAGTCCCTGCGCCCCGCCCCTCCCCTGGGGACTGCCCCCACCCTGTTTTCTGCCCAATAGGCCTGGGATAGCATCCCCCTCCCCCAGCCCGTCTGCCCCTTACAGCCACACCTGTGTGTCTGCCCTGCAGCTAGACACCCCCTTCTCTGCCTCCCCCTCCCTGTCTGTGAGCCCCACAAAATCTCATCTCTGCTTTCGCTCCCCTCTGAGCCCCCCCGTGTCCCACTCTGTTTTTCTCTGCCCTCTAAGCCCCCAGAACCCCACTTTCTGGTTTTGCCTCCTCTCTGAGCCCCCCAGAATGCCCCTCTCCCTCCCCTCTCCTCGGAGCCAACCAAAACCCATCTCCACCTCCACCTGCCCCCTAGTACCTCTCTCTGTCTACCCATCCCCTGGCACCCCTCAAAACTGCCCCTCTGCATTTCCCACCTCCCTCATCCTCCCCCCCCCCATGTCCACTTCCCCCATCTTCCTCCCCTCAATCGGAGGTGCCCCATTCCCAGCCTCTTCCCAGTGCTCCCTCCGCTCTGCCCGCCCCAGGTCTCACCCCAGGTCACCCTCAGAGGGTTGCCCCCTCGGCTGCTGTGTCTGACTACACACACGTGCTCTGTGGGGCCGAACCCCTCTGGCCCCAGTTCAGTGGCCACCTAGATCTGGAAGGTGGGGTCTCCATTTGGCAGGATGCCGCTGATCAACTGCTCCCTCAGGCACTGTGGGCTGGGCTGTTGGGAGTGCGAGGAACGTTTTTTAGTCACAGGGAATGGCATAGCAGGGGGCTGCGGGTTGGGTTGAGGGCAGTGGTGAGCTGGAGCCGCTTCACTAGAACCGGTTGTACAATTTAGAAACCCGCGGGGGAGAACCGGTTCTAAAAGGGCTTCGAAATTTAACTGGCCAAAAGTGGCGCCTTAGGCGCCGACTCCTTGGGTGCTCCAACCCTGGAGCACCCAAGGGGAAAATTTGGTGGGCGCAGAGCACCCACCGGCAGCTCCCCGCCCCACCCCTGGCCCCAGCTCACCTCCGCTCCACCTCCTCCCCTGAACGCGCCGCCCCCCCCCCGGCTTCTCTGCGACCCCCCACCCCAGCTCACCTCCACTCCGCCTCCTCCCCTGAACGCGCTGCCCCGCTCTGCTTCTCCGCCCCCCCACCCCAGGCTTCCCGCGAATCAACTGTTAGCATGGGAAGCCGGGGCAGGCTGAGAAGCAGGTGGTGGCTTCGCACTCAGGCCCAGGGAGGCAGAGGTAAGCTGGGGCGGGGGGGCGCGAGGAGGGCTGCCCGCGCTGCAGCAGGTAACCCATGGGGTGGGGGCACGCAGGGGAACCGCTCCCCGCCCCAGCTCACCTCCGCCACCCTCGGCCTGAGCGGGAAGCCGCCACCTGCTTCTCAGCCCTCCCCGGCTTCCCGCCAAACAGCTGATTCGCGAGAAACCGGTGGGGTGGGGGCGGAGAAGCAAAGCGGGGCAGTGCGTTCGGGGAGGAGGCAGAGCGGAGGTGAGCTGGGGCTGGGGCCGGGCGCAGGGCAGGGAGCTGCCGGTGGGGGCTCTGTACCCACCAAATTTCCCCTGTGGGTGCTCCAGTCCTGGAGCACCCAGGGAGTCGGCGCCTAAGGTGCCACTTTTGATGTGATCAGTGGGGGAGCGGCCGCTCCCCCTGCTCCCACCCTAGCTACGCTCCCCTGCCCATAGGAGCCAGAGGGGCCTGCCGGATTCTTCCTGGGAGCTGCCCCAGGTAAGCACCCCCGGGACTCCCCACCTCGCCCCCCGGCAGGTCCCTCTGGCTCTTAGGGGTGGGGTGGGCACGCACTACGGTGGCCCACGAGACCCTCCTGCCTGGTTCTGAGGGCAGTCAGGGGACAGGGGAGGGGGGTGGATGGGGCAGAGGTCCTGGCGGGGCGTCAAGGAACATGGGGAGATTGAATGGGGCAGGAGTCCCGGGGGGCGGGGGTTGGCAACGACCCCCTCGTGGGGTGAGGAGGGAACCCGTTGTTAAGATTTTGGCAGCTCATCACTGGTTGAGGGACAGTGATGAATGACGCAGAGCTCTCAATCCAGAACCTGCATTGCTGAGGAGCGAGGAGGTGTATCAAACCGAATGTCTCCCCTTCACAGTTCTAGCGCTCTGCCACATGCCAGGCTGTCAGGTGAACTGAGAACCAGCCGTTCTGACCCCTCTAGTGCTGCAGCACGTCCTCCCCATTCAGGGAACATCAGGTGACGCTCAGATGTCACCGATGTCATCATCCAATTCACAGCTGTGCAGGACCTGCGTGTAATTGGGCTCTGGGGGCAAAGTGGGTGCATACGAAACTGAGTAGGGAATTGCCACCAAGAGGCAGAGAAGGGGGTGAGCCTTCTCCTCTAAGCTACTAGACCCCACACTCCTCCCAGAGATGGGGATAAAATCCAGGAGTCCTGACTCCCAGTCCCCTCCCACACCAGTCCTAGCCACTAGGTATCAGGGAAACCACTTCTCTCTTGTGTCCCCTCCCCCAGCTCCCGCCTACCTCCTTTGACAACCCCTTCCCAAGCTGAGTCAAGTGCTGGGTCTGGGGACTCACCTGCCTTTGGGGAGCTGGCGTTCATCTCTCGCACCAGGCCCTGGTATTTGATCTCCACCCAGGAGTCCCAGGCCAGGCACTTAGAGCTACCTGCTCTCCAAAACTGGTGGGTCTCTCAGTCATCCAGGGTGTAACCAGTTCAGGGATCTAGCCTGCCGGTGTTGCTGACACAGGCTGAGAGCACCAGGCCATTCACCCTTTCCACATGCAGCCGCTTGGGCAAACCGGGAGCTGCATCGGGGGAGATGAGCTGGAGATAGGAGAGATGGTGAACCCCTGTAGGAAGGAGAGAGACTTCAATGGGAATGGGACCCAGACATCTGGGACAGCAACCCAAGGGGGCCCTGCAGCACAAAGCCCTGGAAGAAAGAGACTGGGATGGGGAATGAGATGCAAGTATCCGGGAGAACAAGGGTCACTTACCGGCCAAGGTGATGGAGCAGAGAGACAGCTCCCAGGTCAACTCGATATCGCAGGGATAGAACCCTGTCACATGGCAGACAAGGAGGCGCGGCCAGTCCTGGGTCCCTGGGACAAGGGCCACACAGACTGTGGGCTCGGCTGGGGGGAGGGCGAGAAAGGGTTATTAGTCACAGGGAATGGAATAGCAGGGGGCTGCAGGTCAGGAATGAGGGGCACCAGCAGAGTTGTCACCTGTCTTCTGAGTGGTGAATGGCACAGAGCTCTCGATTCAGAACCTGCATTGTTGCGGTATGAGGAGGTTCATAAAAGCTAAAGACTCCCCGTCACGGTTCCAGTGCTTCACCCACTCGCCAGGCCGCTGGGTGCACCGAGAATCAGTGGTTCTGGTCGGACTGGTACCACAGCACGTCCTCCCCATTGAGGGAATATCTGGTGATGGCTCGGACAGCACTGGTGGCATCGTCCAGCTCACAGGTCTTCAGGACCTGCATGTAGTAGGGTTCTGGGGGCAGAATGGCTGCGTGAGCATGGAGTTGCCACCAGGAGGCAGAGCGGGACAGACCCTCCAGACCCCATTCCTTTTCCAGAGAGGGGGACAGAACCTAGGAGTCCTGGCTCCCAGCCTCTTTCCCCACTGGCCCTAACCACTAGGTATCAGGGAAGTCACTCCCCTCTGGTGTCCCCTTTCCCAGCTCCCTCTACCTCCTTTGAGCTGCCCATCCATCCCCTTTCTGAGCTGAGCCACATGCAGGGGCTCAGGGACTCACACGCCTTTGGTGAGCTGGCGTTCATCTCTTCACCCTCGTTTCTGGGGAGGCTTGAGAATAATATACTAACTAATTGGTTACAATGTGAGCACAGACCAGCACTAATGGTCTCAGCTGCCAGGACCAGGCTCCCTGCCTGCCTTGCTCTCCCACCCTGCAGCAGCCATCGACCAGCAGTGATGCTCCTCTGCTGGGGGCGCTGGCAGAGACTCTGCGAACGGGGAGGCTGCACCCCTGGTGAATGTAGGTGAGTCCTGCTTGGTATTTGTATTAGTAATAAGAATGATAATGATAATATCAGGAGGAGGGGTGGGGCAGGAGATCCTGGCTCACATTAATAGGAAGGGAGCCAGGTTGGGGGAGGGGACGCAGGGAAAGGATCAGGGGCAAGGCTGGGGAGGCTGAAACAGGGCTGGTAGGGCCCAGCTGATGTGGGGGGGGTGGGGACTGGCTCAGTATGCAAGTTGTAGGACACGATATACAATGGCCTCGTTGACCACTAGCTCCTACCAACAACATCTCTTTTCCTAGTAAAATAACTAGGATATTCAATGACAAAAAAAAAAAAAAAAACATGTTCATGCAGCGTGAAGTGGCATTTTCGTCCCATGGCAGAACAATGAGATGAGCAAAACGCAAACTTCTAGAAACCAGGAATGGTCCAGGTAAGGTTTCCCTATCCTGCTGTCCCTCTACCATCTTCAAGTACTGCCTAAATACATATTCCCACTGTCCTTTGGAGCTGGAAGATCCAGGAGGCTGGAGAGCCTGGCTTACATTCGAACATTTAGCCAGCTCTGCAGAATGACTACCAGAGGTGGACAATGGAAGAACCATGCTACAGCAATTTACAACTCCCTTAGGTTTATTCACAGAATATCTTGTCATAATAGGGTCTGCAGATTTACCCCAATTGCAAGTTTAACTCTAAAATGTGAGTGACAGTTCGTAAGACATCACAATAACATATAACAGGTGGTTTCTATGGTTGGTAATAGTGTGGAAGGTGTAATGACAGGGTATTTTTAAGTAAAAACGAAAAAGGTAAAAGATGAAGCATTTTAAATTTTTGAAGGTTAAGTGGCTAAAACAGACTTTCACTGAAATAACGTCTTCGGTAACCCTCTCTTGTTAATAGAATTCCATTTTAATTCAGGGCTGTGACTGCATTGGCTGTGAATTTAATCTCATCAACAGGCTGTTGCAACACCCAACTTTTGGTGATAGTGTCCACAAATTTTTGTTGTTCTTCTCTGCGTGTAGGACAGCACAGTTCTAGGATCACAGGTTGGATCCTATGACGGGCCAAGTTGTGACAAGAGGCCATGTTGTCTTCACAAATGTTGGTGGTAAACCAGGTGGTCAGGATCTGTCACGGACTAAAAATGTCTGGGATGTTTTACAACCTTTGGCTGTTGGAACGGGTTCATGACAGCAAAAGCGGTTCCAAAAGATCATCATTTTGTTGCTTCTTTTGAGAGGTGGCAACAGGCCTGAGTCCTCCAAGTGAGCGAGCTTATCCACTAGTGCAGTGGTTCTCCAACTTTTTAATGGAGTCGCCAGGGCTGTCTTAGGCCTGGTCTACGCTGGGGGGGGGGATCGATATAAGATACGCAACTTCAGCTACGAGAATAGCATAGCTGAAGTCGACGTATCTTAGATCGACTTAGAATCACTTTCTTCGCATCCTCGCGGCGCGGGAACAACGGCCGCCGCTCCCCCATCGACTCCTCTCGCCATGGTGGAGTTCCGGGGTCGACGGCGGAGCGATTTGGGATCAATTTATCATGTCTACACTAGACGCGATAAATCGATCCCCAGTAGATGGATCACTACCCGCCAATCTGGCGGGTAGTGTAGATATGGCCTTAGACTTGCTGGGGCCTGGGGCCAAAGCATGAGCCCCACCAACCAGGGCCGAAGCCAAAGCTCGAGGGCTTCAGCCCTGAGCACCAAAGCTCAGCTTACAGGACCCCTGCCTGGGGCTAAAGCCCTTGTGCTTCAGCTTTGGCCCCCCCCTTGCCTGGAGCAGTGGGGCTCAGGCTTTTCTCCCCCCCCCCCAGGGCAGTGGGGTTCAGGGGGGCTCAGGCTTTGGTCCCCCCTCCTGGAGTCGTGTAGTTTTTTTGTTGTCAGATGGGGGTCAAGGTACAATGGAGTTTGAGAACCACTGGCCTAGTACATACAATGTTCATGCTTTCTGTAAAAACCTAGCTTTAGCTGTGTAAATGGTAAAAGAGGGGGGAAGTTTTTCCACCTTTGCCCATTCTAGACGTACAGCCAAGGCAGTGATAAAAGCTGGCTTGTCCTTAAACATCTTACAACCATATAACAGCAGCAGTTTTCAGTTTCATTTTAGCTACAAAGGAAGTGAGTTGTAAGTTCGTAAGCTTTGTTCACATTTGAAAGGTTTAACTGTCATTTTTTGTAATGTTGGATCAAGTTAAGATTTGTAAATCCCAATTTTAGGATAAGGAATTTCCCATACTTAAAATATAACAAAGTATTCTCCCCCCTTGTTAAAACCAGATGACATGGAGCCAGAAGTTAATGAGCCAGAATTGGTGTGTTGGAATTTAGGCCTAATTGATGGACAAAATAATAAGGGGATGGGCCATTCCACCCATCACTGCCCTTTGGGGTTGTTAGCCGACGGCCAAGGATGTTTGGTGAGGTGCCAGCTATGCCCGTTTATACCATCCGTGACTTTAACCGCTAGGACGCACTGTCCCTTCGCGGCGGGCAGCCCGGGCTAGGCTGACGGATGCCCCAAGGTCCTAACCACCCGTGACTTTAATTGCTAGAGCTCAGAGCTCCTTTGCAGCAGGCAGTCAATACTGACTGACAGGTGCCCCAATGGCAGCACTAAGAGCCTCTCCACACCCGTGAGTTTAACTGCTAGAGCTCAGAGCTCCTTCGCAGCGGGCAGCCAGGATTGACTGACAGGTGCCCCAAGAGTTTGCCCCGTGGAGGCGGCACAACTCAACGCTAGGCTCTTAGTACTCTCACCTAATGGCCAGGCTTTAGAGCCAAAACGGCTGAGGTTCTTTAATTGTGTTGGCTGCTTTACAGTAAACCAGAGAAAACAAGTCAGGCTTATGCACAAATGGTTACCAAAATTTATTAAGGTAGATTCTAATCATGTGGTTACAAAATTGCTAGTGCCTACTTATTTAAATGTAGAGATGTTACACACACAAACAAGTTACAAAACTGAAGCCACAATCCCAAAGAAAGAAAACAAAGTATAGAGCTCTATTTCAAAATATGTGTACACTAAAGATAGGAGATCAGGTGTGGGTGCTTCTTACCCTCCTTGCATCTCTCGATTCCAGCGGTGCCAAGCCAGGATCGGTCACTCAATTCCACGGAAAGACGAATAAGGGACAAGGCGTAGGGACCCTCTTAGCTGCAGAAGCCTTGGGAGGCTGTCACTTATCTGACCAGCAGATAGATAGTGAAAAGCACTCAAAAATCATGGTGCTGTAGGTCCCCTACTTATACCTCTGTACTCCTTTATTCTCTTTCTCCTTTTTTATGCCAAATTGAGGCTGGTCTGTCGGGGTGACGCCAGCTTTCGCAAGAGTAGTTTACACTTGCAAGGGAGAGAAACAATAAGTTTCAACTACTGGACATTTCTTTTATCAGGGTAAATATTTTCCCACCTAGGAAGTTGGTGTGTGTGCATCACGCTATTTAGTAGGGGCTAAGAGCCATGTCTGTCACAGGGCCTCTGCCTGCTGTGAGCTTAATCCTTGTATCTGTTCCCAGAGGCACATTGTAGCAGCACACCTGTGTTTTCACAGCTTCAAAGGCTGTGCTGGAATATATGTTAAGTGCCCTGTTCCAGCTTCCTCCTGTGTTTCCAGCAATGCTGGTCTGAGCAGGGGCGGGGGCTGGCTGTTTGGCTACAGGGGTCCGTCAAGAAAGAGATTTTGTGAGAAAAAGATTAAGAAGAACAGTAGAGAAAGAGCGAGCCTGGAGCACTGAGCCTGGTACAAGACCTGAGGACGGAATCAGAGGCTGTGAACTAGTCAGGCCATGTATTAAAGCAGATTCTTAGATACGAACTTAGCAGAGTTTTTGCTAGCATATTAGGCATTAGATATTTATGTAAATATATTTTAAGGCTAGCACTTCTACATCCCCATCTAGCACAAGATAAGATGGTTTGAAAGAACAATGAATAGGGATGTTGTGTCTGAGATATTAGGAACAAGGAGAGGTAACAAACAGATGTCATGAAACATGTAAGTTGGTACATCAATTGTGTATCCCTGTTGTTTGTCTCAGTCTATAAATGTCGGGGTACCTCACATTAACCATTTGTGTGGCCTAGGGGACAGCAGAGACTCCCGCTGCTGACTGAGCCCCTCCTTGCCACTGGGCACTCATGGAGGTGGAAGAGACAGGAAGAGCATGGCAAACGTCTCTCCCTTTTATCATGTCCTTTCTTCCCTCTTGGCTTTGCCCCCCAACTTCAGAGTCAGGTGAGCATTACCTCATTGCAGTCCCAGACTGACCAAAGGAAGGGGGGGTGACTCAATCAAGAGTCCAACAGATCCTTGGTTGCTGCCTAGGCCAGAGTCCTTTGTTCTTGTGAGGCTGGGTTGGGTTTGTCCCATACATGCCCTGATGCGGTGTGAACTGTCCCTCTGTTCTTGGAGAGTTTTTGCCTGGGCTTGTTTTAAGTCATGAGGACACATTTTCAGCCTCATAACTATATACATGAAATTACAACCTATAACATCACTATAACAACGATTACTATAACATTACTATAACAACCATGCTCAGTGCATCATGAGCCTTCCGAAGACACCCAACATGACAAATTTTGCACTGATCATATTATAATGATCACACAATCATATTATAATGATGAACATGGGGTTGTAGGGTGTTCCCCCAAGGTACAGAGCATCACAGGGGGCCCAAAAGTTCTTTGTGACAAGGGTCCCAGTTAATCTTAATTCCCCTATGGTGAAGAGCCTCATGCCCATGAAGAGTCTTAGGCCTGTGATGCCTCTTTGTTCCTCTCCCCAAACTCATTTATCAGTTTTTCGCAGTATCAACATTTCCCCCAATGTCCCTGTTTATTTTAGGTTTCCCATCATCATCTCCACAGAGATCCCAAGCTCCCAGTCCCTTCCTGGCTTCCTCCTGCGTTGCTGCTTTCACCTCCATTTTTACCCTTCTATAGACCCCAAACCAAGGGGAAAACAAAGGAAATTCAACCCCACAACTTAGTGAATGCTGAAAAATAGATTCTTTATTTAGGCTTCACAATTTGTTTGCATTTTGGCAGAAGATTTAACCCCTAAACGATCCCAAATCAGAATTCAGGCTGTAGGTAATAATGAGAGAAAACAGAGAGAAAACATAATGAAATCATCTGCCTTGGTAACTAGATTTTGGAGAGAAGCTGGGGAATGGGAAGCGGCTGAGCCAGGTTTCCAAGCTGGGAGGAGGGCACTGGGAAGGTGTAAGCACAGATTTGAAGGGACGGATTTGGTCCCATTGATTTCCAGGAGGCCAATGCAAGACTCAACTCAGGAAGCTCTTGCTCCTACAGACACACCTGGCATTCGTAAAATTCCCACTAGGCACCACCCCATACCTTCAGGCACCTAAACACCTTTTAAAAGCTGGCCCCGTGTCTGCTACGTGTAGAAGAACTATACAAGCTTGTGCCTGTTTTCTTTCAGACTGATTGGTGCCTCCTGGAATTGATAGGGATTGTCTGGCACGGGAAGGAAAATGAATATTGAAAGGCAGACGCACCCGACGTATGTGTGACTTTGAAACATTCAAAGAAATTGCTTTAAAAGGGGGGGACCCAATTAATTGGCTGTTTTAATTCAGGAATGCAGTGTTAAAAAGAAGAAAACCAAGAGCCTCAGATAAGCACAGAATGAGAGAAAACATGGCTGTGCCATCTCGATGGAAGCTGCAGAGAAAGTAACAGACCAGAAATCCGAGAGCTGCATCAAGTGTCCAGTAGAAAAGAAGAAGATTGTCCTCCAGTGAACCCCAACACCGGGTGTATAAACTGGGGTCGTCATGGTGGACCTCAGAGCTTTGCTGAACTCACCAGTGAAGCCCTGCCAGACACTTGGACAGACCATGTGTCCTGCATTCATAGAATCATAGAATATCAGGTTTGGAAGGGACCTCAGGAGGTCATCTAGTCCAACCCCCTGCTCAAAGCAGGACCAATCCCCAATTTTTGCCCCAGATCCCAAATGGCCCCCTCAAGGTTTGAACTCACAACCCTGGGTTTAGCAGGCCAATGCTCAAACCACTGAGCTATCCCTCCCCCCAAAGCAGGACCAATCCCCAATTTTTGCCTCAGATCCCTAAATGGCCCCCTCAAGGATTGAACTCACAGCCCTGGGTTTAGCAGGCCAGTGCTCAAACCACTGAGCTATCTGTCCCCATTCTCCTGGGCCAGGCTTACCAGGCTGGGAAGAAACGGCGAGACTTCCTTTCGGAGGCCGTATCGCTTGCTGTCTCTTTCATATCAGTGTCTGAAAGTTGCCCTGCTGTGTCTGCTCTCTTCGTAGCACATCCTCAAGGAAATATGTCTTGGATTTTAACTATGCCATGCCATTAGCATGTTTCTCCTTCCTCAGCCCAAGTCAATGGCCCCAGAGAACCTCCCACAATAACTTTAAACAGCTGCTTTTGTTAGTTTATACTTGTCCCTTTCAAACCCCACACTAGAAAGCCCGGGACCAGGTTAGTAGGACACCTTCAGACCAAGTGCTTCAGAGAGTCACTTAAAGTCTGACAAATATATTGGAGAGACTGAAGAACTGATGATTATAAATAAGGCTTGGTCTACACTACATACTTTCTTTGTTGTAACTACATCACTCAGGGGTGTGAAAAAAATCCACACCCCAAACAATGTAGTTATACTGACCTTAACCCCCTGTGTAGACACTGCTATGTTGGTGAGAGCTCCCTCCGACCTAGCTATCGGCTCTTCCAGAGGTGAAGTCATTAAGCTGACTAAGTGATTGGTCTATGGTATAAGTCCTGGGCCCCAACACTGGTCTATCTATGGCCATGGAGTATATTTTGAGTTCCGTACATCCGTAGGACATTTGATCCGTAAAACTGATGATTACATACTATGTTGACTGCAGCAGTACTGACCATGGTAGAAGTAGACCTGACAAGAGCTTAGCATTAAAATGAGAATGCTAATGCTCCCTGGACTCAGTAATACGGGATTATCCTAATAAAATTTCATTCAGACATGGACAGCAAATGCAATATGCTAGATTTCAGCTTTCATATCTACTCTGGCACCAGGGCAAATCCAAAGTATTGACCCCCATTCTCACTTACAACACTTCAGGGATTCCTCTGGTTTCCACTGGACTCTTAACTCTGAGGGACCCCAAAGCAAATTCTAGGCTGTGAGTAGCAGTAACAATTGGAGAGAAAACATGCCATTCAATCACTGACATTACAGATAAGATTTGGCAGGAGGTTTGGGGAAGGCTGTGAAGCAGGTGGATGAAAGAGAACTGAAAAAGCAGAAGGGGTGGGGAGAGAAGTTTGGGCAGGTTGTGTATTGTCATAATGAACGCTGGTTGAAACATTAGATTTGAGGGAAAATTGGATTATATATATATATATATATATATATATATATATATATATTCACAGCAAGTGTTAGTTTCTGTCAAAAACTGACATTTTTTGGTCAGAAAACCTGAAAATGCTTGGCTACAAGTAAAAAAAAATTCAGTTTTCAGCAAATTTGTGTTTGTTTTGGCAGCTTTTTGCCAATAACTTTTCAGTTTTTGGCATGTTTTTGCAAATGTTTTCAGTTGTCAGCGCTTTTCTGCCCAATTTTCTGGGGTTTCAGCAGGTTTTAGTCAATTTTTTGTTTTTCAATAGAAAGTCTAAATTTTCCACAAGAAAATCAAACACCATTTTCTGACCAGCTGTAATAATAATAATAGGAAGGAAAGGAAGTTTAATTAAACCATCTTCATTGCAAACAAGATTTGGGTACAGCTGGGAACAGGAGGAAAACCAGGAGGAGAAACAGTCGGGATGGGATGGGAGAAATTTTGAGCAGCTCAGGGAAAGATCTGAAGGAGCAATAACAGGACAAAGAAACTCACATGCACACAACCAGATTAGCATCATGGTGCTGCATTCTCCATCCTCATGAGCACTTAGGGGACTGGAGGCAGCGGGATGCGGTCGGGTGGGTTGTTTTCTTTGGTGAACTGGAGGTCCCTGCAGAACAGGACGGGCTTCTGACCTATGCTGAGGCGGTACTGCCAGATGTACAGGTTCTTTTGGGGCTCCAGGGTCACCTGGATTGACTCCTCTTCTTCTTGGGCTTCGTTCCAGTCCTCCTGCTCTGTGCAGACGCTTCTCCCACCGTACTCGGCCCTGAGGGAGAACTGGACCTGGGTGATGAGCTTAGTGAGCTCTCTGGCCCCAATAGACATCTCAGTGGAGATGCTCCAGTTGTGCTCAATGCTGGACATCTTCTGCTTGGCGTAGCCCACCTTGCGGGTGACCTTGTCGGACCAGATGATGGGGGAGTCGGAGTCATTGTGCAGGGTCTTGATGCATTCCCAGCCACCAGTTGAGTGCCCTTGGTGAGCGTCAAGCCCCCAGGGAAGAAGTTCAGCACTTTGGGTGGATGGAGTAGAAGGAGTCCAGCTTGTCAAATCTCATGTCTGGGTACAGGAAGAACTGAGCCCCCCGCTTCTCATCCATCTTGATCAGGGTTAGGAAATGATCGATCCCGAAGTAGTAGAGCCCCTTGCAGTATTCAGGGGGCAGGACAACATTATTTTCACCTTCAGCTATCCTCAAATTTTTCACGCTGTGGATTACACCCTGGTTTTGGAAAATGATGAAGAAGGTCCAACAAACCCTCCCGTAGTGGTCCCCACCGCGGCACCTGGGATGCAGCTCAAAGACCTGAGCTCCCTTATCTGTACTTAGGTCCTGCACCACCCGGTAGGAACTGCCTTTGATGATGTAGATATTGGGGTCCTGCCTGCTGCCCACATAGTGATCCCCACCCAGGCACGCAGGGTGTAGGCCCTGGATCTTGATGTTGTGCCCCTTCTCAAGGAACTCAGTCATCTGCAGGTAGCATCCCAGGTCAGAACGGACGATGCAGTCTCCACTGAGGTTGCGAAAGATGTCTGTGCCCGGGGAGTCCTTCCGAGGGACCAATGATCCAGTGACTGGCCTGGAGCCCTGGGGTGGGGACAAAGTGGAGGGAAGGGAAGGGTGCAGTTGGCAAAAGGATCAAGGCAGCTTGAGAAGACCATGTGCACATGGGGTTGGACTGGGAGACGTCAGGAGACTTCTCTGTTTCTATCAAGGGAAAAACTTTTCAGTGACACCAGGAATGAATCCCTCAGGGCAACAATGACCCCTCTTCTCTCACCCCAGTGGAGCTACGGCTGACATACACCAGCGGGAGTATGGCCCATTGACGCCAGTGACACTATGGCCCGTTAAAGCCAGCTGGAGATCTGGCTCAGTGACACCAATGGAGCTACTGCCAATATACGCCAGCTGGGGTCTGGTCCACCGCTTCCAGTGGAGCTGCAGCCCTTTGACCTTAGCTCATCTGATCTTTTGTGAATGTTTGATGCTTGAAGACCCCCCCCACAACCCTGGTTCCAAGAGCAACCAGGCACCTGGGACAGGAATTGGGCAGCCCTGGAAGTATCTGCAGTGAAGTCTCCTAAATGTGCCCTGGGCCTGCAACACTATCTTTGGGGGGCGGCGGGGAATTTTCTTGAGAGAGGAAGGGGAGGGGAAAGCCCAGGGTCCTGCCTTGGGAGAATCCTGCTTCACCTGGGTTCCCACTTACCACCGTTGATCTATCTGACTGGGCCATGTCTCCTCTGTCGCACCCAGTAAGTACAAAGGGCTGCCCTGCGTGGAGATAAAGAGGTGAGGAAACAAGAACAAGATCCTGACATATAACAACTCTGTGCCCAGCCAGGAGTCCATGAACAGAGCTCAAAAGAAAACAGTGCACCAAAGTTCCCTCAATCTCAACCCACAGCCCCCTGCTATCCCAGTCCTTGGCTCCCCTCTCCCCGCCAGCTCTGCCGGTGCCCCTCAGTTCCAACCTGCAGCCCCCTGCTAGCCCAGAATTGGGCTCAGTGTTTTCCCTGGGAATTGAAATTAGAGGGGCTGTTGAATTTACAGTGGGCTGAGGGCCAAGGGATAAGATCATGGGGGTGAAGATGGGCTGTATAGCACCACAGTAAAAGCAAAACAAAAATATTTTTAAAGTGTATTTAATTTAAATTTACTTTTGAAAAATTAATTTTAATATAATTTTTTTTAAAGTACAGAAACTCTTTGAGACAGTGATGGTGCAAGATAACAACCTTGGCAAATAAGGTTTTCTAAATATCTTGTCCTTCTAGGAAACATATATTTATACGTTTCCTAGTCACAAATCAAGCATTCTGGAGCAAAGTCACTAAAACATACTAATCTAGCTGTTGAAAGAATGAGAAATTATATTAATTCCTTCTATATATGCATAAGCTTTCACAAAATTTCAATCAAAAAAGGAGTTAAGCTTCCTGTGACTGCCTGGTTGCTACAAGCAAGTTCCTTAAGTTTTCATTGGCAAGGTGATTTGGCGCTAACTCTTGTCACCACCTTTTAACCATCAAAAAACACAAATAAACACCAGCATTTGAATGTATGATGATTTTTATATACATTTTATACATATAATATATATACATTTATAGATATATGGTTCAATTTCAATTCGAATTTCCAACCAACAACTGAATGGATTTTTTTCCAGTTAGAACAATTAGTTGGAAAAGGACTAAATTGGCAACTCTGCATGTAACTAGCTGACCACTGGGGGAGAAGGAGCTCCCCCCTCCTCCCACAACTCTGCCAGTACCCCTCAATCCCAAACCGCAGCCTCTGCTTTCCCAACCCTGGGCTGGCTGGTCATGAGGAAGATACTCACAGGTAGGAGTTGTGTTTGCAGTCACTGTCCCTGTCCCTGTCGGGGAGTCTCCCTCTAGGGTGGATGGAGCTGGGGGTTTCTGTTGAGGATCCTCTGCAACATGAGATGCTCACAAAGAGACCAGGTTATATCAGGCAGAGCTGGGCATTCCCGCCCCCTTCCCCTGACCTTCCTCTCTGGGCGTCACCAACACACCCTTTTCTTCCCTGGGTTCCCGGAGTGCAATTCCCCCTCCCCCCAGCCTGCAGGGAGCTGACACCCAGACAGTCTCTCTGGGGCAGGGACACAGTGTTTAATGAGCCACCAGCACCCAGGCAGTCCTGGGCCAGAGAGGGACCCAGACAACATTACCACCTCCCCAGCTGTGGCTGAGTCCTGACCCCACCCTAGGATGGGAGATTTGGGGTCTTGCTATCAAACCCCCTGCCCCATGTGTCCTTTTCCTTCCCCACCTCATTTCTTCTCTAGTCTAAGGGTATGTCTGCACTGCATCATGTGCCAGGTCCATGTACCCTGCCTGCCAGACCATGCTTTCCAAACTTGCCTACAAGCCTCCACTCTGCACTGGTACCCACCCTGTATCTGAGGCAGTGTGTCCACGCTGGTGATGTGCTCACACATCTCTGATGCTGTGGCTTCTGGGGCACAGTGACAGTGTGCGGCAAATTCTCATGGAACTTGGACCCGAACAAGTTCATGAATTTCCCTTTCCTAAGGATGGAAATAAAATGAAATTCTCTGCTCAGCATTACCAGAGGAAACTCATTAATGGGGAAGAAATTAATCAAAACTGGTTACAATATTCAGTGTCGAAGGACTCTGTGTTTTGCTTTTGCTGCAAGTTGTTTAGAAATCAAGCAATTGGTACATCACTTACTGAAAATGGTTCAAAGGACTGGAAAAACATATTTTCAATTCTCTCTTCACATAAACAAAGTACAGAACATTTGGAATATTTTCAAAATTGGAAAGAACTTGAATTACAATTGAAAAGAGGAAAAACTATCGATGAAGAAAATTTACGAGTGATCAAGGAAAAAGAAGAATATTGGCAACAAATATTAGAGCTTCTGATTGCTTTACTGAGAGTTCTCAGTGGGCAAAATTTAGCATTCCACAGCCACAGCAGAAATGAAAAATGACATACTCCAGGTAATGGAAACTTTTTAAAATTCATTGAATACCTCACTTTGTTTGATCCAGTCATGGAGGAGCATCTACATAAAATAACTGATTGTGAAACACAGGTTCATTACTTAGGAAAAAATATGCAGAATGAAGTGATTCAAATCCTAGCAAATGCCATTAAAAAGAAAATTGTAGACGCTGCCCATTCTGCAAAATGCTTTTCAATAACACTGGGCTGTACAACAGGTGCGAGTCGCATTGAACAAAGGAAGATGATCATTCGTTTTGTGGATATGGAAAAGTCTGCAGATGAAGATAATGTAGAAGTGCTCATAAAAGAACATTTTTGGGGTTTTGTACCGCTGAAGGAGATGACTGGAGCATATATGACTGAAACAATGTCATTATCTGTTGAAAACTTACGTGGCCAAGGCTATGATAATGGGAGTAATCTGAAGGGTAAAGACAATGGTGTGCAAAGGAGAATGACGGAAATCAATCCTAGGGCCTTTTTCATTCCTTGCAGTGCGCATTCTCTGAATTTGGTTGTCAATGATGCTGCATGATGCTGTTTGGAGGCAAGCAGTTTCTTTGACCCGGTGCAACATGTTTATGTCTTTTTCTCAGGCTCAACACGCCGTTGGGAGATTCTGTCTCACCATGTGAATCCTCTAACTGTAAAACCACTTAGTCAGACAAGATGGGAGAGTCGCATTGATGCTTTGAAGCCTCTTCTCTATGAACTTGGGAAACATTTATGATGCCCTAATTAAAATTTCTGATGTTACTACCTTTACTGGATCATCTGGCAATACAGCACATTCAGATGCAGAAGTTCTTGCAAATGGCCTTTCCAAGTTCAAATTTGTGACTTCACTCATTTTGTGATATAATATCCTTTTCGAGATTAACCTCACTAGTAAGCAGCTTCAGGAAAAGAACTTGAACATACATTCTGCTATTCAAAAACTGCAGCAAACTAAAAATATTCTGGAGGAATTCAGAAGAGATGAAGGGTTCAAAAGAACACTGGTAGATTGAGCTTGCTGAAGAAATAGACTTTCCAACAGAATTTGAACCAGAGCCAGTTCGCATTCGGCAAAAGAAACAGCAGGTTTTGTATGAAGGATGAGACACACCCATTCAGAACTCAAAACAAAGGTTCAAAGTGAATTTCTACTTCGCAGTCCTTGATACTGCTATTCACTCAGTTGACGAAAGATTTCAACAGATGCAGCAGCTAGAGTCAGTATTTGGCTTTCTATATGATATCCACAGCTTGCAAAAGGAAACAGCAAAACAGATAAGAAACTTGTGTATAAAACTGGAGTCAGCATTGACTCATGAAAATTCAAAAGACATTGATGCTACAGATTTGTGGAGTGAGCTTCAGGCTTTTTCAAGACGACTTAAGAAACCTTCCAGTCCTGAAGAAGTACTGAAGTTTGTTTGTGAAAATAAACTCACAGACAGTTTTCCAAACATTTTTATAGCTCTGTGCATACTTTTAACTTTGACAGTTTCCGTCAGTTTGACAGCCCATCCCATACCCAAAGACAGAACCCAGGAATCCAGGCTCCCAGCCCTCTCCCCCACCAAGCCTAACCACTATATATCAGGGAAGTCGCTCCCTTCTGGTGTCCCCTCCCCCAGCTCCCTCCTACCTCCTTTGAGCCACCCACCCATCCCTTTTCCAAGCCAAGCTGAGTGCTGGGGGGGGAGCTGGAATTCACCTCCCACACCAGGGCCTGGTACTTGGTCTCCACCCAGGAGTCACTGACCAGGCAGAGAGCGCTGCATGCTCTCCAGAACTGCTGGCTGTCCTGGTTGCCCAGGGTGTAGCCATTACGGGGAGCCAGCCTGCCGGTGTTGTTGTCATAGGTTGAGAGCACCAAGTCATTCACCCTCATCACATGCAGGTGCTTGGGCAGACCAGGGGCCTTCTGCGGGGAGATGAGCTGGAAATAGGAGGCCTGGTGAACCCCTGGAGGAAGAAGAGAGACCAGGATGGGAATGGGATCCAGGCATCTGGAACAGCGATCCGATGGGGCCCTGTAGCACTCAGCCTTGTGGGGGAAAGACTGGGATAGGGAATGGGACCCAGGCTGTCCAGGAGAACACAGGTCACTTACCAGCCAAGGGGACAGAGAAGAGATACAGGAGCCAGAAGGTTTAGCCCAAGGAGCCATCACCCTGGGTAGGACAGGATGGCAGCTCTACAGGGTGAGGCCTGGGGCCAAGACCCAGAGAGCTGGAGAGGGCTCGGCCACCCCTCCCTGTGCTGAGCTCTCTGTTGCTCTGACAGGAAACATGAGAGGGGAAACCCAGACTCCCAGTCTAAGCAAAATTCAATAAAGACAAATCACACGTACCTTCCCCGCCCTGCTCAGTGTGTCACAGGAAGCCTCGATCCCCACTGGCACAATAAATACTGAATAACTCCCGTAGCTTGTTCCCAGTCGTCTCTGTTATAATGTGTGTTTCCTTTATGGGGAGGGTTTGTGTTAGTGCAGCAGAATAGTCCTCAGCGGCTCCAAATAGCAGCTGTTACCTCTAAGGAAGGAGATTCTACCACCTCCCTAGGTAACGCATTCCAGTGTTTCACCACCCTCTTAGTGAAAAAGTTTTTCCTAATATCCAATCTAAACCTCCCCCACTGCAACTTGAGACCATTACTCCTCGTTCTGTCATCTGCTACCATTGAGAACAGTCTAGAGCCATCCTCTTTGGAACCCCCTTTCAGGTAGTTGAAAGCAGCTATCAAATCCCCCCTCATTCTTCTCTTCTGCAGGCTAAACAAGCCCAGCTCCCTCAGCCTCTCCTCATAAGTCATGTGTTCCAGACCCCTAATCATTTTTGTTGCCCTTCGCTGGACTCTCTCCAATTTATCCACATCCTTCTTGTAGTGTGGGGCCCAAAACTGGACACAGTACTCCAGATGAGGCCTCACCAATGTCGAATAGAGGGGAACGATCACGTCCCTCGATCTGCTCGCTATGCCCCTACTTATACATCCCAAAATGCCATTGGCCTTCTTGGCAACAAGGGCACACTGCTGACTCATATCCAGCTTCTCGTCCACTGTCACCCCTAGGTCCTTTTCCGCAGAACTGCTGCCTAGCCATTCGGTCCCTAGTCTGTAGCTGTGCATTGGGTTCTTCCGTCCTAAGTGCAGGACCCTGCACTTATCCTTATTGAACCTCATCAGATTTCATCAGATTTCTTTTGGCCCAATCCTCCAATTTGTCTAGGTCCTTCTGTATCCTATCCCTCCCCTCAATTCGCACATTGAGCCAGCTCTGCAGAACGACTACCAGAGGTGGACGTTGGAAGAGCCATGCTACAGCAATTTACAACTCTCTTAGGCTTATTCCCAGGGTTCGTTGTCATAATAAAATGAGGAGTCCTTGTGGCACCTTAAAGACTAACAAATTTATTGGAGCATAAGCTTTCGTGGGCTCTGACCCACTTCTTCAGATGTAGGCAGTGAAAATTACAGTAGGCAGTCGTAATAGGGACTACAGATTTACCCCAATTGTGAGTTTAACTCCAAAATGTTAGTGAAAGTTCATAAGATGTCACAATAACATATAACAGGTGGTTTCTGTGCTTGGTAATAGTGTGGAAGGTGTAATGATAGGGTATTTTTAAGTAAAAACAAAAAAGGTAAAAGATGAAGCATTTTAAATTGTTGAAGATTAAGTGGCTAAAACAACTTTCATTGAAATAACATCTTGGGTAACCCCCTCTTCTTAATAGAATACCATTTTAATTCAGGGATGTGACAGCATTGACTGTGAATTTAATCTCAGATCAACAGAACCAACACCCGAATTTTTGTGATAATGTCCAAAAATTTTTGTTGTTCTTCTCTGCGTGTAGGACAGCACAGTTCTAGGGTCACAGGTTGGATCCTATGACGGGCCAAGTTGTGACAAGAGGCCATGTTGTCTTCACAAATGTTGGTGGTAAACCAGGTGGTCAGGATCTGTCACGGACTAAAAATGTCTGGGATTATTGACCATCCTTGGGTGTTGCAGCTGGTTCAGGAAAGCAAAAGTGATTTCAAAAGAACATCATTTTGTGGCTTCTTTTTAAAGGTGGCAACACGCTTGAGGAAGAATGGCATTAAGACTAATTTTTCTCTCCCAGTGAGCAAGCTTATTCACTGGTGCATACAATGTTCAGGCTTTGTGTAAATGCCCCGCTTTCACTGTGTAAACAGTAAAAGAAGGGGGAAATTTTTCCATCTTTGGCCATTCTGGGCTTATAGCCAAGGCAATTATAAGAGCTGGCTTGTCCTTAAACATCTTACAACTATAAAACAGCAGCTATCACTTTCACTTTAGCTACAAACGAAGTGAGTTCTAAGTTCAAAAGCTGTGTTAATATCTGAAAGGTTTTACTGTCATTTTTTTATGATATTGGTGTCACGGAGTCCCCGGGCAATGCTCTGGAACTGCTCCCTACAAAGCCAGTCAGGACTCTGGGGGAGCCTCCTCTCTCGGAGCAGCCTGTCTCCAGGGCAAGAAGCTCACACAGCTTCGGCCTTCCTGAGTCTAACCTCGGAGCATTCAGCCTCCCCTGCCCCACCGTGCACTTCCCACAGCCAGTCTGCCCAGGCGAGGCTCCTGGGGAAGCCAGAGGGTCCTGCCCCACAACTCCGCAGTCAGACGTGACTCAGCCAGACGGTAAAACAGAAGGTTTATTAGTCGACAGGAACATGGCGTAGGACAGAACTTGTTAGCACAGAAATCAGTGACTTTCAGCCAAGTCCATCTTGGGGAATCCTGAGCCAGGCGGCCTGGACTCCCCCCTCCAGCCCCCCAAGCAGACTGCTAGCTTACAGAGACCCAACCTCCAACACCGCCATTGTTCCTCCTCCTTGTCTTTCTCTTGCTTCCCAGGCAAAGAGTCACCTGGTTGTCACCTGGTTGCATCCCTCTCCTAGGTCTCAGGTTACGAAGGGCACCGGTCATAGCAGACAGCTAGAACAGCCTCACCTGCCCCAGAGGTCTTAGCCAAAGTCACACATCCCTATTCCCACTGAGGTATTGGTGTAGCACACAGGGAAACTGAGGCACACATTATTCTTGCAAAACAATAAACATCACATAGGCTCAATAGTAAGACTCACATACAACGTAACAAGGTAAAATCCCCACTTCATCACAATTGGATTAAGTTAAGATTTGTAAATCCCAATTTAAGGACAAGGAATTTACCATGCTTAAAATAGAACTCCTTTCCTCTAAATGCTTAAACTGAAATCAGATTTTGGTTTTGTAACTGTGGTTTTATGAACAAATGTCTGATCCTAGGTGGAACGGGTTCATAAAAGAGCGGGACTGTGTTGCACTAACAGGGCCTGCAAATTTACCCTAATTTTGAGTTTAATTGTAAGAAGTGAGTGAAAGTTCATAAGATGTTGTAATGACCAATAATAGCAAATGTTGATGTGCAAGGCACAGGGAAACCAGACAGAAAAATTGGATCAGTCTAAACTAAAAAGGTTACTTTGATATAATCCAAGGACCATGCTGAGAAATCATACTTGTTAAAGCCAGATGACATGGAGCCGGAAGTTAAAACTGATGTGTTGAAATTTAGGCCTAATTGGTGAACAAAATAATAAGGGGATGGGCCATTCTGCCCAACGCTGCCCTTTTGGTGTCCTTGTAACCGTGCCTTAGTGGGTCACAATGGAGGATGCCAAATTCAGGACGAACTGCTGAGAAATAGGGCAAACGCAACCCAAAACTGGTGGTTATTCTTTTATAAGATAGACCAAACCAGCCACAAAAGTAAACTCCTGTTTCCCCACACTGGCTAACAAGAAAACATAAAGGCAGTTTCCTCAGGCATTCTAGTTTTTCTATCAACACCAAAACCACTGGATTCAGAGATGAGTGGTTCTTTACAACCAGACTCATCAAATAATAGGTTCTTCTGATCCCAAAGTACCAGCCATACACCCAGGTCAATCTATAACTTAGATCTTACCCAAAAAAATCACGCTGTTGCCAATCCTTTAGTATCTAAAATCTAAAGGTTTATTTATAAAAAAAGAAAGAAAGAAAGGTGAGAGTTAAAATTGGTTAAAGGAAAAATTACATCCAGTAATGGCAAAGTTCTTGGTTCAGGCTTGTAGCAGTGATGGACTAAACTGCTGGCCTAAGTCAAGTCTCTGGAGAACATCCACAGCTGGGATGGGTCATTCAGGCCTTTGTTCAGAGCTTAATTTTGTAGCAAGGTTCCTCCAGCGGTACGAAGCAGGGCTGAAGACAAAGTGGAGAAGATGCAGCTGCACTGTTTAGTCTCTTGCCATGCGGCCTCTGCTTCCTTTGTTTCCAACACAAGCTGCCCCGCACGTGGCTGGGAAGCCTCAGAGTTCTGTCCATAGGCATCTCCCTGCAGGCCTTGCTGAGTCACAAGGCGTGTCTGCCTTCTCTCAATGGGTCAGTTGTGTAGCTGATGGTCCTCAATGGACCATGAAGCAGGCTAGGCAGTGCTGATGCCAAACTGTCTGGGGGTGTCATAGCATAAGTTTGAAATACAGACATACCTACTTATCTATATCTCATAATACAAAGGTGATACAAACATATGAACAAGATTATCATATCTGGCAAATTCTAACATTTTTGCAGATATCTTACATGGCCTATTTGGCTGTGACCAGGATCACAGTGCTGGCTAGCTATGGTCACTAAATTAGGGTGAACTGCAAAGAATGGGTCAGACAATTACCATAAAGCTGGTGGATATTCAAATGCTTATAACTTCACATACAAAAATGATACATGCATACAGATAGCATAATCATAACCTATTCATAGACACCTCACTCAACAACCTTTGTACAATATGTTCTGCAAATATATAACGGTGGTTGCAACAATGATCTATATGGTCATATTTTAATCAGTCACAGTCCTTCAGGAAAGAGATTTGGTGAGAAAAATCTAAAGAAGAAAAAGAAGAACAGTAGAGAAAGAGCGAGCGTGGAGTACTGGGCCTGATGCAAGGCCTGAGGCCTGAACCAGAGGCTGTGAACCAAAGTCAGGCCACGTACTAAGGCAGATGCTTACAAGTTCACTGTCCAGAACATGAACTTTGCAGAGTTGTTGCTAGCGTATTAAGCATTAGATATTTATGTAATTACATTTTAAGACTAGCCCAGATATATCCCCATCTAGCACAAGATAAGATGGTTTGAAAGAACAATGAATAGGGATGTTGTGTCCAAGATAACAGGAACAAGAAGAGGTAATAAAGAGATGTCATGAAACACGTCAGGTGGTACATAAATTGTACATCCCCGTTGTTTGTCTCAGTCTATAAATGTCGGGGTACCTCACCTTTACCCTTTGTGTGGCCTAGGGGACAGTAGAGACTCCCACTACTGACTGAGCCCCTCCTTGCCACTGAGCACTCATGTGTTAATGTCCCTGTAACCACAGAGCCAGGGCGCTAGGACTGTGCCTTGAGGGCAATACACCTGGCTGAGTGCCTTTGTCACCGAATGGTGCCTGTGGTCTTTCTTTATGAGTAACATCAAAGCCCACTGAATTTGCAGGCTGCCTGATCTGCTGTTAGTAGTGATAACTGGAGCTCCAAGGACAGAAGCACTGAGCATCCTGAACAGTGTTACCAGGTCTATGACCTTCTACTGTCAGTAGTTAGCAACAGGAGGCTGCTGGACTGAGCTTCACAATCATGGTTACAACCCCCGACCAAAATTCTATCCCAGGTGAACAAACAGACCTGTATAACAGCCACAAATTCCCAAATGGAGAAAAATGGAGGTGATGCCTGAGTGGGGACAGAGAATGGAAAATGGGGGGTGTTTGGGGGAGGGGGGAGCTATGGGTACAGTGGTGACTGGAGTGAGGGGAGGAGCATAGGATGGAGGTTCAGCAAAGGTACACCCTACAATGTACCTCAGGGATTTTGGCCTTATCCACGACCCCCCAGCACATCCCCTTTTCCAGGGATGCTCCATGTGGCTCCAGTCCGAGCTGATAGCCATTGCACGGACAGCTCCATGTCTGGTCACTCGGTGGCCGCCAGGTGCCATGAGAACCAGCAGCTTTGGTCGGCCTGGTACTGCAGCATGTCCTCCCCGTTGAGGTGATGGCATCGTCCTGCTCACAGGTCTTCAGGATCTGCATGTAGTAGGACTCTGGGGGCAGAATGGCTGCGTGAGGAACTGAGCAGCTGAGCACAGAGCTGCCACGAGGAGGAGAGGCAGGGCGAAGTTCTCCCATGTATAGAAACCAGGAGTCCTGGATTCCATCCCCTCTCCCCCACACTAAGTATTAGGGAAATCACTCCCCTCTGGTGTCCTCTCCCCCACCTCCCTCCAACCTAAATTCAAGTGCCCACCCATTCCCTTTCTGAGCCAAGCTGAGTGTTGGGGCTCAGGGACTCACCTGCCCTTGGGGAGCTGGTGTTCATCTTCCTCACCAGGCTCTGGTACTCGGTCTCCACCCAGGAGTCCCAGGCCTGGTACCAAGCTTTGCTCTCGCTCCAGAACTGGTCTCCCAGGTTGTACCCATTGCAGGGAGCCAGCCTGCCGGTGTTGCTGTCATAGGCTGAGAGCACCAAGTCATTCACCCTCATCACATGCAGCCGCTTGGGCAGACCAGGGGCCGCCCAGGGGGAGATGAGCTGGAAGCGGGAGACATGGTGAACCCCTGCAGGAAGGAGAGACACCGGGATGGGAATGGGACCCAGACAGGACAACAACCCAAGGGGCCCCTGCAGCACCCAGCCCTGGGGAAGAGAGACTGGGATGGGAATGGGACCCCAGCATCTGGAACAGCGACCCAAGGAGGCATCGTCCTGGAGGGGACAGGACGGCAGCTTTACAGGGTGAGACCGGAAGCCAGGACCCAGAGAGCTGGAGAGGCCCTCTGGTGTGTCCTCTCAGAGGAGCAGAGAGCACAGCTATCCCTGTGCTGACTGCTGAGCTCTCTGCTGCTCTGACAGGAAACATCAGAGGGCGAACCCAGACCCACAAGCTGAGCAAACTTCAATAAGCACAGATCAACTGTCCCTTCCCCCCGCTCACTGCGCCACAGGAAGTCCCGTTCCCCACCAGCACAATTAAGACTGAATAACTCCTGTTGATGTTTCCAAGTTGTCTCTATTATAACGTGGGGTCCTTTGTGTGTGTGTGTCGGGGGGGGGGGGGGAGGTTGCTCTCTGTGAGCACAGCAGGCTAGTCGTCAGAGGTGACCCAACACACAACTGTTGCAATCGGTCAGGACTGTGCCGGGACACATGACTTTGTGGGTGGTGTCCAGTGTAGAAGGCTGGCCTGTTGTTGCCTCACTAATGTTGTTCGGGCTGCTGGAGCTCTGCCAGCTGCTCGGTGGTTTTACCTCAGAAGCGCCGGTGTTATCAACACTGCCTAGGGTTATCAGCTGTCCCATATTACAAGGGACGTCCCTTACTGAAATAGAAAATAGCCTGTCCCATACTCGATTAGTCCTGGATGCTGTGACAGGCGGGGCCTTGATGGTCGAGTTGGGGCGCCCCTGTCAGCCCAGCTGTGACGCAGCAGGGAGTGGGGAGTATTGACCTGGGAATGTTGCAGGGGAGTTTTACTGGGACTGTCTGCATGGGGGATGGGAGACTTTCCTTGAGGGAAGATACCTGAGCATGTAACATGAGAGCCCAGGATGGGGATTGGGACCAGGTGACACCTTCTGCCCAGGAAACTGGACAGAGGCTGGAGGAGGAACGAGGCGGGGTGAGAGGGCTGGAGGGGGTTTCAGTTTGGAGCTGGCTGGGGAAACGGAGGGAGTGCCAGAACTGGGGTCTAAGCTCCCTGCCCCCCAGAAGGACTCGACTGAGGGGTCCCGGTTGTTCCTACAAGCTGTTTGGGACTGTGTTCCTGTCATCCAATAAACCTTCCATTTTACTGGTTGGCTGAGAGTCACGGGGAATCGCAGGAAGTGGGGGTGCAGGGCCCTGACTCCCCCACGCTCTGTGACACCAGTATGGGAGTGGCCCACTCCGCCACTCGGTCGTCAGGCTTCCCCGTTAAGTGGGTGATTTCTGCCAAGTGTGGCCCGGCCCCCAGCCGGGGGCACCTAAACAGATAACCCCTGGATTCTGAGAGGCAAAACAATCAAAGAGCCTGTGGCCCCGCAGCCTCCTGGCGGGGGCGGCAAAGCAATCAGTCTGGGAAATTAGCCCCCAGGTCAGGGCGAAGCAACAAGCAGGCTGCAGCCCCGGGGCGGGTTGAGGCAAGCGAACAATCAGTCTATAGGCCTAATGACTCTAGGGGCCGGGGTGTAGTTTCGGCAGCTTCCTCATCGCCAGCGGCTCGGCTTCCACGGTGGTCTCCGCAGTTGGCGGGTCGCCTGCCAGGCAGTCCAGGTCCCCGGGCTTTACCACCAGGGGCTCTGCAGGGGCCAACAGCGCACTCCCGCTCTCCCCTGGCCTGGGCTGCCTCCTTTTATAGGCGTTCTCCGCTTGGAGCACGTGCAGCAAGGGAGAGGGGGCGTGGCCTCCTGTGCCCACAGTGATTGGCCCGCCCCGGCTGGTACAGCCCTTATCCCGCATTTCAGCAGCAGAGAGCCAGTACCCATGGGTGCATCTTCCCAGTCCCCTCTGGACCCTTCAGGGCTGCGCAGGGAAAGCAGATGGGGCCATGTGCAAGCCTTTGAGTGCAGCCCCATGTGCTTTCCTGGCCCAGGTTCTTTCTGGCAGGAAAAGTGAACGGGGTCTGTGTGCCCTGGAGCTGCCCTGAAGGGCCAGGGTCAGGAAGGGGATCTGTCTGGCAGGGGGGTGGGTACTCCCAAGACCCAGCCTCCCCGCTCGCAGAGGCTCTGCCTACAACCCCAGCACAGGAGCATCACTGCTGGTTGGTGGCTGCCGCAGCTGCACCGTGGGGAGCCAGATAGGTACGGAGCCTGGTCCTGTCAACCAAGACCACCGTCAGTGCTGCAAAAAGCAGCAAGAAACACTCCTGGCAAATGTAGGTGAGTCCTGCTTAGTATTATTATTAATAATATCAGGAGGAGGGGTGGGATGGGGGGTGCTAAGAAAACAGTCCCTTATTTTTGAAAGACAATGTTGGCAACCCTAATAGCAGATAGTGCAGCCTGATCATTCAGCAGACTTCGCTGCTGCTCACACAGAAGGACCACAAGCGTGGTTTGGTGACAAAGGCACTCGGCCAGTGTATTGCCTTCAAGGCACAGTCCTAGCGTCCTGGCGACAGGTACATTTACATATGAGTGTCCAGTGGCAAGGAGCAGCTCAGTCAGCAGCAGGAGTCTTCTGTCCCCTAGGCCACACAAAAGGATAAGGCAAGATACCCTGACATTTATAGAGTGAGACAAACAACTGGGATGTACAATTACACACCACCCATTGGTTGCCTATAGAGGCAATATTTCCCCTTTTGCAAGAACAGAGTCTGAGTGTAGAAAAGAAACTTTTAATAAAAAGGGGGAAGATAACTCAGCATTAACTTGGGAAGATGCTGCAAGCAGGAGTTGTAAGCATAAAACCATGAGCAAAACACCCACCCTAGAGTATGTTGGGCAGTGTCCTTTTGCCTCCAGTTCATAAGTCCAGCAACCAAAAGTTCCTTTAACGTGTCCCTCTCTTCTTCCTCCACTGCACCCCACTCACAGTTGTTGTCCTCGGACAGTGAAGACCCAGAGTTCAGAGGTGCCTCTGCAGAGTCCTCCTCCTACCCTCGCGGTGGGGGGACCTTGCTTCCTCAGCTGTCCAGGGGCTCGCTCCAGTATTAACCACCCTGCTGGCTGCTCACTGCTCTGCTCCGCCGGCTCCCCTGCCATCCACTCACCTCTGTGCTCCACCAGCCAGCCTGCTGGTCGATCGCCACTGCACTCCACTCCGCCGTCCGCCCTGCCAGCCACTCACCACTTCGCCAGCTGCTGTGCTGGTCCCTCCCTCAGTTGTCCTGACAGCTACTCACCACTCTGCTTTGCTCTGCACCCTCTGGGATGTATTGATGTCCCACCACGTAACACAGCTCTCAGTGATTTCAGCTGTTAGTGGGGAAGTCTCATGGCTAGTGCAGGCTGAGAAGTCTCTTGCATCAGAGACACTGTCCCAAAGCAGGTCTAATGCTTAGGCCTGGTTATCAGTGATTTCAGCTCTATTGGTCTGCAACAAGACTCTCCCTTGAGTCTCAATCAGCTCTGTTATTACACAGTGGAAACAGGAAGGGTCAAATGACGTCTAGGACCCTTAGGGAGGACCCACACCACCAGGTACAAGTACTTGTCCACACCCTCTCTCAACTCCACTGAGCTTTGGCACCCATGTCCCCTGCCTACCGAGTGCAGTTTTGCTGAGATTGAGTCCTTAGTCAGGGTGTGACGGGGTCCCCGGGGTGCAGCCTGGACTGTGGGACTGCTGAGCCCTCCAAACCCACCAGCCTGGGCTGCCTCTCACACTGTGATGCTGATTTCAGGCTACAAGCCTCTGGCAGGCCCTGCACTTACACAGCCATCCACAGGCAGGGACACACCCAGCTGAGGTACATGAATGATCCCCAGCCATTCATGAACCATTAATAAAGAGGCTTCAGCCAGTTTCCCCCAGCTCACCTGTCCCAGAACTGTCCCATCTTGCATTGGTCAGAGGCCTGGCCAGGGTAAGTTCATTACCTAGTTCACCACTTCGTCAAAGGAAGTGGACATGCACCAGCCTTTGTAACCTGAGCTGAGATTTCCCCAGGCACTTTAATGAAAACACACTCTTTTAGTATCAGGGGGTAGCCGTGTTAGCCTGTATCCACAAAAACAACAAGGAGTCCGGTGGCACCTTAAAGACTAACAGATTTATTTGGGCATAAGCTTTCGTGGGTAAAAAACCCCCTTCTTCAGATGCATCACACGCAACCACACTTACACTTCAAAGCGCTGCTGCGGGAGTGCTCCCGCGACAGCGCTTTGAAGTTTCCAGTGTAGCCATGCCCTAATCAAGATTTGAACCAAGCACCCTAACAGATGGTACAAGCAGGTTACATTCCCTCAATACACAGGCTAGGACATCCTTCCAACCTGGGACCAAACTTCCCCAGTTCAAAGTCTTTGTCTTCCAGACATGCTTCCAGGTGCTGAGATGGGAGTGGAGGGAGAGAGAGAGGCCAAGTGATGATGTCATTCTCCCTCTTTTATACCTTCTTCCAGCTTGCTGGAAAGATCTTTTCTGTGATTTGGGTTAGTTCACCCCCATGGCATACATGCCTTCTCTGAGAAGACTCTGGGAGAGTGAATTGGGTGTTGATGAGCCATTAACACCCATCTGGCCGGTGATAGCTACTCCTTTGTTGTAACTGAAAGGCTGGCTGTGGGTGTTCCCAACCTCCAACATATTTCAGTGATAGCAATGCTTCATAACTCCACATACAATGATAGCACACACAATCCAACAAGATGTTAATGTTCAACAGATCAAGACTTTGGAAATGATACCTCACAAGGAATACTTTGTATGACACATATCATAATTATATGACAGTGTGAATATGGGGGTTCCATAGTACTTTGAGGTACAGAGTGTCACACAGGGAACGCCACGTACAGTTCTGCTGCCCTTGATTCACACAACAAGGATAACAACCCTTTAGTACCCCTGCGCCAATAACAAAGTGAATTGTGATCCAACACCAGCCAAAAGTCATCATATACCAAAAGCATCCCCATCATGCTGAGCACCTAGGCAGGGGGGGGTGTGCCCATCCAAACAAGGTTGGTTCCTGAAGTCCTCTTCGCCAGCTCATCTCTAGATGTCAGGGGACAGCTCATTCAGACCTTACATCGGCTAACGTGATTTTATGGCACATAAAGGGTAAGGGTTGCTTTACGGAAGGAAGGTGCATTCCCATGAAACATGGAGTGTGTATCGCAGTGGTCAAAACAACTGTCAATAAGACATACTATTTAATTAAAAACCCAAAGAGGCTCCAAAAAAGGAGCCACAATAGCTTGTGTTTTCTTTTTCACATGGCTGTGTGCTTTGGATGCAAAATCCAACCCGGCACCAAGACAGATCAGTGAATATAAGAAATAGAGCTTCACCATTAACATTCTTATCCAAAAGTTCTGTTTAGCCGTTGTGTCAAGTAAATGTCATTAGCAAGTAAAAACCTATATGGTAGTGTCAAGGTTCCTTCCCCACTCTGAACTCTAGGGTACAGATGTGGGGACCTGCATGAAAACCTCCTAAGCTTACTTTTACCAGCTTAGGTTAAAACTTCCCCAAGGTACAAACTATTTTACCTTTTGCCCTTGGACTTTATCGCTGCCACCACCAAACGTCTAACAGGTATATAATTCGGAAAGAGCCCGTTTGGAAATATCTTTCCCCCAAAATCCTCCCAAACCTTACACCCCCTTTCCTGGGGAAAGTTTGATAAAAATCCTCACCGATTTGCATAGGTGACCACAGACCCAAACCCTTGGATCTTAAGAACAATGAAAAAGCAATCAGGTTCTTAAAAGAAGGATTTTAATAGAAGAAAAAGTAAAAAGAATCACCTCTGTAAAATCAGGATGGTAAATACCTTACCGGGTAATTAGATTCAAAACATAGAGAATCCCTCTAGGCAAACCCTTAAGTTACAAAAAGACACAAAAACAGGAATCTACATTCCATTCAGCACAGCTTATTTTCTCAGCCATTTAAAGAAATCAGAATCTAACGCATATCTAGCTAGATTACTTACTAAGTTCTCAGACTCCATTCCTGTTCTGTCCCCGGCAAAAGCATCACACAGACAGAGAGCCCCTTTTTTTCTCCCCCCTGCCTCCAGCTTTGAAAGTATCTTGTCTCCTCATTGGTCATTGTGGTCAGGTGCCAGCGAGGTTATCCTAGCTTCTTAACCCTTTTCAGGTGAAAGGGTTTTTCCTCTGGCCAGGAGGGATTTTAAAGGTGTTTACCCTTCCCTTTATATTTATGACAGGTAGTGATATGAAAATGGAAAAAGAATAATTGTATTAAAACTAAGCAATTGTATAAAAGATTGAAATTCCCTTGATTAAAAACAAATCCAACAAGTAGCTTAGGGTTACAGCTATTGAAAATATTGTTTCACAATATTTAGTTGATTAACATGCCAAGTGTAAAATTTCACCAGTCTGCAGTGTCACGGAGTGTGCGGGAGTCCAGGCCCGGCACCCCTCTTCCTGGGATTCACTGAGACTCTCAGCCAGCCAGTAAAACAGAAGGTTTATTGGACAACAGGAACACAGTCCAAAACAGAGGTTGTGGGTACAACCAGGACCCCTCAGTCAAGTCCTTCTGGGGGAGCAGGGAGCTTAGACCCAAGCCCTGGGGTTCCCTGCGTTCCTCCACCCAGCACCAACAGAAACTAACTCCCACCCAGCAGGCTCCCTTCTGCAGCCTCTGTTTACATTCCTGGGCAGAGGTGTTACCTCCCCATCCCCCTCCTGGCTCAGGTTACAGGCTCTCAGGTCTCCCATCGCCAGGGCACATTCCCAGGTCAACACTCCCCCCTCTCTGCTGCGTCACATCGTCACATGCAGTCAGTGGGGTTTGGTCAAAAATGGTTACAAATTACTCAAAGGTTTTATGGTGGATAAAGAAGGAAACTTTTAAAATGCATGAGCCTGCCAAGGTGGAGTAGCAGTGAAACTGAAGGCAGCTTGGTGGAACCGGCAGGGGAGCCAAGATGGCTGGAACTGGTGTGTCGCTCAGGAAGCAAGCTGACAGAGAGATGCTGTGGGAACATGACTAAGCATTTGAACAGAAGCGAGCAGTAGAAGTACTTGATCCATTAAATGAGCGATATGTGATCCTTCACCAGGGATGCTCCATGTAGCTCCAGTCAAATCCGATGGCCCTGGCACAGCCGGCTCTGAGTCTGGTCACTCGGTGGCATCTGGGCAAGAAGATGCTGTGAACAAGGAGTTTCCTGCTGGCTTAGCTGTGGCTGGAGCAGAGTCGAGAGTCCCTGGCTGTGTCTGTGCCGGGCGATATGGCCCCTTCTGGGCCCCTGCAGGGGGAGCCAAAGCAGGAATTCACTCATCTTGAGACTCTGCCATCTGGGGCTTGGTCCTGACCCCCTGCAGCGAAGGTGTGTGAGGGGGGCAATGGGGATCACAGCTGGGGCAACTTCCCACAGCCATTACCCCTATGTCCATCCAGGGCTCAGCACAGAGCCCCTGCAATCTCATGCTAAGCAGGGCCAGGCTCATAGTGCAGGATGGGGACTCAGCAGGGGGCACCATCCCCTCCTGGTTCATGCTGGCCCCAGGGCAGTGCTAGGGGGAGCCTTGCTGCAGGGAGAGGGACAGGAGCTTAGAAGGGAGCACTGTGCAGGGGGCATCACTCACCTGGCCTCCTCATCAGGTACCAGCCCAGGGCCACGACTCCCAAGGCAGCGAGGATGCACCCAGCAATGATCGCCGGCACACCAGCCTGCCCTGTGACCTGGGGATCTGGAAATTCCCCGAGACAGACTGAGCCATGGCCCACCGAAGCCCCTGCACCCCTGCTCCCCACCCGCTCCCTGCCCAATAACCCTGGGCTAGCATCACCCCTCCCACAGCCAGTTTGCTCCACCAGTCACCACCCTCCTTGTGTCTGCCCTGCAACTAGATATCCTTCTTTCTGCCTCCCCCTCCCGGTCTGTTAGGCCCTCAGTATCCCTTCTCTTCTTCCCCTCCCCTCTGAGCCCCTCAAAAGACTTTTCTCTCCACCTCCCCTTAGTACCTCTCTCTGTCTACCCATCCCCTGGTGCCCCCCAAAACTCCCTCTTTGCATTTCCCACCCACCCCTCCCCCCTACCCTTTGTGTCCACCTTCCCCATTCCCCTTCCCTCAGTAGGAGGTGCCCCATTTCCAGCTTCTCCCCACTGTTCCCCATGCTCTGCCCCCCCCCATACTCACCCCAGGTCACCCTTAGCGGGTCGTGCCCCAGGCTGCTGTGTCTCACCACACACACATGTTCTGCAGGGCCAACCCCCTCCTGCCCCAGCTCGATGGACACCTGGATCTGGAAGGTTAGGTCCCCGTTGGGCAGGATGCCACTGGTCAGCTGCTCCCCATGGACCACCTGGCCCCCCCGCTCCCAGATCACCTCGATGTTGCGGGGATAGAACCCCGTCACGTGGCAGATGAGGCGGCACAGCCGGTCCTGGGTCCCTGGGACAAGGGCCACACGCACTGTGGGCTGGGCTGGGGGGAGAGTGAGAAAGGGTTATTATTCACAGGTAATAGGATAGCAGGGGACTGCGGACTGGGAGTGAGGAGCACTGGCAAAGCTGTCACCTGTCTTCTGAGCGATGAAAGGCAGAGTGGATTCGATAAAGAACCTGCAATGCGGGGGCTGGATGAGGTTCCACACAGTGAAAGTCTCCCCGTCACGGTTCCAGCGCTCCGCCACTCGCCAGGCTGCCGGGTGCTCCGAGAATCAGCGGTTGTGGTCGGACTGGTACCGCAGCACGTCCTCCCCGTTGAGGGAATATCTCGTGATGGCTTGGACAGCACCGGTGGCATCGTCCAGCTCACAAGTCTTCAGGACCTGCATGTGGTAGGGCTCTGGAGGCAGATTGGCTGCGTGAGCAACTGAGCACAGAGCTGACACCTGGGGCCAGAGTGGGGGAGAAGTTCTCATGCCTAGAACCCAGGAGTCCTGACTCCCAGCATGCCCTGCTCTAACCCACTAAACTCTGCTGCCTCCTACACTCAGGGAGAGAACCCAGGAGTCCAGAATCCAAGCCCCCTCCCCCACTCTAAACACTAGGTATCAGGGAAGTCACTCCTCTCTGGTGTACCCTTCCCCCAGCTCCCTCCTACCTCCTTTGAGCTGCCCGCCCATCCCTTTCCAAAGCCAAGCGCTGGGGCTCAGGGACTCACCTGCCTGTGGGGAACTGGTGTTCACCTCCTGCACCAGGGCCTGGTACTTGGGCTCTACCCAGGAGTCCCAGGCCATGCATGCAGCATGGCCTGCACTCCAGAACTCCTGGTTGGCCGGGGTGTAGCCACTGCGGGGAGCCAGCCTGCGGGTGTTGCTGTCATAGGCTGAGAGCGCCAGGTCATTCATCCTCACCACATGCAGCCGCTTGGGCAGACCAGGGGCCGCCCAGGGGGAGATGAGCTGGAAGCGGGAGACATGGTGAACCCCTGCAGGAAGGAGAGAGAGTTCAATGGGGATGGGACCCAGACATCTGGGACGGCGACCCAAGGGGCCCTGCAGCACCCAGCCCTGGGGACAGAGACTGGGATGGGGATGGGACCCAGACATCTGGGACAGCAACCCAAGGGGGCCCTGCAGCCCCCAGCCCTGGGGACAGAGACTGGGATGGGGGTGGGACCGCGGCATCTGGGACGGCGACCCAAGGGGGCCCTGCAGCCCCCTGCCCTGGGGACAGAGACTGGGATGGGGATGGGACCGCGGCATCTGGGACGGCAACCCAAGGGGGCCCTGCAGCCCCCTGCCCTGGGGACAGAGACTGGGATGGGGATGGGACCCAGACATCTGGGACGGCGACCCAAGGGGGCCCTGCAGCCCCCTGCCCTGGGGACAGAGACTGGGATGGGGATGGGACCCAGACATCTGGGACGGCGACCCAAGGGGGCCCTGCAGCCCCCTGCCGTGGGGACAGAGACTGGGATGGGGATGGGACCGCGGCATCTGGGACAGCGACCCAAGGGGCCCTGCAGCC
Source organism: Lepidochelys kempii (assembly GCF_965140285.1). Classification (NCBI taxonomy): domain Eukaryota; kingdom Metazoa; phylum Chordata; order Testudines; family Cheloniidae; genus Lepidochelys; species Lepidochelys kempii. The sequence goes on from NC_136392.1 coordinate 37,542,719, forward strand.
CCCAGCCCTGGGGAAAGAGACTGGGATGGGGATGGGACCCAGACATCTGGGACGGCGACCCAAGGGGCCCTGCAGCACCCAGCCCTGGGGACAGAGACTGGGATGGGGATGGGACCCAGACATCTGGGACGGCGACCCAAGGGGGCCCTGCAGCACCCTGCCCTGGGGAAAGAGACTGGGATGGGGATGGGACCGCGGCATCTGGGACGGCGACCCAAGGGGGCCCTGCAGCCCCCAGCCCTGGGGACAGAGACCCGGATGGGGGTGGGACCGCGGCATCTGGGACAGCGACCCAAGGGGCCCTGCAGCCCCCAGCCCTGGGGAAAGAGACTGGGATGGGGATGGGACCCAGACATCTGGGACGGCGACCCAAGGGGCCCTGCAGCACCCAGCCCTGGGGACAGAGACTGGGATGGGGATGGGACCCAGACATCTGGGACGGCGACCAAAGGGGGCCCTGCAGCCCCCAGCCCTGGGGAAAGAGACTGGGATGGGGATGGGACCCAGACATCTGGGACGGCGACCCAAGGGGGCCCTGCAGCCCCCTGCCCTGGGGACAGAGACTGGGATGGGGATGGGACCCCAGCATCTGGGACGGCGACCCAAGGGGGCCCTGCAGCCCCCAGCCCTGGGGAAAGAGACTGGGATGGGGATGGGACCCAGACATCTGGGACGGCGACCCAAGGGGGCCCTGCAGCACCCTGCCCTGGGGAAAGAGACTGGGATGGGGATGGGACCCAGACATCTGGGACGGCGACCCAAGGGGGCCCTGCAGCCCCCTGCCCTGGGGACAGAGACTGGGATGGGGATGGGACCCAGACATCTGGGACGGCGACCCAAGGGGGCCCTGCAGCCCCCTGCCCTGGGGACAGAGACTGGGATGGGGATGGGACCGCGGCATCTGGGACAGCGACCCAAGGGGGCCCTGCAGCCCCCTGCCCTGGGGACAGAGACTGGGATGGGGATGGGACCCAGACATCTGGGACAGCGACCCAAGGGGGCCCTGCAGCCCCCTGCCCTGGGGACAGAGACTGGGATGGGGATGGGACCCCAGACATCTGGGACGGCGACCCAAGGGGGCCCTGCAGCCCCCTGCCCTGGGGACAGAGACTGGGATGGGGATGGGACCCCAGCATCTGGGACGGCGACCCAAGGGGGCCCTGCAGCACCCTGCCCTGGGGAAAGAGACTGGGATGGGGATGGGACCCAGACATCTGGGACGGCGACCCAAGGGGCCCCTGCAGCCCCCTGCCCTGGGGACAGAGACCCGGATGGGGATGGGACCCAGACATCTGGGACGGCGACCCAAGGGGGCCCTGCAGCACCCTGCCCTGGGGACAGAGACTGGGATGGGGATGGGACCCAGACATCTGGGACGGCGACCCAAGGGGGCCCTGCAGCACCCTGCCCTGGGGACAGAGACTGGGATGGGGATGGGACCCAGACATCTGGGACAGCGACCCAAGGGGGCCCTGCAGCACCCAGCCCTGGGGACAGAGACTGGGATGGGGATGGGACCCCAGCATCTGGGACAGCGACCCAAGGGGGCCCTGCAGCCCCCAGCCCTGGGGAAAGAGACTGGGATGGGGATGGGACCCAGACATCTGGGACGGCGACCCAAGGGGGCCCTGCAGCCCCCAGCCCTGGGGACAGAGACTGGGATGGGGATGGGACCCAGACATCTGGGACGGCAACCCAAGGGGGCCCTGCAGCCCCCTGCCCTGGGGACAGAGACTGGGATGGGGATGGGACCCAGACATCTGGGACGGCGACCCAAGGGGGCCCTGCAGCACCCTGCCCTGGGGAAAGAGACCCGGATGGGGATGGGACCGCGGCATCTGGGACAGCGACCCAAGGGGGCCCTGCAGCCCCCAGCCCTGGGGAAAGAGACTGGGATGCGGATGGGACCCAGACATCTGGGACAGCGACCCAAGGGGGCCCTGCAGCCCCCTGCCCTGGGGACAGAAACCCGGATGGGGATGGGACCCAGACATCTGGGACGGCGACCCAAGGGGCCCCTGCAGCACCCTGCCCTGGGGACAGAGACTGGGATGGGGATGGGACCCAGACATCTGGGACGGCAACCCAAGGGGGCCCTGCAGCCCCCAGCCCTGGGGAAAGAGACCCGGATGGGGATGGGACCCAGACATCTGGGACGGCGACCCAAGGGGGCCCTGCAGCCCCCTGCCCTGGGGACAGAGACTGGGATGGGGATGGGACCCCGGCATCTGGGACAGCGACCCAAGGGGCCCCTGCAGCCCCCAGCCCTGGGGACAGAGACTGGGATGGGGATGGGACCCAGACATCTGGGACAGCGACCCAAGGGGGCCCTGCAGCCCCCAGCCCTGGGGAAAGAGACCCGGATGGGGATGGGACCCAGACATCTGGGACGGCAACCCAAGGGGGCCCTGCAGCCCCCAGCCCTGGGGAAAGAGACTGGGATGGGGATGGGACCCAGACATCTGGGACGGCGACCCAAGGGGGCCCTGCAGCCCCCAGCCCTGGGGAAAGAGACTGGGATGGGGATGGGACCCAGACATCTGGGACGGCGACCCAAGGGGGCCCTGCAGCCCCCTGCCCTGGGGACAGAGACTGGGATGGGGATGGGACCGCGGCATCTGGGACGGCGACCCAAGGGGGCCCTGCAGCCCCCTGCCCTGGGGACAGAGACTGGGATGGGGATGGGACCCAGACATCTGGGACGGCGACCCAAGGGGGCCCTGCAGCCCCCTGCCCTGGGGACAGAGACTGGGATGGGGATGGGACCGCGGCATCTGGGACAGCGACCCAAGGGGCCCTGCAGCCCCCAGCCCTGGGGAAAGAGACTGGGATGGGGATGGGACCCAGACATCTGGGACGGCGACCCAAGGGGCCCTGCAGCACCCAGCCCTGGGGACAGAGACTGGGATGGGGATGGGACCCAGACATCTGGGACGGCGACCCAAGGGGGCCCTGCAGCCCCCAGCCCTGGGGAAAGAGACTGGGATGGGGATGGGACCGCGGCATCTGGGACGGCGACCCAAGGGGGCCCTGCAGCCCCCAGCCCTGGGGACAGAGACCCGGATGGGGGTGGGACCGCGGCATCTGGGACAGCGACCCAAGGGGCCCTGCAGCCCCCAGCCCTGGGGAAAGAGACTGGGATGGGGATGGGACCCAGACATCTGGGACGGCGACCCAAGGGGCCCTGCAGCACCCAGCCCTGGGGACAGAGACTGGGATGGGGATGGGACCCAGACATCTGGGACGGCGACCCAAGGGGGCCCTGCAGCCCCCAGCCCTGGGGAAAGAGACTGGGATGGGGATGGGACCGCGGCATCTGGGACGGCGACCCAAGGGGGCCCTGCAGCCCCCAGCCCTGGGGACAGAGACCCGGATGGGGGTGGGACCGCGGCATCTGGGACAGCGACCCAAGGGGCCCTGCAGCCCCCAGCCCTGGGGAAAGAGACTGGGATGGGGATGGGACCCAGACATCTGGGACGGCGACCCAAGGGGCCCTGCAGCACCCAGCCCTGGGGACAGAGACTGGGATGGGGATGGGACCCAGACATCTGGGACGGCGACCCAAGGGGGCCCTGCAGCCCCCAGCCCTGGGGAAAGAGACTGGGATGGGGATGGGACCCAGACATCTGGGACGGCGACCCAAGGGGGCCCTGCAGCCCCCAGCCCTGGGGAAAGAGACTGGGATGGGGATGGGACCCAGACATCTGGGACGGCGACCCAAGGGGGCCCTGCAGCCCCCAGCCCTGGGGAAAGAGACTGGGATGCGGATGGGACCCAGACATCTGGGACGGCGACCCAAGGGGGCCCTGCAGCCCCCAGCCCTGGGGACAGAGACCCGGATGGGGATGGGACCCAGACATCTGGGACGGCGACCCAAGGGGGCCCTGCAGCACCCAGCCCTGGGGACAGAGACCCGGATGGGGATGGGACCCAGACATCTGGGACGGCGACCCAAGGGGGCCCTGCAGCCCCCAGCCCTGGGGACAGAGACCCGGATGGGGGTGGGACCGCGGCATCTGGGACAGCGACCCAAGGGGCCCTGCAGCCCCCAGCCCTGGGGAAAGAGACTGGGATGGGGATGGGACCCAGACATCTGGGACGGCGACCAAAGGGGGCCCTGCAGCCCCCAGCCCTGGGGAAAGAGACTGGGATGGGGATGGGACCCAGACATCTGGGACGGCGACCCAAGGGGGCCCTGCAGCCCCCTGCCCTGGGGACAGAGACTGGGATGGGGATGGGACCCCAGCATCTGGGACGGCGACCCAAGGGGGCCCTGCAGCACCCTGCCCTGGGGACAGAGACTGGGATGGGGATGGGACCCAGACATCTGGGACGGCGACCCAAGGGGGCCCTGCAGCACCCTGCCCTGGGGAAAGAGACTGGGATGCGGATGGGACCCAGACATCTGGGACAGCGACCCAAGGGGGCCCTGCAGCCCCCTGCCCTGGGGACAGAGACTGGGATGGGGATGGGACCGCGGCATCTGGGACAGCGACCCAAGGGGGCCCTGCAGCCCCCTGCCCTGGGGACAGAGACTGGGATGGGGATGGGACCCAGACATCTGGGACAGCGACCCAAGGGGGCCCTGCAGCCCCCTGCCCTGGGGACAGAGACTGGGATGGGGATGGGACCCCAGACATCTGGGACGGCGACCCAAGGGGGCCCTGCAGCCCCCTGCCCTGGGGACAGAGACTGGGATGGGGATGGGACCCCAGCATCTGGGACGGCGACCCAAGGGGGCCCTGCAGCACCCTGCCCTGGGGAAAGAGACTGGGATGGGGATGGGACCCAGACATCTGGGACGGCGACCCAAGGGGCCCCTGCAGCCCCCTGCCCTGGGGACAGAGACCCGGATGGGGATGGGACCCAGACATCTGGGACGGCGACCCAAGGGGGCCCTGCAGCACCCTGCCCTGGGGACAGAGACTGGGATGGGGATGGGACCCAGACATCTGGGACGGCGACCCAAGGGGGCCCTGCAGCACCCTGCCCTGGGGACAGAGACTGGGATGGGGATGGGACCCAGACATCTGGGACAGCGACCCAAGGGGGCCCTGCAGCACCCAGCCCTGGGGACAGAGACTGGGATGGGGATGGGACCCCAGCATCTGGGACAGCGACCCAAGGGGGCCCTGCAGCCCCCAGCCCTGGGGAAAGAGACTGGGATGGGGATGGGACCCAGACATCTGGGACGGCGACCCAAGGGGGCCCTGCAGCCCCCAGCCCTGGGGACAGAGACTGGGATGGGGATGGGACCCAGACATCTGGGACGGCGACCCAAGGGGGCCCTGCAGCCCCCTGCCCTGGGGACAGAGACTGGGATGGGGATGGGACCCAGACATCTGGGACGGCGACCCAAGGGGGCCCTGCAGCACCCTGCCCTGGGGAAAGAGACTGGGATGGGGATGGGACCGCGGCATCTGGGACGGCAACCCAAGGGGGCCCTGCAGCACCCTGCCCTGGGGACAGAGACTGGGATGGGGATGGGACCCCAGCATCTGGGACGGCGACCCAAGGGGGCCCTGCAGCACCCTGCCCTGGGGAAAGAGACTGGGATGCGGATGGGACCCAGACATCTGGGACAGCGACCCAAGGGGGCCCTGCAGCCCCCAGCCCTGGGGACAGAGACTGGGATGGGGATGGGACCCAGACATCTGTGACGGCAACCCAAGGGGCCCCTGCAGCACCCTGCCCTGGGGAAAGAGACTGGGATGGGGATGGGACCGCGGCATCTGGGACAGCGACCCAAGGGGCCCCTGCAGCACCCTGCCCTGGGGACAGAGACTGGGATGGGGATGGGACCCCAGCATCTGGGACGGCGACCCAAGGGGCCCCTGCAGCCCCCAGCCCTGGGGACAGAGACTGGGATGGGGATGGGACCCAGACATCTGGGACGGCAACCCAAGGGGCCCCTGCAGCACCCTGCCCTGGGGACAGAGACTGGGATGGGGATGGGACCCAGACATCTGGGACGGCAACCCAAGGGGGCCCTGCAGCCCCCAGCCCTGGGGAAAGAGACCCGGATGGGGATGGGACCCAGACATCTGGGACGGCAACCCAAGGGGGCCCTGCAGCACCCTGCCCTGGGGAAAGAGACTGGGATGGGGATGGGACCCAGACATCTGGGACGGCGACCCAAGGGGGCCCTGCAGCACCCTGCCCTGGGGAAAGAGACTGGGATGGGGATGGGACCCAGACATCTGGGACGGCGACCCAAGGGGGCCCTGCAGCACCCTGCCCTGGGGAAAGAGACTGGGATGGGAATGGGACCCAGACATCTGGGACGGCAACCCAAGGGGGCCCTGCAGCCCCCAGCCCTGGGGAAAGAGACTGGGATGGGGATGGGACCGCGGCATCTGGGACGGCAACCCAAGGGGGCCCTGCAGCACCCTGCCCTGGGGAAAGAGACTGGGATGGGGATGGGACCGCGGCATCTGGGACAGCGACCCAAGGGGCCCCTGCAGCACCCTGCCCTGGGGACAGAGACTGGGATGGGGATGGGACCCCGGCATCTGGGACGGCAACCCAAGGGGGCCCTGCAGCACCCTGCCCTGGGGACAGAGACTGGGATGGGGATGGGACCGCGGCATCTGGGACAGCGACCCAAGGGGTCCCTGCAGCACCCTGCCCTGGGGAAAGAGACTGGGATGGGGATGGGACCCCAGCATCTGGGACAGCGACCCGAGGAGGCCCTGCAGCCCCCAGCCCTGGGGAAAGAGACCCGGATGGGGATGGGACCCAGACATCTGGGACGGCAACCCAAGGGGGCCCTGCAGCACCCTGCCCTGGGGAAAGAGACTGGGATGCGGATGGGACCCAGACATCTAAGACAGCGACCCAAGGGGCCCCTGCAGCCCCCAGCCCTGGGGAAAGAGACCCGGATGGGGATGGGACCCCGGCATCTGGGACAGCGACCCAAGGGGCCCCTGCAGCCCCCAGCCCTGGGGAAAGAGACTGGGATGCGGATGGGACCCAGACATCTAAGACAGCGACCCAAGGGGACCCTGCAGCCCCCAGCCCTGGGGAAAGAGACTGGGATGGGGATGGGACCCCAGCATCTGGGACAGCGACCCAAGGGGGCCCTGCAGCACCCTGCCCTGGGGAAAGAGACCCGGATGGGGATGGGACCCCAGCATCTGGGACAGCGACCCAAGGGGACCCTGCAGGCCCCAGCCCTGGGGACAGAGACTGGGATGGGGATGGGACCCCGGTATCTGGGTCAGCGACCCAAGGGGCCCCTGGAGCCCCCAGCCCTGGGGAAAGAGACTGGGATGGGGATGGGACCGCGGCATCTGGGACAGCGACCCAAGGGGACCCTGGAGCCCCCAGCCCTGGGGACAGAGACTGGGATGGGGATGGGACCCCGGTATCTGGGTCAGCGACCCAAGGGGCCCCTGCAGCCCCCAGCCCTGGGGAAAGAGACCCGGATGGGGATGGGACCGCGGCATCTGGGACAGCGACCCGAGGGGGCCCTGCAGCCCCCAGCCCTGGGGAAAGAGACCCGGATGGGGATAGGGATGGGACCCCGCATCTGGCAGAGCAGGAGTCACCTACCAGCCAAGGTGGCAGAGCAGAGAGACAGGATCCAGCAGGAGACCAAGGCAAGCCTGGCCCAAGGAGCCATCGTCCTGGAGGGGAGGCGACGGGCCGGCAGCTTCGCGGGGCGAGGCCGGGAGCCAGGGCCCAGAGAGCTGGAGCGGGCACGGCCGCGCCCTGCGCGGAGCTTCCGGCTGCTCTGCTGGAAACACCCGCGGGGAAACCCAGCGAAGTTCAGCAGCGACAACTCCCTTCCCCGCCGCCAGGGGCGTCACAGGCGCGGACCGGCGGTGCCCGAGCTCCAGCAAAACCAGGACCTGGGGGCCCGGCTACACCGACGTACGGGCCGGGTCCCCCCCCCGCGGCCCCGCCTGCCGCCCCCTGCAGCTCCGCGCTGCGCTCCCTGCCCGGCCGCCGGGGCAGGCGGAGGCGGGGGCTGCGCCTGCGGGGGAGAGGGGGAGGAGGCGCATGGCAGCCCCCCGCCCCCCGCACACACCTGGACCTGGCTGGACCTCCCTGAGCAGCAGTCTGGGGGGGCTTGGGTGAGTGTCGGGGGGGGGCCGGGGCGGAGCCCCCTCCCCTGGAGCTCGCTGCTGCCGGCGGCGAGAGGGCTGGGGGGAGGCCTCCTCTCTGGCCCCCTGCCCCAGCCCCGGGACATCCTGCCTGCTGCACCCCAAACTCCCCATCCCTGGCCCAGCTCCACACTCCCTCCCGCACCCCAACCCCCTGCCCCAGCCCAGAGCCTGCACCCAGCACCCAAACTCTGCCCCAGAGCCCGCACCCCTCCTGCACCCAAACTCCCTCCCAGAGCATTGCCAGGGGCAGGACTTGGACCCATTCTGGACACCACCAAAAATTATATAAACCTGCCATCCCTGAGCAGAGCCCCTGGGCGAGAGGCCGGCAGCCGGGATCCTGTGTGCACCGGGTGGCAGGACAGTCCCAGGTGCCGTGGCAGCTGGAACCCCAGGGATAGGCCGGCAGCCGGGATCCCCGAGCACGGGGCCAGCAGCCGGGATCCCAAGCACGCCAGGATGCCAGGTGGTAGTAGAGCCCCAGGCGTGGTGGTAACCAGAACCTCGCTCACAGGCTGGCAGCCAGGACCCGGGCAAGCAGGGATGCTGGATGGCAGCAGAGCGCCAGGTGCAGCAGTAGCCGGAACCCCAGGTGCGCCAGGATGCCTGCTGGCAGCAGAGCCTCTGCCATGGGGCTGACAGCAGGGACCCCGGACATGGGGGCACCCCCCCGTACCCTCCTGCACTCCTATGTCCCCGAGTTTAACCATGTAACCAACAGAATTTTGATGGGTAACACGGTTACTGTTTTTACACGGTTTTTACATCCCTAGTTCAAAGTGTTTGTCTTCCAGATGTGCTTCCAGGTGTTGAGGGGATGGGGAGGGGGGAGAGGCCAAGTGATTATGTCACTCTCCCTCTTTGTAGACTTTCTTCCAGGTGTTAGAAAGATCCTTGCTTTGATGTGTGTTAGTCAGCACCCAGGGCACTGCCTTCTCTGAGAAGTCTCTGGCATAGTGGATTGGGTGTTGATTAGCTGTTAATGCCCGTTTGGCTATTGATGGCTACTCTTTTGTTGCAACTGAAAGTCTGGTTGTGGCTGTTCCGAACCCCACAACATATTTCAGTAACACATACAGCAATGATCAGAGGGGTAGCTGTGTTAGTCTGGATCTGTAAAAGCGGCAGAGTCCTGTGGCACCTTATAGACTGACAGATGTGTTGGAGCAGAAGCTTTCGTGGGTGAATCCCCACGTCATCAGATTCATGTAGTGGAAATTTCCAGAGGCAGGTATAAATATGCCAGCAAGAATCAGGCTAGGGATAACGAGGCTAGTGCAATCAGGGAGGATGAGGCCCTCTTCTAGCAGTGGAGGTGTGAACACCAAGGGAGGAGAAACTGCTTTTGTAGCTGGCGAGCCAGTCCCAGTCTGTGTTTAACCCTGAGCTGATGGTGTCCAATTTGCAAGTGAACTGAAGTTCACCAGTTTCTCGTTGAAGTCTGGTCCTGAAGTTTTTTTGCTGCAGAATGGCTGCCTTGAAATCTGCTACTGTGTGCCCAGGGAGGTTGAAGTGTTGTCTTACAGGGTTTTGTATATTGCCATTCCTAATATCTGATTTGTGTCCATTTATCCTTTTACGTAGGGACTGTCCAGTCTGGCCAACGAACATGGCAGAGGGGCATTGCTGGCACATGATGGCGTAGATGACATTGGTGGACGTGCAGGTGAATGCACCGGTGATGGTGTGGCTGATGGGGTTAGGTCCTGTGATGGTGTTGCTGGTGTAGATATGTGGGCAGAGTTGGCATCGAGGTTTGTTGCATGGATTGGTTCCTGAGTTAGAGTTACTATGGTGCGGTGTGTAGTTGCTGGCGAGAATATGCTTCAGGTTGGCGGGTTGTCTGTGGGGGAGGACTGGCCTGCCTCCCAAGGCCTGTGAAAGTGAGGGATCGTTGTCCAGGATGGGTGGTATATCACTGATGATGCGTTGGAGGGGTTTTAGCCGAGGACTGTATGTGATGGCCAGTGGAGTTCTGTTGGTTTCTTTCCTGGGCTTGTCTTGCAGCAGGAGGCTTGTGGGTACGCATCTGGCTCTGTTGATCTGTTTCCTTATTTCCTCGTGCAGGTATCATAGTTTTGAGAATGCTTGGTGAAGATCTTGAAGGTGATGGTCTCTGTCTGAGGGGCTGGAGCAAATATGGTTGTACCTCAGCGCTTAGCTGTAGACAATGGATCGTGTGGTGTGTCTGGGATGGAAGCTGGAGGCATGAAGGTACGTGTAGCGGTCGGTTGGTTTTTGGCATAGTGTTGCGAATTACACCTGATAGGTCACGTGCAGTTCGAGTCTAGGCTGAGGCACACGAACCAAAGTCCACAACTGCAGAGTTCCCAAAAACATTAAGTTTATTACGCTCGAGCGTGGTGCCCCCCTGCTAGTCAGAAGGGGACCCCGAATGCAGGTTATACAAAGATTTTTTACCTTTTAGCAAAGCACGTTGCCCTCGTGCATTGGAAACCTTAGCCAATAGACAAACCCTTTCCTTATCTACCTCCTATTCCTGCTAGGTAATTCCCCATGCTAAACCATTACTTCAGCTACACAACGTGGCCCTAAAGCCATGCATCAGTAACTTTTCTTATCAGGATGGAAGGCCCACAGCAAAAGGCCAGGAGGCAGGGAGTTAGGAACAGACAAAGAACAGAAACTGGGAGTCGAGGCAGGCTGGAGACAAGGGTGGGGTGGTTTCACAGGAATGCAGTATCTAAGGAACACTCCTCCTGGTGCATGATGTGCTTGCTCTTAGACAATGGTGGGCCCCAAACCAAAATGGAGTCACATATGCTAACTTTTCCTTAACAGTCCCCCCTTTTCTTTTCTATGTCAGTCAGCTATATCGGGGCTGAGTAACGCGATGCAGGGTTAGCAGTTGCCGACAGCATAGACTATAACATTGTAGGCATACAAACAATAACACAAAAGCAATAACAGCCAAAAGGATGAAATACAAAATACGCCGTCCCCAAGCCCCCACATCCGGTAGCCATGAGGTTAGCCAGTTACAGGCCTCCTGGAACCCAGCGCTGGTATTGTCGAGGCTGGCGTGGTGGAATAGGGCTGCCTGCTGCATGAGGATGTGGATGTCAGTTTCCACCCTGTGGTGCTGATTTACAAATACACAACAGCTTGAGTTAACCAGAGCACAAACCCCGCCCTGGTTTGCAAGGAGATAGTCCAGGGCTAGGTGGTTTTGCAGTGTAGTTTGGGATAGCTGGGTGACTTCAATTTGAAGGGCAGCTAAGGCGTCTGCAGTGGCATTTGCCATTAATTCCAAAGCAGCTGGAATGTTAACGATGGCTTTTTCTAGCTCGCTTACTCCTAACCATGGCAGAAACCATCGCACAAAGGAGTGAAAACCTGTGGGCCGTTGAGAAAGGGGGTTTAAAGGAATACTTCGTCGGTCCCTCCATACTAGATTGTGGATCTCTCCCCGGGTCAGGGTCTGGTGTACTGTCACGGTGGGTACTATAGCCCCGAAGGTACATGGACCACACCATCCTGCTGGGAGAACCTTATAGGCTGTGTGATTGCATAACCAATACCAGCCAGACCCCTCGGGGACCGGCCACGGGGCTCCAGAGTAGGTGGAGGGGCCTGCCACACCAGAGCTCATCTGGGTGGTGTCCTTGCACCCCACAAAATTCCCCACAAAAACTGTATTTTCCCTGCCCTTACGTCGTGACACACACAAAGCATAATTACCTTGGGCCACCATATCAATCGACCATCTTTGGATTGTAACATTCCAGTTAAATGTAGTGTTTGCCCATAGCTTAGCTTGGAGTGTTCGATTAAGAGGGATAGGTACCCCTACCAACGGGACCCCCTGACCCAAATCTGTGGGGATATGAATACAAATCCAACACTGTGTTCGATTTACACCCTGTTTTATGGCGCGGGTTAAATTCAAAAAGCTATTGCCCTCTTATTCTTGTTCTGGACTTGGGAATAGGGAGAGGACCCCCCAGGTAAACCATACCAATGTCGGCATCCTCCTCTGTACCATACAAAAAACAACAGCACCAATGTAAGTCTAATAAACACGAACACAAGAAGTCCTGGTGGGCTGTAAAGGTCCCAATAGCTGGAAAGTTCAGTCCATGGGTTGGTCGTGGCGTTCATTCGTGAAGTGGCTCGTCCGATGGCTTGTCAGGGTCAGGTGGGGGTCCCAGCGCCAACTTAACGTAGCTATGATGGATCCAGGACCCTTTACCTTCAACCCTAAGGGTGCGGTTTGAAACAATTGAGCTTCAGACTGGTTGTCAGTCAGCTCCTTTTGCAGTCTGGCAACGTATCTGGCCAAAGTTTCATCTCCATCCAAGAGGCTAGCATGTGCAGGAACATAAGTTCCCGGGACTAAAGCTGGTCTTCCAAACAACACCTCAAACAGGGACAGGCCTAGGGGCATGCGTGGGGTTTGTCTTATGTGCCACAAGACTATAGGCAAGGCATCTGGCCACTTAAGTCGGGTCTCCCTACAAACTTTGCTACCATTGTCTTTATTGTTCAGTTCATGCGCTCCACCTGACCTGCAGACTGGGGGTGGTACGGAGTATGTAACTGTCGGATAATCCCCAAGCACCGGTACAATTCCTCCAAAATCTTTGCAATAAAGTGTGAGCCCCGATCTGAATTGATGACTTCAGGGACACCAAACCTGGGTACAATGTCTTTCATTAGAAACTTTACCACAGATCTTGCATCTGCCTTTCTGGTTGGTATTGCTTCAGGCCATCCGGAAAGTTGGTCCATTATAACAAGGAGGTGGTGAAACCCTGAGCTTTTAGGTATTTCTGCGTAGTCCATCTGCAAGCGTTGAAACAGGAAGTTTGCCCAGGGTCTCCCCCGCTTTGAATCGGCATCGAGCCAAGTCTTAGCAGAGAAGGCCAGGCAAGTAGGGCAGGAGCCGAGAGCCTGTTTCACCGCTGGATAAACATGGAGTGCCACCCAAGATTTTAGTATAGCAGCCGCCATACCCTGGATACCAGCGTGACCCAAGGAATGAAAATAATGAGCAGCTGGGAGTAGATAACGACGGGGGAGAATAGGTTTGTTCCCGATTCGCCAAACCTTGTCGGGGCCCTCAGATCCCTTCCAGCGTTTCCAGTCTCGAAGCTCCTCCGGGGATACGTCAGCAGACAACAGCGTCCAGTCAGCAGGCGGGAAGGGCGGATCCAGGGGGAGGGAAGCCAAAACCAGGAGGGGCTGTAGAGCTGCAGCCTTCACGGCTGAGTCAGCTAATGCTTGTCCTGGGATAAAACAGAGTTAGGCTGCCTTGCGCATAACCGTGAACCGCCGCCACCTGGCGAGGGGCCTGAATGGCTTCCAAAAGGACAGGGTCCAGCTGCACTGAGTAATAGGCTATGGGGCCTGGGCGATCCCCCAGATATTGCAAAAGGATGCCACTGGCCACCCCCTGGTGTTCATGAATGAGAAGAGAAAATGGTTTACCATAATCCGGGAATCCCAAGGCGGGCGCAGAGATCAGAGCCTTCTTGGTAGATTCAAAAGTGGCTTCCATTTCCAGGGTCCAGGAGACAGGATCGGGGGTCGATGTTGTGGTGGCCTGGACTAGGGGTTTGACCAGTTCCCCAAAGGCCACTATCCAGGATTGACAGAACCCAGCAGGCCCCAGGAAAGCCCGTAACTGCTTTTTTGTAACCGGGCGTGGGCAATCCCGGATTGCCTGCACCTTGTCAGGAGAGAGTAAATGCTCTCCGGGCCGAATCACAAAGCCTAAATAAATTACCTGATCTTTGCACAGCTGCAATTTGGATGGAGATGCACGATGACCCTTATTGGCTAGGGCAGTAAGCAAAACAACAGAGTCAATTAAACATGCATTATAATCAGAGGCAGCAATTCATAGATTCATAGATATTTAGGTCAGAAGGGACCATTATGATCATCTAGTCTGATGTCCTGCACAACGCAGGCCACAGAATTTCACCCACCACTTCTGTGAAAAACCTCTCACCTATGTCTGAGCTATTGAAGTCCTCAAATTGTGGTTTAAAGACTTCAAGGAGCAGAGAATCTTCCAGCAAGAGACCCATGCCCCATGTTACAGAGGAAGGCGAAAAACCTCCAGGGCCTCTTCCAATCTGCCCTGGAGGAAAATTCCTTCCCGACCCCAAATATGGCGATCAGCTAAACCCTGAGCATATGGGCAAGATTCACCAGCCAGATACTACAGAAAATTCTTTCCTGGGTAACTCAGATCCTACCACATCTAATATCCTATCACAGTCCATTGGGCCTATTTACCATGAATATTTAATTACCAAAACCATGTTATCCCATCATACCATCTCCTCCATAAATTTATCAAGTTTAATCTTAAAGCCAGATAGATCTTTTGCCCCCACTGCTTCCCTTTGAAGGCTATTCCAAAACTTCACTCCTCTAATGGTTAGAAACCTTCATCTAATTTCAAGTCTAAACTTCCTGGTGGCCAGTTTATATCCATTTGTTCTTGTGTCCACATTGGTACTGAGCTTAAATAATTCCTCTCCCTCTCTGGTATTTATCCCTCTGATATATTTATAGAGAGCAATCATATCTCCCCTCAACCTTCTTTTAGTTAGGCTAAACAAGCCAAGCTCCTTGAGTCTCCTTTCATAAGACAAGTTTTCCATTCCTCGGATCATTCTAGTAGCCCTTCTCTGTACCTGTTCCAGTTTGAATTCATCCTTCTTAAACATGGGAGACCAGAACTGCACACAATATTCCAGATGAGGTCTCACCAGTGCCTTGTATAACGGTATTAAAACCTCCTTATCCCTACTGGAAATACCTCTCCTGATGCATCCCAAGACCACATTAGCTTTTTTCACAGCCATATCACATTGGCGGCTCATAGTCATCCTATGATCAACCAATACTCCAAGGTCCTTCTCCTCCTCTGATACTTCTAATTGATGCGTCCCCAGCTTATAACTAAAATTCTTGTTATTAATCCCTAAATGCATGACCTTACACTTCTCACTATTAAATTTCATCCTATTACTATTACTCCAGTTTACAAGGTCATCCAGATCCTCCTGTAGGATATTCCTGTCCTTCTCTAAATTGGCAATACCTCCTAGCTTTGTGTCATCCGCAAACTTTACTAGCACACTCCCACTTTTTGTGCCAAGATCAGTAATAAAAAGATTAAATAAGATTGGTCCCAAAACCGATCCCTGAGGAACTCCACTGGTAACCTCCCTCCAGCCTAACAGTTCACCTTTCAGTAGGACCTCCTGTAGTCTCCCCTTTTACCAATTCCTTATCCACCTTTCAATTTTCCTGTTGATCCCCATCTTATCCAATTTAACTAATAATTCCCCATGTGGCACGGTATCAAACGCCTTACTGAAATCTAGGTAAATTAGATCCACTGCATTTCCTTTGTCTAAAAAATCTGTTACTTTCTCAAAGAAGGAGATCAGGTTGGTTTGGCACGATCTACCTTTTGTAAAACCATGTTGTATTTTGTCCCAGTTACCATTGACTTCAATGTCCTTAACTACCTTCTCCTTCAAATTTTTTTCCAAGACCTTGCATACTACAGATGTCAAACTAACAGGCCTATAGTTACCTGGATCACTTTTTTTCCCTTTCTTAAAAATAGGAACTATGTTAGCAATTCTCAAATAATCCACATATTGAACTAGGACAGATGAACTAGGCAAGACAATATCTTTTAAATCCTCTGTGAGAATCTGGGAAAAAATAGTGGGGGATCCTGAAAACCCTTGGGGAAGACGTGTCCACGTTAGCTGCTGGCCCTTCCAGGTGAATGCAAACAAATATTGAGAATCGGGGTGCCAAGGGGAACTGAAAAATGCTGCACACAAATCCACGACAGTAAAACAAGTGGCCGACTGAGGAATCAGTGTTAGAATGGTGCTTGGATCAGGGACAACTGGATGGGGGGCTATAACATAACCATTTATAGCTGTAGATCCTGAACAAATCGATATACTGGACGCCCGTCCGGTCCCTGTTTAGGCTTCCTTACAGGAAGAATGGGAGTATTACAGGGCGAACTGCAGGGGACTAGAACCCCCTGAGTCAAATAGCTGTCAATAAGAAGTGAAATGTCCTCTTCTGCCTCCCTCGGCAAGGGGTATTTTTTTTATGGAGGGAGGCGGTCCGTCCCTTGTTTCCAGACTAACTGGAACGGCTGATTTAAGAAGGCCTACCTCGGTTGAATTCATGCTCCACAAACTGTGTGGAACACTGGACAATTCAGAGGGGACATCAGGAACAGGGGTAACCGATGCCATAAGAGAAGCAACAGCCAAGTCCGGGACAGACACGTGGAGCCCCTCGGGGGGGCAATATATGTGCGCCCCCAGTTTGCTCAGCACATCCCGCCCGAGAAGGTTCACGGGGCCCTCTGGCATTACAACAAATCTATGTGACAACTTTAAAGAACCATGCTCAACAGGGATAGGGTAGGATAGGGGAGCCGGGCAGAGATTTGTCCTCTATACCCTGTACCCAAACTTTGGTATCGGAAAGAGAGCCCGGAACAAAAGTTAAAGTGGAGAGGGTGGCCCCGGTATCTACTAAAAAAGGCACAAGCTGTTCCCCAACTTTTAGATAAATTTGCGACTGTAACCCCAAATCCCATTCCAACTCTCCCAAGGTTCCCAAAATCTCCGCCCCTAGTCACTGGGGGTCAACAAGGTCCTGGGGAGCGTTAGGGGGATACCACTGAGGGGCCTGAGGGGAGAGGGAAGAGTCACTTCTTGGTTGACCCTGCCAAGGAGCCCCTCTTGGAAGCAGGGGGCACTCCCTTTTCCAGTGTCCTGGTTGTTTACAATAATTACAGTTCCCATTTTTCATTCCCCCCCCCAGCCTTCACCTCTTCCTGTCCTGCGTCCCCGCCCCCTTCCTCTCATACTGCCGCGCCCCTGCCAAGGTTGGTTTCCGAAGGGAACCTGCAATACGGCCACCAACATACTTACTTCCTCCTTCTTTTGCTTTCGTTTCTCTCTAGGTTTCTCCTTGTCCCTGCCATTAAACACAAAAGTGGCCAGCCGAACCACCTCATGCAGGGGTTTTCCTGGCCAGTCGGGAACATGCTTAGAAAAATATTTTTTTATGTCTGAGGTTGCCTGATCAACATAAAAGGAGACCATCATAGGCCGGTTTTCCTCTGCCTCAGGGTTTATACCACCCCCATAGACACGAACCTGTTTGGACAACGGGGCCAAAAAGGCAGAGAGGTGCTCATTGAGCTCCTGCTGGCATTCGCGAATTTTAGACCAATTAGCTGTTTTACTGCCAACTTTGCATATAGCCTCTAAAAGGCCATTTTTACCGCCACTTTAACTGGCCATCCCTTTATTGCTATTGGGATTCTAATCGGGATCCGTCAGGGGCCACGGAGTTCGGGTATTATCTTCTCTGTCCCAACGCCGATTGGCATCCAGGATGGAATATTTTTCATCGGGGTTAAAGAGAGAATTACCTGAACATCTCCCCATGTAGGATTGAACGCGGTAAATACAGACCGAATAGTTTGCAGAACCTTTTCCGAATCGTCACGAAGCCGGGGCATCTGCTGTTGCCAAGTAACCAAATCATTCGGGCTGAAAGGCCGGTGGACACGGGGGAAAATTATCTGCTCATTGCCAGCCTGATCATGGCTCACAAGAGGTTGCTTGACAAGGGGAGCCTGCAGAGCAACGGGTGGGTCAATAGCAGGCCTATACAGGTCGGGGGGTGGCAAACAAGGAGGCAACAGACACAAATCAGAAAGCCGAGCATAAGCAGGAGGAGGGGCAGAAGCAGGCATAGCACAGAGCAGGGCTGGAGACCCCTGAGACAAATAAGAGAAGGAGGAAGAAAGAGGACATCCTTCGGCACGCGCATAAGCCCAGTTGTCCCATACATACCAATAATCCATCTGGGCTGAAGCTTTGTCTTCCAGCCTTTTCCTAAGTGCTGTTAATTTTTCCCCAGCAAAGGACCCATCCGGTGGCCATTCGAGAAGTGTTTGAGTTGTTAGTGCTGGGCACTCAACCTTGCACAAGATTACAGCTTTCTTTTAACCTAAACCATGGGTACCAAAAATATTCCTCCAATTCTCGAGAATTTCAGCCAAAGGGGTCCCTTTACTTACACTCTGCCCAGAACCCATAATGGGCTACAAAAAAGGACACCAAATGTGCCACCTTATCACCTAAGTGACGGCTCACACTCCCACTCCTCGGAGTTCTCAAAGGTGAACTCACCCTGTGCCGGCTGGGGCTGTCCGAGAGGAGGAGCGCGGTCTCGCCCGTCGGGGCGAACCTAGAGTCCCATCTGGGTCGCCACGAACTGTTGCGAATTATACCTGATAGGTCACGCGCAGTTCGAGTCTAGGCTGAGGCACACGAACAAAGTCCACAACTGCAGAGTTCCCAAAGACATTAAGTTTATTACACTCGAGCGTGGTGCCCCCCTGCTAGTCAGAAGGGGACCCCGAATGCAGGTTATACAAAGATTTTTTACCTTTTAGCAAACCATGTTGCCCTCGTGCATCGGAAACCTTAGCCAATAGACAAACCCTTTCCTTATCTACCACCTATTCTTGCAAGGTACATTCCCCATGCTAAACCATTACTTCAACTACACAGCATGGCCCTAAAGCAATGCATCAGTAACTTTTCTTATCAGGATGGGAGGCCCACAGCAAAAGGCCAGGAGGCAGGGAGTTAGGAACAGACAAAGAACAGAAACTGGGAGTCGAGACAGGCTGGAGACAAGGGGGGGAGTTTCCCAGGAATGCAGTATCTAAGGAACACTCCTCCTGGTACATGATGTGCTTGCTCTTAGACAATGGTGGGCCCCAAACCAAAATGGAGTCACATATGCTAACTTTTCCTTAACAATAGGGTGCTGTTAACGTGACCATCATTAATTTGCACCATGGTGTCTAGGAAGTGGACCTCCCGTGTAGATTGGTCCAGGCTGAGGTTGATGGTGGGGTGGAAGCTGTTGAAATTGTGGTGGAATTCTTCCAGGGTTTCCTTCCCATGGGTCTAGATGATGAATAGGTCATCAATGTAATGTAGGTAGAGAAGGGGCGTGAGTGGACAAGAGCTGAGGAAGCATTGTTCCAGGTCAGCCATAAAAATGTTGGCATATTGTGGGGCCATGCGGGTGCCCATAGTGGGACCACTCGTCTGGAGGTATATATTGTCACCAAATTTGAAATAATTGTGCGTGAAGATAAAGTCACAGAGCTCAGCAACCAGTTGTGCTGTGGCATCATCAGGGATACTGTTCCTGACAGCTTGTATTCCATCTGTGTGTGGGATGTTTGTGTAGAGGGCCTCTACATCCATGGTGGCTAGGATGGTGTTTTCTGAAAGATCACCAGTGCATTGTAGTTTTCTCAGGAAATCAGTGGCGTCACAGAGATAGCTGGGAGTGCTGGTGGCGTAGGGTCTGAATAGAGGGTCCACATATCTGGGCAGTCCTTCAGTGAGAGTGCCAATGCCTGAGATAATGGGGCATCCAGGGTTTCTGAGTTTCTGGATCTTGGGTAGTAGATAGAATAACCCCGGTCGGGGCTCTAAGGGTATGTTGATTTGTTCCTGGGTTAGTGTAGGGAGTGTCCTGAGTAGATGGTGCAGTTTCTTAGTGTATTCCTCCGTGGGATCTGAGGAAAGTGGCCTGTAGAATTTGGTATTGGAGAGTTGTCTGGCAGCCTCCTTTTGGTAGTCAGACCTGTTCATGATGACAACAGCACCGCCTTTATCAGCCTCATTGATTATAATGTCAGGGTTGTTTCTGAGGCTGTGGATGGCGTTGCGTTCTGCACGACTTGGATTATGAGGCAAGTGATGGTTTTTTCCACAATTTCTGCCTGTGCACGTCAGCGGAAGCACTCTATGTATAGGTCCAGACATGGACTCCACATGGACTCCTCCTGAGGGTCGAAATGACAGTCTGGACCTATACATAGAATGCTTCTGCCGACGGCAGTTCATTCACCTGCACGTCCACCAATGTCATCTACGCCATCATGTGCCAGCAATGCCCCTCTGCCATGTTAGTTGGCCAGACTGGACAGTCCCTACGTAAAAGGATAAATGGACACAAATCAGATGTTAGGAATGGCAATATACAGAAACCTGTAGGAGAACACTTCAACCTCCCTGGGCACACAGTAGCAGATTTCAAGGCAGCCATCCTGTAGCAAAAAAACTTCAGGACCAGACTTCAACGAGAAACTGCTGAACTTCAGTTCACTTGCAAATTGGACACCATCAGCCCAGGGTTAAACACAGACTGGGACTGGCTCGCCAACTGCAAAAGCAGTTTCTCCTCCCTTGGTGTTCACACCTCCACTGCTAGAAGAGGGCCTCATCCTCCCTGATTGCACTAACCTAGTTATCCCTAGCCTGATTCTTGCTGGCATATTTATACCTGCCTCTGGAAATTTCCACTACATGCATCTGACGACGTGGGGATTCACCCACCAACGCTTCTGCTCCAACACGTCTGTTAGTCTATAAGGTGCCACAGGACTCTTGGCCACATATAGCAATATTTCATAACCTCACATTTTCTTTGTTCGGTCTGTCCTGTAGTAGGTGACTTCTGGGTACTCTTCTGGCTCTGTCAATCTGTTTCTTCACTTCAGCAGGTGGGTATTGTAGTTGTAAGAATGCTCGTTCACCTGCACATCTACCAATGTGATAGATGCCATCATGTGCCAGCAATGCCCCTCTGCCATGTACATTGGTCAAACTGGACAGTCTCTATGTAAAAGAATAAATGGACACAAATCAGATGTCAAGAATTATAACATTCATAAACCAGTCGGAGAACACTTCAGTCTCTCTGGTCACTCGATTTCTGATCTAAAAGTGGCAATTCTTCAACAAAAAAACTTCGAAAACAGACTCCAACGAGAGACTGCTGAATTGGAATTAATTTGCAAATTGGATACAATTAACTTAGGCTTGAATAGAGACTGGGAGTGGTTGAGTCATTATACAAAGTAAAACTATTTCCCCTTGTTTATTCCTCCCCCCCTCCCCCCGTTCCTCAGAGGTTCTTGTTAACTCCTGGAAATGTGCTGGAAATGGCCCACCTTGATTATCACTTCAAAAGGTTTTCTCTCCCCCCACCCCACTCTCCTGCTGGTAATAGCTCATCTTAAGTGATCACTCTCCTTACAATGTGTATGATAAACACCCATTTTTTCATGGTCTGTGTGTATATAAATCTCCTCACTGTATTTTCCGCTTTATGCATCCGATGAAGTGAGCTGTAGCTCACGAAAGCTCATGCTCAAATAAATTGGTTAGTCTCTAAGGTGCCACAAGTCCTCCTTTTCTTTTTGCGAATACAGACTAACACGGCTGTTACTCTGAAAAGTGTGAATATGGGGGTTCCATAGTGCTACTTTGAGGTACAGAGTGTCACACAGGATACAAGTACAGCTCTGCTGCCCTTGATTAGTACAACAAGGATAACAACCCTCTCGTACCCCTGCCCCCAATAACAAAGTGACTTGTGATCCAGCACCAGCCAAAAGTCATCATTTGGGCAAAGCAGCTCCCTCATGCTGAGCACATAGGCAGGGTAGGTGTGTTCATGCAAACAAAGTTGGCTCCTGAAGTCCTCTTCCCCAGCTCACCACTAGATGTCAGGGGAGAGCTCATTCAGACCTTACATCGGCTAACGTGATTTTATGGCACATAAAGGGTAAGGGTTGCTTTATGGAAGGAAGGTGCCTTCCCATGAAACATGGAGTGTTTATAGCAATGGACAAAACAACTGTCGATAAGACATGGTATTTAATTAAAAACCCAAAGAGGCTCCAACAAGGACCCACAATAGCTTGTGTTTTCTTTTTCACATGTGTGCTTTGGATGCAAAATCCAACCGGGCACCAGGACAGATCAGTGAATATATAAATGGAGCTTCACCATTAACATTCTTAAGGTGCCACAAGTACTCCTATTCTTATCCAAAAGTTCTGTCTAGCTGTGGTGCGAAGTAAATGTTGTTAGCAAGTAAAAACCGATATGGTAGTGATATGAAAATGGGAAAAGAATAATTGTATTAAAACTAAGCAATTTGTATAAAAGATTGACATGCCCTTGATTAAAAACAAATCCAACAAATAGCTTAGGGTTACAGCTATTGAAAATGTTGTTTCACAATATTTAGTTGATTAACATGCCAAGTGTAAAATTTCACGAGTCTGCAGTCAGTGGGATTTGGTCAAAAATGGTTACAAGCTATTGAGAGCCATTATGGACAAATAAGGAAACTTTTAAAATTCACAGGCCTGCCAAGGTGGAGCAGCAATGAAACCGAAGGCAGCTGGGAGGAGTCGGCTCGGGAGCAGAGATTTTTGGACTGGTGGGTCGCTCTGAAAGCAAGGTGACCGAGAGACGCTGTGGGAACATGACCAAGCATTTCAACAGATACTAGCAGCAGAACTGCTTGCTCCATTACATGAACAAGGCTTTCAGCCAGAATTAGCATCCTAAGTATCATATTTTGTAAAGCAACAGATCAAAATACTATTAATAAAGAGCTTTTAAAGGTAGTGCCCCTCCCCCCCATCCACCCAGTTACCTCCTTCAGCACCGATCTCCTTACATGTTTTGATGGACAGGCTTGGGTTGTTCTGGATCCTGCTTCCCACTCAGCAGGACGTAACTTTTGTATTTTCTTCCCCTTTGAATTTATGTGGCAGGGCCTCCTCCCCCGTCACTACTTCCTGGCTGCATCACCCGGGCAGCTTGGGAGAAAAATTCTAAGCACAGGATAATCCCCACTTACTTGCCTGATAGTTGGACACGCCCCAGAAATAACACAAACACACACAATACATTCAACATAGTATATTAAACAAGAGATAAATATAACATTAGAGGGTAAAGCAGTATTCTCAGGGTCACCAGTACCCACGCTGATAAGACCCATAAATTTCCCATCACATGACCTGACATAGCAAATGTAAAATTAGTGTCCCGTGGCTATGCACACTTTGCAGGGGCCCTTGATGCCCTGTGACCACGATATCTTAAATGCACCAGCTGATGGGGTTCAGTAAAGCCCAAAAGACTCACAAGTAGGATAAGGTGATAAGTCCCTCCACAGGTTTAATAAGCAGCAGGTAATAAACCCCCAACCCCCTGAGTTGAAGACATAGTTCCGGGACTAGGGGTCCCCAAACAATTTCCCTGAAGGTGAAAATTGTATTTATGGGTCAAGCATCATAAAGTGCCGCAACTTCCCAAACGCAGAATGATTGAGATGCCGCCCGGTGGGGTGGGAGGGAAGAGAATGGAAACTGGGGGATCTTGTAGAGGGGGCTGGGAGCTCTGAGGGACAGGGGTGATTGGAGGGTGGGGAACAGCACAGGGTGGAAGTTCAACAGAGGTGCCCCCCACCCTGTAAACTCAGTTATTTTGCCCTTATCCACAGCCAATCCCCACCCCCAGCACCTCCTCTTCACCAGGGGTGTTCCATGTGGTCTCAGCCCAAACTGATGGCCGTGGTACAGCCAGCTCTGCATCTGGTCACTCTGCATCTGGGAGAGAAAGTGCCGTGGTCGAGGTGTTTCCTGCTTAGCTGTGGCTGAAGCAGAGTCGAGGGTCTGTGGCTATGTCTGCACTGGGCGATACGGCCCCATATGGCCCCCTGCAGGGGAAGCCCGAGCAGGAATGGATTCATCTGGAGACCCTGGCTCACTCCTGCCCCCCTGCAGTGAGGGTGTGTGTGCATGTGGGGTGGGGAGGAGGATCTGATATACAAACCCCACACTGGGACAGAAGGGTTAAAAGACTATATTGGGCCCAGCTAGGCCCGCCCCTCCAGCGCAGCAGAGCAAGCTGCAACTGGAGGAAGGGTTGAAAAGGGAGCAGCCCAGCTCAGAAGGGGGAGGTTGGGGAGGAGCAGACCTACCCTGCAGGCTCCTGCAAAAGGAGTCAGAGAAGCCTGGCTGAGACACCGGGGACTGTGTGTTGAGCCCGGTTGGGGCTGAGGTTTGGTTTCCCTTTTATATTGTCTTTTTCCTTGTCCGGGGCTGGAAGTGGAGAGAGCAGTGATGGGAAGTGATGCAGGGAGGGTAATGCAGAGGGTCCACAACCCCCACCCTGCCCAAGGGGTCAATGCTGCTGACTCTCTAAAGGCCCTGGGTTGGAGCCTGGAGGATTGAGTGGGTTGGGGCTCAACTAGCATGACTCTCCGTGATGGGTGGGGTCACAGAAACCCCCTTGGGGCTGCCAACTGATGTGCCAAGACTACGTCTGCCCCTGCTTTCCCTGCCAGCTGGGACTCCAGCACCCTGTCTCGCTGAGCCAGACACTCCCGTCTGCTCCAGCACAGACCCAGGGTCTGAACCACGAGCCCCAAAGCTGCAGGCTTAACTGAAAGCAATTTAAGAAGTGTTCCTGGCTTTAACACTCAGATGCCCAACTCCCAATGGGGTGTAAACCCAAATAAATCCGGGTAAACTCATATATTCTTCACCCTCTATAACACTGATAGAGAGATATGCACAGCTGTTCCCCCCCTCCAAGTATTAATACATACTCTGGGTTAATTAATAAGTTAAAAATGATTTTATTAAATACAGAAAGTAGGGATTTAAGTGGTTTCAAGTAGTAACAGACAGAACAAAGTGAATTGCCAAGCAAAATAAAATAGAACACGCAAATCTAAGCCTAATACAGTAATAAAACTGAAAACAGATAAAATCTCACCCTCAGAGATGTTTCAATAGGTTTCTTTCACAGACTGGACGCCTTCCTAGTCTGGGCACCATCCTTTCCCCTGGTACAGCCTTTGTTCCAGCTCAGGTGGTAGCTAGGGGATTCCTCATGATGGCTGCTTCCTTTGTTCTGTTCCACCCACTTATATAGCTTTTGCATAAGGCAGGAACCCTTTGTCCCTCTGGGTTCCCACCCCTCCTTCTCAGTGGAAAAACACCAGGTTAAAGATGGGTTCAAGTTCAGGTGACATGGTCACATGTCCTGTGAGACCCCCAGCCTTCCTTCCTCCCAGCCAGACTCACAGCAAGGCCTGCCTGCAACCAGAGCCATCCACAGTCAGTTGTCCTGGTTGATGGGAGCCAGCAAGATTCCAAGCCACCATTAATAATTACAATAGGCCATCAGAGTTATATTTCATATTTCTAGTTTCAGATACAAAAGTGATACCTTTATACAAACAGGATGACCACACTCAGTAGATTATAAGCTTTGTAACAATACCTCACAAGAGACCTTTTGCATGAAGCATATTTTAGTTACAATATATTCACACTCATCAACATACTTTCATAAAACAATATAGAGTGCAACATCACATTCTCCCCCAGGTGACTGGATGCTAACCATTCGGCCACCCAGCCCACCAAGGACCCTACTACAGGGGGCAGTGGGGATCACATCGGTGGGTGGCTTCCCACCGCCACAACCCCTGTGTCCCTCCAGGGCTCAGCATGGAGCCCCTGGGATCTCATGCTAAGCAGGGCCAGGCTGGTTTGGGACTTGGCTGGGAGACCAAGTGCTGCAGGGTGGGGGCTCACCAGGGGTCTCTCTCCCCTGCCTGTTAATGTTGTCACCAGGGACCCAGCGCAGTGCTAGGGGGCTCTGTGCTGCAGGGAGCCCGGTGGGGACTCAAGAGGGGGAGTCGTGCTGCACCACTCACCTGGCCTCATCCTCAGGAACCAGCCCAGAGCCCCGACTCCCAGCACAGTGAGGATGCAGCTGTTAGGATATAGATATTCAGGCCTGTTGGTAAAGGCCTGTACTCGAAGAATTTAGGTGTATTCTTATCACTTGGCTAGTTAGAGGTATAAAAGAAAGAATCAAAATCACTGTCTGCCAGTGTAAGGTCCTTCTCTTACTGTGACAGTCTAAGGCCCTGTGCTTAGGCTAAGGCCTTTGGCTAAGCAGCAGAGGCAGCCATAAGCTGGGAAGCGACTGGTCACCTGCTCACATTCCAAACTAGTCACACTGAAAGAAGGTGCTATTGGGCTGTTAGGATACAATCCTGTCCTGATAGTGCCCATCGCCTCCAGAGAAAGGGAAGTGCCTAGAAAATGACAGGTTTCAGAGGAACAGCCGTGTTAGTCCGTATTCGCAAAAAGAAAAGGAGGACTTGTGGCACCTTAGAGACTAACCAATTTATTTGAGCATAAGCATGAAGTGAGCTGTAGCTCACGAAAGCTTATGCTCAAATAAATTGGTTAGTCTCTAAGGTGCCACAAGTCCTCCTTTTCTTTTTGCCTAGAAAATGTAAAAGGAAACTTAGTTTGATAGCATCCTGTCTGACAAGAACTCACTTATCAGTAGCTGGGATGTGAAATCCTCATTTCTGTGTTTGTTGTATCACTGTAGTCCCCATTTCCCTATTGTTTGTCTGTATAATCTCTGTCTGGTTCTGTGATTGTTCCTGTCTGCTGTATAATTAATTTTGCTGGGTGTAAACTAATTAAGGTGGTGGGATATAATTGGTTACATAATCATGTTACAATATGTTAGGATTGGTTAGTTAAATTTCAGAAAAATGATTGGTTAAGGTATAGCTAAGCTGAACTCAAGATTTACTATATAGTCTGCAGTCAATCAGAAAGTGAGGGGGTGAGTGTGTGGGTGGGGGAGATGGGAACAGGGAATGGGGGTGGGGAATTGGAATCGTGTTTTGCTAAAGGGGGAAATGGGAACAGGGAATGGGGGTAAGGAAGTTGGAATCATGTTCGGCTAAGGGCAGGAATGGGAACAGGGACACAGGTGTAAGGCTCTGTGGTGTCAGAGCTGGGAAGGGGGACACTAAGGAAGGAAACTAGAATCATGCTTGCTGGAAGTTCACTCCAATAAACATCGAATTGTTTGCACCTTTGGACTTCAGGGATTGTTGCTCTCTGTTCATGCAAGAAGGACCAGGGAAGTAAGTGGGTGAAGGAATAAGCCCCCTAACAGCAGCCAGCAACAATCGCCAGGATAGCAGCCTGGCCTATGGCTTGGGAATCTAGAAGTGCCCCGAGAGAGACGAAGCCCTGGGTCACCCGAAGCCCTTGTGCCCTTCACCTCTCCTGGGGCCTCCCGGCTCCCCCTCCTGCTCTCTGCCCAATAAACCTGAGCTAGCATCCTGCCTCCCGCAGCCCGTCTGCCCCTCCCAGCCACCCCCTGTGGGTCTTCCCTGCAGCTAGACACCCGCTTCTCTGCCTCCCTTCCCTGTCTGAGCCCCCACAAAACCCCTCTCTGTTTCCCGTCTCCTCTGAGCCCCCAGAACCCCTGCTCTCTGGTTTCCCCTCCCCTCTGAGCCCCCAGTATGCCCCTCTGCCTGCCCCTCTCCTCTGAGCCAGCCAAAACACATCTCCACCTCCTCTTGCCCCCTAGTACCTCTCTCTGTCTACTAAACCCTGGTGCCCCTCAAAACTGCCCCTCTGCATTTCCCAACTCCCTCTTCCCCCCACCCCTTGTGTCCATCTCCTCCATATCTCTCCCCTCAGTGTGAGGCCCCCCATTCCCAGTATCTTCCCACTGCTCCTCCCTGCTCTGCGCCCCCAGTACTCACCCCAGGTCACCCTCAGAGGGGCATCCCCCAGGCTGCTGTGTCTCACCACAAACACGTGCTCCGCAGGACCAACCCCCTCCTGCCCCTGCTCAATGGACACCTGGATTTGGAAGGTGCGGTCCTCATTCAGCTGGATGCTGCTGGTCAACTGCTTCCCTAGGGTCACCTGGTCCCGCTGCTCCCAGGTCACAGTGATGGAGCAGGGAAAGAACCCCGTCACGTGGCGGATGAGCTGATCGGTCCCAAGTCCCTGGGACGAGGGCCAGATGCACTGTGGACTGGGCTCAGGGGACGGTGAGAAAGGGTTATTAGTCACAGGGAATGGGACAGCTCGGGGGTGTGGGTTGGGATTGAGAGGCACCAGCAGATCTGGGAGGTAGCCCAGGCCTGGGACTGCAGGGGGCTGCGGGTTGGGATTAAGGGGCATAGGCACACCTTTGGGATTGGGAGAGAGGCCAGGGCTGGGAAAGCAGGGAGTTGTGGGTCAGGTCTGAGTGCCACAAGCAGAGCTGGGGAGGGAGCCCACGGCTGGGATAGCAGGGGCTATAGGCCAGGAGTAAGGTGCACCGGCAGAACTGTCCCAGTGCCCCACCCCCTCCGCAATCCTCCAGACCCCACTCCTCTCCCAGAGCTGGGGAAAGAACTGAGGAGATCTTCCTCCCAGCCCCCCTGCTCCAACCCACCAGATCCCACTCCCCTCCTACAGCCAGAGATAGAACCCAAGAGTCCTGGATCCAAACTCCACTTTTAACCGCTATGTATCCCCCCTGGTGTACCCTCCCGCAGCTCCCTCCTACCCAGTCACCTGCTCATCACCTTCCTGAGCCAATCTGAGTGCTGGGGTCTGGGGACTCACCTGCCTTTGGGGAGCTGGCATTTATCTCTCACTCCAGGCCCTGGTCCTCGGTCTCCAACCAGGAGTCCCAGGCCAGGCACTCAAAGCTACCTGCTCTCCAGAACTGGTGGGTCTCCTGGTCATGCAGGATGTCACAAGTTCAGGGAGCCAGCCTGCCAGTGTTGTTGTCATAGGCTGAGTGCACCAGGTCATTCGCCCTCATCACATGAAGCCATCTGGGAAGGCCGCTTGTGGGGAGATGAGTTGGAGATAGGACACACAGTGAACCCCTGTAGGAAAAAGAGACTGGGATGGGAGTGAGATCCAGACATCTGGGACAGCGACCCGAGGGGGCCCTGCAGCACCCAGCCCTGGGGAAAGACACTGGGATGGGGAATGGGACCCAGGTGTCCAGGAAAACTGGGGTCACTTACCAGCCATGGTGACAGGGGAGAGAGATAGGAGCCAGAAGGAGACCAAGGCAGGTGTGGCCCAAAGAGCCATTTCCCTGGAGGGGAGAGAATGGCAGCTCTATGGAGTGGGGTCTGGGGCTAGGACCCAGAGAGCTGAAGAGGGCACAGCTGCCCCTCCCTGCACTGAGCTCTCTGCTGCTCTGACAGGTGACACCTGAGAGGAAACCCAGCCAGACCCACAAGCTTAGCAAAGTTCAATAAAGACAAATCAGCTGTCCCTTTCCAGTCCTGCTCACTGCTTCCCAGGAAGCCTCGCTCCCCACCAGCACAATAAAGCGAGCTGTAGCTCACGAAAGCTTATGCTCAAATAAATTCTCTAAGATGCCACCAGTACTCCTTTTCTTTTTGCGAATACAGACTAACACGGCTGCTCCTCTGAAACCAATAAAGATTGAATAACTCCTGTAGCTTGTTCCAATTGACTCTGTTACAACATGTGATTATTTTATGGGGAAGTTTTCTGTGAGCACAGAAAACCACTCCTCAGCCATTCCCCACAACAGCTGTTATAATTGGTAGGGACTATCCAGAGACATGGGACTTTGGGGGTGGTTGGGGACGGAGAGGATGGAGGGCACAGATATAGGGAGAAGGGTTGTGGCTGTGGATGGGGGTCACCAATGAGGACAGGGGGTTGGGAAGCCTTGGATCGGTTATGTGTGAAACTCTGTGTTTTACTCGGCAGGTGGAAGAACCTACGTCCTGATCTCGAGGCACATTGATGCAGTGCTTCCAAAGCCGCACAATGTGGAGGTCTGGAGCTGAGAATGCACGCACCTTGACTGCTGTGGGGAAAGAAATGCGTGCGCTGATTAGGGTAGCTAATGTGTATTGTGGCCAATTCCTGGGTCACGAGGTAGCAGAAGCTTGCAGGAGAGGGAGGATTGGCTCATGAAAGGGGGATTCCTGACAACAGGCTGATCTGCGTGGACCAAGCTGGCCTGCTTTGGCATCATGTTTTGCTTGCCCTGCAGCATCTTAAACTGTGAGTTAAGAGGCTGTGATCTATCAGACACTGTGGTGTTATCCAGGAGCGCTGGAAGCTTCCTAAAACCGGGGAGTCCACTAGTGCCTGAACCGTGGCCCTGCCCCCGTGTCAGCCCTTCCCCCCCGAGGCCCTGCCCCTGCGCCACTCTTTTTAAAAGTGATGGGGCTATGCTCCCTGGCTCCCCCGTTCTGGCATTGCTGGTGTGATCTCGGCCTAATTCCTGGTACTCACCTCACAGAATGTGAGAGCAGATGCGGACGGCGTCAGGGATCGGGGTCCAGGAACTGGGATAGTTTTCCCTGATTTGTCTGAGCCTCTCAATCACTGCAACAGTGACAACACGAAAGCTGTTAATCAGTGTTGGAAGAACGTTAATCAGGAAATCAAAGTGTTCATGGCTGACCACTTGCTGCACAGAACTAAGAAGAGCTCTGACACACCCCTGTTGCTTGGAGATGGAGTATGTCTATTGGGCAGGGATCTTTCTCCCAAACATAAAACTCTCTGTGTTTTGGAACAAACCCGGTCTCTGATTTCTCTTGCCACCCCTGCCACAAACTCCACCCATTGTGACACATGACCAGGAACACCAGGCCACTGTCACACAGTTGTCCTTCACTTCAGGCAATGCGAGTGAGTCAGGTTATAGGAGTGGGGAAGATTTCGGGGAGAAGCATTCCCTGAATGCGCTGATGGGTGGGGAGCTGGGTACAGTAGTAGCAAGGGGGCCAGGTTACAGTGAAAAGATCAGGGGCATGGCTGGGGAGGTATGCAGAAACAGGGCTTGTGGGGCCCAGCTGATGTATGTGGGGATGGCTGGCTCAGTATGCAAATTGCAAGGCATGATATGTACAACAGTTTAGTTGATCGCTAACTCCTACCAACAAGATCTCTTCTCCTGTTCAAAAAAACTAGGATGTTCAATGGCAAAACAAAACAAAAATGTTAATGCCAAATGAAGGTCACTTGGTGGTATTGTCGTCGACTTCCAGAATGGTGAGATGAGCAAAACTCAAACATCTGGAAACCAGGAAAGGCCCAAGGTATGGTTGCACCACGCCACCGTCCCTCTATCCTCTTTGTGCAATGCCTCAATACACACAAACACAATACTCTCACTGGCCTTGGAACTAACAGATCCAGGAGGTTTAAGATCCTGGCTTTCATTCACACGTTTAGCTAATTCCCAGAACGAATACCACATGTGGGCAATTGAAGAATGATGTCACAACCTTTTACATAGAGAATTAGTAAGATCAAACTCTGTAGGCTTCTTCACACACTGCAGGATGCCCCATGTAGATGCAAAGACTGGATTTTTCCTTAAGAGTGTCAGTAGCCTCTTAAAATATGAAAAAGAAGAGAGGGAACCAAATGGCATAGCTAAGCTTTTTTCCACCTCAAACAAGGTCGGTGGGTACCCCAAGCTAATGGAGGGATAGCTCAGTGCTTTGAGCATTGGCCTGCTAAACCCAGGGTTGTGAGTTCAGTCCTTGAGGGGGCAATTTAAGGATCTGGGGCAAAAATTGGGGATTGGTCCTGCTCTGAGCAGGGGGTTGGACTAGATGACCTCTAGAAGTCCCTTCCAACCCTGAGATTCTATGATTCTAAGGCACTGTGATAAAAATGGTAAACGGGGGTGCATCATTCTTTTGGGTGCCAAAGGACTGAGATTTCTCTGGGGATCCCATTATCAGGGACTGGTGGTGGTAGGCAGCTGCTAAGCAGCTAGTACAAGCAAGAGCCCTTCTCTCTGGAGGCAAAGGGTAACAGAGTAACTAGGTGATACACCTTGCTTAGTACCCTGAGAACCATCATACCCTTCTGGCCTTATGATGCACAAATATTTCCCCCCTTTGTCTCCACAGAAACCCCAACTCCCAGGCCTTTCCTGGCTCCCTCCTGATTTCCTTCTTTTGTTTCCATTTTTACCCATCTGTAGATCCCAGATCAAGGAGAAAACCAAGAAAGTTCAATACCAACAACTTGATGAACAGTGAAAATTTTATTCTTTATTCAGGCTCGACAAATTCTCTGCATTCTGGCAGCAGATTCAATCCCCCAGAAAATCCCAAAGCAGAACTGAGGCTGCAGGTCATAACGAGAGAAGACTCAGAGAAGATGTAATAAAGTCCTCTGCTTTGGTAACGAGATTTGGAGAGAAGCTGGGGAACGGGAAGCACATGAGCCGGTTTTGCAAGCTGGGAGGAGGGCACTGAGAAGTGGTAAGCATGGGTTGGAAGGGACTGAATTGATCCCACTGATTTTCAGGAGACCAATGCAAGACTCAACCCAAGAAGCTCTCACTCCTGCAGACACCCACGATGTTCATGAAAAACCCAGTTTGCACCTTCAGGCACCTAAATACCTTGACAAAGCTGGCCCCATGTCCACTACATTTAGAGGAACTATACAAGATTGTGTCTGGGTTTTTTGACACTGATTGTTGCCCCCAGAAGTGATAGGGTTTGTCTGGCAGAAGAAGGAAAATTAATATGTGTGTGACTTGGAAACATTAAAATAAATTGTTTTTAAAAAGGAGGGGACACAATTAATAGGCCGGGTTAATGCAAAAATACAAGGTTTGGAATTTTCAGAGTGACAGCCGTGTTAGTCTGTATTCGCAAAAAGAAAAGGAGGACTTGGGGCACCTTAGAGACTAACCAATTTATTTGAGCATGAGCTTTCGTGGGCTACAGCTCACTTCATCCGAAGTGTTTGGAATGACTAACACATTAAGAGCCTCAGATAAGCAAAGAATGACAGAATGTTCATGCACCAGCGCCATCTACTGGATAGTGCTGGAAGCAGCAGAGAAAGTAATAGACGAAATCCGGGAGCTGTTGGCAAGTAATCCTCTTATTCTCTATTGGACCTTAGACACCATCCTCCAACAAACAGGGTATATCAACTGGCATCAGCATGCTGGACCTCAGAGTTTTGCTGAGCCTACCAGTGAAGCTGGAGAACTTAGAAGTGCTGCCAGACACTTGGACAAACCATGTGTCCTGCTCTCGCCTATCCCGGGCTTATCAGGCTGAGAAAAGACGGTGAGACTTCCTTTCAGAGACTGTGTTTCTTTAATCCCAGTATCTGGAAGTTCCCCTGTTGCACCTGCACTTTCTAGCAAGACCTCAAGGAAAAACATCTTGGATTTTTCATAGACTCATAGGACCATAGGGTGAGAAGGGACCACAAGGGTCAGGTAGTCTAACCCCCTGCAAGATACAGGATTTTTTGTATCTAAACCATTTTAACTAAGCAATGTCATATGCCTGTTTCTCCTTTATCCATCCAACTCAATAGCATAAGAGAACCTCTAACAATAACTTTAAGCAACTGCTTTTGATAGTTTAAACTCTTTCAAACCTCCACATTAGAAAGAGCAGGGACCAGGTTAGTAGGATGCCTTCAGACAAAGTGCATCAGAGAATTACTTAAAGTGTGACAAATGTAGTTGAGATATTGAAGAACTGATTGTTATAAATAAATGTAGTAAGAAATCTGACTGTGTGATTTGTATGGTACAGGTGATAGGCCTCAACACTGGTCTATCTACATCCATTGAGTGCCAGACTGCGTGTGTAATCTGGGTTCAGTACATTCCTAGGACATTTTCTGTATCTAATCTTTGATCTATAAAGTTGATGATTATATGCCTTGTTGACTGCAGCAGTACTGTCCAGGGTAAAAGCAGACCTGAGTAGAGCTTAGCATTAAAATGAGAAAGCTCACACTCCCTGGACTCAATAATAAGGAGTTATCCTAATTAAATTTCCTAAAAACAAGGATGGAAAATCCAGTTTGATAGATTTCAGCTTTCAGATCTACTCTGGCACCTTGGCAAATCCATACTCTTTACCCCCCACCCGCCCCCTTCTCACTTAAAAGAGTGCACAGGGTTCTCTTGTTTCTACTGACATGGGGGAAGCCCAAAGCAAATTCAAGGCTGTGAGTAATAGTAATAGTAGGAGAGAGAAGACGCCATTCAATCACCTACACTACCGATGAGATTTGGAAGGAAGTTTGGGAACTGCTGCGAAGGAGGTGGATGAAGGAGAATGGAAAAAGCAGAAGTGGCTGGGGGAGAAGTTTGGTCCGGCCGTGTGTCCTCATCATTAAAGCCATTAGAAACATTGTTATTGAGAGGAAATTGGATTCTTTTTTCGCAAAAGGAAAATATTCCCAGAAAGCATCTTCTTCCCTCGAAAACTGTCAAATTTTTCTTTACAAAACCTGAAAATGTTTGACTAGCAATAAACCAGTTTTGTTTTCAGGAAATATTTTTGTTTGTTTTGGCAGCTACCGACAGACAGAGGATCTAAAAAGGGGGATGGTATCAAGTTCCAGGGACTGCACCCCGCATGCCAGGGTGGGGATTACTACATGAGTGACAAGATGAACCCCCCCACCCCAACATCTACATCATCGAGGGCGAATCCTACCGGGTTGTGAAGGACTTGAGCACAGATGCTGAGTCCAAGGTCTGTGAGCGGGGACCACTACATGCACTATGATTTCTTTTTCTGCATCATCTTCCTAGAGCGGGGGGTTATGTGCCATGTCTTTGACATGAGCACAGATGAAAATGGGTTCGACACTCCCCTTCGGCCTGAATGCTGCAAGGGGCTCTATTACTTTGACTTCAGCGTCTTCCCAACCCTGACCAAGGTGTTCAGAAATGGGGGGACTCAGTTCCACCAGTACAATGACATGAGCTCCACCGATTCAGTCTCCTTCTCCATCCACCCCAACGTGCTGAACTTCTTGCCCAGGGGGGGCTGACTCTCACAACAGGCATCTCAACCGGTGCCTGGAAGTGCATCAAGAACCGAAGGACTCCGAATCTCCCATCACCTGGTCAGACAAGGTCACCCGCAAGGTGGGCTATGCCAAGCACCATATGTCCCGCATCAAGCACAGCTGGAGGATCTCTGCTGAGATGTCCCTCAGGGCTCAAGCTCAGCACCCAGGTCCAGTTCTCCTTCAAGCCCGAGTACAGTGGAAGAAGCGTCTGCATGGAGCAGGAGGACTGGAATGAAGCCCAGGAAGAAGAGGAGTCAGCCCAGGTGACCCTGGAGCCCAAAAAGAACCTGTACATCCGGCAGTACCGCCTCAGCATAGGGCACAAGCCCATCTTGTTCTGCAGGGTTGTCCAGTTCACAGAAGAAAACCATCGGCTCCAGTCCCCTAAACGTCCGGGAGGATGGAGAATGCCCTCACTCACTTTCACCAGGCACTGGAAGGGGGTTGGAGTGCAGGAAGGGGTGCAGGCTCTGGACTGGGGCCGAGGGTTTTGGAATGGAGGAGGGGGCTCTGGGCTGAGCCTGGGGCAGGGGGTTGGGATGCAGGAGGGGGTGCGGGGTGCAGGCTCTGGGAGGGAGTTTGGGTGCCGGAGGGGGCTCAGGGCTAGGGCAGGGCGTCGGGGTGCAGCAAGGGGTTTGGAGTGCTGGTTCCAGGACAGGGCTGGGGCAAGGGGGTGGGGTGTGCCTTAGGAGATAGGGAGACTGCCTTAGCTCTGCTGTGCTGCTGGACTTTTAGCAGCCCAAAATCTCCCGGTTTGGCTTCAGTACCCTCCGGGAGATAGAGCCCAATCCCAGGAGACTCCTGACAAAACCGGGAGGATTGGCAACCCTGCACCTGCCCCATACTGAAGAGAAAGATGACCCTCTACCTCAGATACCTGCCAATCTGACGTGCGGGGGGGATTCCTTCCCCACCTCGATTCTGATGATCAATTGGATCCTGAGCATGCCAGCCCAAGCACCAACCAGGCAGCTCAGAGCTGTGACCCACTCTGTCCTGTCTCCAGGTGTGGACTATCTCTGATCACTACACTTCAGAGGAAAGTGAAAAAAAATCCCAGGGAGCCAATGGGGTATCGAGGTAACCCGTCCTGCCTGACCCCTGCAGGGGAAGCCCGGAAGCATGAGATTAGATGGTAATAATAGTCTTTATACAGGGCTGCAAGTGTTATGAGCATGTTGAGCTGCACTGGTTTAGTTCCTTACCTTCAATCCCCCCAGTTCATCAAGAGGGCAAAGGCCTCCTGTCCCATTCCCACCTCCCTGAGTCACCCATCCCCCTGCACTGGGGCTGGATCGGAGCCAGATCCCCCTCGAGGAGAAAGGCCCCATGACACAGTCACTGACCCTCTCCCAGATGGCAGAACCTTCAGCCCTAATCGGTTATGTCCTGTTTTCCTCCCTGGAAACACACAAAGTGTTGCAAGCACAGGACGGCCTGATAGCAGGTGGCTGCAATACAGGCCATGCAGATAAGAGTCTGGCAGGGATCCCACCCTCTGGTGAAGCAGCCATGGCCCCTATCAGAGAGCAGGGCTTGGGGGAACAGAATTGGGGACCCCTTAACACGGAGAAGGGGCTCGATTGGCCCACAGGGGCAGGGTGAGGGGGTGGAAGCCAGAGTGGGAGATGGGGAGGGAACACTCAGGGGAAAAGGGAGGCATAGTATGAGGGAGGAAGGATGAGCCTGGTGAGAAGGCGGAGTCAGTGGAAAGGGGGAGGAGCCACTGGAGAGGAAGCAAACAGATGTTATACTTACAAGAAGCACACGGGATTTTTATAGGGGAGAAGGCAGCACGCCGCATTTATTGAGAATACGACAGTTAGCAGATGCTTTTTAATTACATACACATACATATTAGGCATACAGCCCCGCCAGTCTAGAGTCTGGATCAATCTAGTGGCCAGCCAGATAGATCACAGAGGGGAGCCGGGCTCTGTCGGTTGCAATTCGATGCTTTTGGAGTGGCGGCAAGACAAACCCAAAGTCCCATGGCCAAGCAGCCTGCTCTTATGGAGTCTTCTTTTGCCGTTGAAGTTTAAGAATTTTGCTGTGTCAGTTTCTGACCGGTTACTTTTTAATTGGTGTTATTTTTTGATGTTAACATTCCAAAACACCTTGGAGGGGGTTATTTTGGTTTGGTTTTGATGCAGTTAATTGTTTTGTTTCTAGTGGTGCCAGCCTTTACCTCAGGGTATTAATTTGCCCTTCTTTCATTA
Source organism: Lepidochelys kempii (assembly GCF_965140285.1). Taxonomy (NCBI): domain Eukaryota; kingdom Metazoa; phylum Chordata; order Testudines; family Cheloniidae; genus Lepidochelys; species Lepidochelys kempii. Next base: position 37,579,690 of record NC_136392.1, read on the forward strand.
TGGATGTGGGCTGATGGCGTTGGGAAGGGTTTTTTTTTTTTTTTGATTATTTGGCTATAACAACGGCCTTTACACCTTTCTTTTTGATGCATACATTTTTTATTTACATAAACCATTTTTTACAGAGACCTTTAAAGGTATCCAGTAGTTTGTAAATTAAACCTGACTACATTTTGTGATTAAAACAGTTCACATTGTGGCCTGGGCTTTTCAAAAAAAATTATTTTTTTTAACGTAGACACAATACAAGATTCTGTTTTTTACTTACTAAACCTTAAAACAAAGAAATGTATATTTAACGAGAGTGGCTAATTTATATAATACACATAGGAAACCAAAGTAGACATTACAACTTATTTTAAAACAAAAGGGCGACCATAATTAGTTATAAGGATTGTTTTGGTCGGTTTTTGCCTTAACATTAGTACAGACACTGGCAGTCTGTCAGATGCGTTTTTAACCAGTGTTCCAGAGGGTCTTTCCTTTCTGCTGTTCAAAAAGGGTGGCTGGCAGGATGATTAAACTATACATTAATTCTTATAGTACAAATATAAAATTTTACTTCTACACAGACCCCGTCAGCGTTTACATCCAGAGAATTGCAGGGCTGGTTTTGCTCTTCTCTAAGGTCCCATCCATCTCGGTACAGCCCAGGAACTCGCTCCTGGCCCCAAGCGGAGCTGTCATCAGCTGAGAGGAACTACCAGGTGGGAGTGTCAGCTGGAACTTTGGGGCGGGGGGACCCCAGGGCTGGGCTAGCAGGGGGCTGTGTGTTGGGACTGAGGGGCAACGGCAGAGCTGGTGGCGAGGACTGAGCCCAGGGCTAGGATAGCTGGGGGGTTGCGGGTCGGGAGTGAGGGAACTTTGGTGCGTTGTTTTCCTCTGAGCTCCATTCAGGGACTCCTGGCTGGGCACAGAGTTAGTCCTTGGGATCCTGTCGATATTTCCTCCCCTCTTTATCTCCACGCAGGGCAGCCCTTTGCACTTATGGGGTGAGATGGAGGAGACATGGCCCAGATGGATAGATCCATGGTGGAAAGTGGGAGCCCGTGTGAGGTGGGATCCTCATGGGGCAGGACGCTGGGCTTTCCCCTTCCTCAGGATTGCGCCACCCCCTGGAGATTGGTCTGCAGGGCACATCTAGGAGACTTCATTGCAGACAGGTGCCTGGTTGCTCTTGGACCTGGGGATCTTCAAGCATCAAAGGTTCACAAAGGATGAGATGAGCTATCATCCTGCCCTCACTTCTCCTCGTCTCAGGGCTGGACACCTGCGATGGACCATTGGTCCCTCACAATGACGCCCCAGGCACCGACATCTTCGATAATCAAAAGGGCTTCTTTATCATCTGCTCCGACCTGGATTGCTACCTGCGGACAGACAATCAAAAGAGCGGGACTGGTATAGAGATCGGGAGACTGCACCCTGCGTGACAGGATGGGGATCTCTACGGGAGTGACAAGACGATTCCCCCCAACATCTACATCATCAAGGGCGACTCCTACCAGGTGGTAAAGGACTTCAGCACAGATGCTGAGGCCAAGGTCCATAAGCTGCATCCCAACTGCTGTGGCGGGGACCATGCACTGTGCTTCCGGGTTCCACATCATCTTCCGAGAGCTGCGTGTCGTGTGCTCTGCCCTTGACGTGGGCACAGATGAACATGGGATGGATGCTCCCCTACCACTTCTTTCCAACAGTACTGAAGGTGGATGAGAAATGGTGGGTGGAGCTCATGTTCATATACATGTACTACTGAGCCCACCAACAGATCTCCTTCTCCATCCACCCCAACGTGCTGACCTTCTTCCCCGGGGGGCTGACCCTCCCCAAGGGCACCTCAACCAGCAGCTGGGAGTGTATCAATGGGATCAAATCAGCCCCTTCAAATCCATACTTATCGCTTCCCAGTGCCCTCCTCCCAGCTCGCAAACCCTGCTCATCCACTTCCCCTCCCCCAGCTTCTCTGCAAATCGCGTCACCAGGGCAGATGATTTCATTTCATGAGTCTTCTCTCATTATAACCCGCAGCCTGAATTCTGCTTTGGGATAATTCCAGGGTCGAATCTGCTGCAGAAGCACAAAGAATTTGTCCAGCATTCACCAGGCTGTTGGGGTTGACTTTCCTTGGTCTTCTCCTTGGTTTGGGGGTCTGTAGAAGGGTAAAAAACAAGAAAGCATGAGGGAGCCGGGATGGTAATAATTGTCTTCATATGGGGCTGCAAGTGCTAGGAGCATGTTGAGCTGCATCCCTGACCCATTCATGTAGAGGGGAAAGGCCCCGTGTCCCGTTCTCGCCTCCCTGAGTCCCCAACCCCCCAGCCCTGGGGCTGGATGGGAACCAGCGGCCCTAGAGGGGAAAGGCCCTGTGACACTTTCACTGACCCTCGCACAAACTGGAGAATCTTCAGCCTCAACTAGTTACGTCCTGCTCCACCTGAACTGGCCCCTAGCAGGCGTGACTGGCCCTTTTTATCCTGCCTGTTGGACCCTGATTGACTTCTGCCTACTCCCGGTCCTTCTAGCCACTGTGGGACCAAGTGGGGGCTTTCTAGAGGGTCCAAACTTGCTGCTCTTTCCCCCCCAGACAGGCCAGCTTCTTGGGGCCTGGTGCCCCCACATGGCTGAGCCCCCAGCAGGGGGCAACAAATGCCTGGCACACCCTATAAAGGGGGGTAGGGCAAGGGACACAAGGCACAGGTAAGGGGGAGGTGCCCAGGCAGAGAACCCATCTTAGTCCCCGGAGAGCCTTCTGCATCCCCTCCACCTCATGTCTGCCCTGCCTTCTCCATCCTGAGCCCCCAGCATGTAGCTAGAAGGGTGTCATCACGAGACAGCACTGGTGGGGGAGGGGGCAGCAGGAATGGGACCCTGAGAGCCATAGGGAATGGAACAGCCTGTGGAACTCACCACCACATGAATTTAACAGAGGCTGAACGGCCAATCAGAGGTTCTTGGATCACTCCCTGCAAGCCAGAGGAGCCACGCCCTGAGGTGAGGGGGCAGGAGGAAAGTCTGCAATTGAGGGCATGGCCCAGCAATAGGGGGAGCAGGAGGAAGTGGCTTCCCTGGGCAGGTTATTCCACAATTGTCCACAAGGGGGTGCCGCTCTCAAAGGCCAAGCTAGGTGGGCTCCCTGGGCTGAGGGGCCCTAGGGATCCTTCAGCAACAGCACAGATTTAGGGCAAGCATGGCAGACTCTGGGCCAGTTACCTCCCAGCTTCATTCCAGCTCCAGCAACCCACCAAGGGGGAGGGATCCATATACAGATGGGGAGAGCTAGGACTGAAACCCCAAAAGCCTTACCTCCCAGACCCCTGACCTCCCTGCTCTCACCATTAGACGCCCCCCTCCCACCTCTGAGCAGCAGAAAGAACCCAGGATTCCCGGTCTCAAAGGCCCCCCATACACACACACTCCAACCACAAGACCCCACTCCCCTCCCAGAGCCAGGGAGAGAACCCAGGCGTCCTGACCTCCCTTTAACTACTAAACTCTTCATCCCATCTCCAAGCAGGGAAAAGAACCCAAGAGTCCTGCCACCCCCTCCCAACTATTAGACACGCCCCCATCTCCGAGCAGAGGATAGAACCCAGGCATCCTAGCCACCAGCCTCCTCTGTTCTAACCACTGACTAGCCCATCCCCTCCCCCAGCCTAGGAGAGAACCCAGGCGTCCCGTCCCCCCCCCCCCCACCCCTTTAATGGCTGTGCAGTTGGGAGGAGCCGGCTAGCGACTTCCCCTCCCCTTTAGCTACGACTTCCCGTTTGGGGGCGGGCCAGGCGGATCTCAGCCCGGGCAAGGCTGCGGGTTACCATCGCCGGCTGGAGGCGCAGCGCCTTGGAGAGGGGCGCACGGCCCCGGGAGCGCAGCGCCTTGGAGAGGGGCGCACGGCCCCGTCTCCACTCCGAGCGCCGGTGAGATGCGGGGAGCATCCCCGCCCCATTCCGGGCTGCCCCATCGCCCCTTCCCGGGGGGCTCTGCAAGTGGGGCCTCTCCAGGGGGGTCCCCCCTTCTGGGATAGGGGGAGCAGAGGCCGCGCTGGGCTGCTGGTTACCCGTGGTGCCCGGTGCAGAGCCAGCTTCCACCCGGGACCCAGGCCTCCTTCCCCCTCCCACACACACCCAGGGCCTGGCCCTTCTTGGTGTGACTCCCCCACAGACTCCCCCAACCTCCCTTTCAGGGACCAAGCTGATTCTCCCCCCACCCTGTGCCCTGGGCGGTGGTGCCCTTCCTGCCCTCCACACCGCCAGGGTCTGGCTGGTCTCGGCCTAGCCCATTTCAATATGGACCCCCCCCCTCACTCTCCCCCTCTGGTGTCCCCCAGGAGCTCAGCCCCCCCATGGCCGGGATCGCCCCACGGGCACGCTCCCCTGGCACCGATGTCTTCACCACCCCTCATGGCTTCTTCATCGTCCGCTCCGACGTGGGCTGCTTCCTCCAGGCGCCCGAGTGCCACTCCCCAGAGGCCGTGGAGATCCGGGGCCTGCACCCTGCCTGCCAGGGTGGGGAACACTATGTGGGCGACACCACCGGCTCCTGTGTCTGCATCCTCCGGGGGGACGCGTTCCACCGAACCACAGACCTGAGCGCCGCCCCCAGCCCCGACGCCCTCCCCCTGCACCCCACATGCCGCGGAGGCGACCACTATGCCTCGTGGGGCAGCCGCTTCTCCCTCATCTTCCTGGCCCGGGGCGTGGTTCTGTCTGTGGCTGACCTGACCACGGGGGCCGAAGCAGAGGAGATGCCCCTGGAGCCCGCGTCCCGCCACGGACTCTACTACTACGCTCTTGACGCTACCCACCTGGCTTTCCTGGGTGTGGACGAGCAGCGGGGGCTATACAGCCAGGTCTTCTCTAGCTCGGGGCACCAGGAGGTCCTCCCCGTCCACGCGGACGTGGCCAGCTTCCTCCCGGGTGGATTGTCCCTGGTCCACAGGGGCACCTTTGGGGCATGGGAATGTGTCAAGCTGATCCAGAACGAGACGGACGGGCCGCTCCCCGGCAGCCATGAGATAACCCGGAAGGTGGGACGTGTGGAAGAGAAATTGGCCAACTGGACCTTCTCCACGGCCGGTTCCCCGGCACCTGCAGACCTTTCTGTGGCCTTGCTCCAGGCCCAGTTCTCCCTGCCCCCCATGTATGGGGGGCTGGGGCTCAGGACGGAGCAGGAGGAGTGGGAGGCCGTGGCTGAAGAGGGAGAGGAGCTGCGGGTCATTCTTCAGCCCCGGCAGAAGCTCTACTGGTGGCAGTATCACCTGGGCTTGGGGCACCGGCCTGTTCTCTTCTGCCGCTGCCTCAAGGTGACCCGTAGCCCCGCCTCACCTGCCAGCCTCCCACTGCCCCGGTCGGACGCAGGAGACGCTGGCATCTGACTGGGGAATGGAGGCTGGCGGTAGAGGAAAGGTTAACGTTGTCGCTGAATAAATGATGTTCTATTGCACTGTCAGCGGCTGTCTGTGGATGGCTTTGGGACCCCACCCCACTCCTCCCAAGGTGGAGAAATTGAGGCATAGAATGTATCAGGGTAGGACACGGAGTTGTGGCTCCCAGCACCCTGCTCTAACCACTAGACCCCACTCCCATCCCGGAGCTGGGGATAGAACCCCGGAGTCCTGACTCCTAGCCCCACCCCCCAACCACTTGACTCGACTCACCCTCCAGAGCCAGGGAGAGAACGCAGGAGTCCTGAAGGCCAGCAACACGGTTTTCTTTCTTCAAGCTTCCCTCATGTCCCAAGCAGGTATTGCACCCCTGGGACAGGCACTGCACTATCCGGGTCGCAGGGGGTCTGGGAATACAGGGGAAAAATGGGGTTTGGCCCAACAGGGACCCCCCACCTTCCAGATCCAGGTGATAACTGCACTGCAGGACCCCATGGAAACGGTGTTTATGGGGGGGGCAGCCTGGAGGAGACCAGGGATCAGTTTGGGGGGCGGGGTCATGGCAGTGGGAGCTTGGGGGGCGAGGGACACATGGGATCGGGGGAAGGCTCTTTAGGGGAAGTCGTGCTGCTGTTCCTATGACCTCGTTCAGCACCAGAGCCAGTTACAAACCTTCAACACACTTGGGAATGTTCTTCTCTCTGACTTGGTTTCCCTGGCTGTGAAATGGGGTGAGGATCCTACCTATTGTCTAGTGAGACTAAGATCGTTGGGGCAAGGACTGTTTCTCACAAAGGGTCTGTGCAGTGCCTGGCATGGCAGGGGCCCTGATCTCAGTCCGGGTATTCTAGGATCTACCCCAACACAAATAATTTGCCTCTCTCTCCCTCCATCTCCATTCTCACTTCTCCATCCATCCCATATCGCCCAGCCATTTAGCTCCCTTACCCCCACCCTATGTTCAGGCATCTCCATCCCATCTAAGCAGGGCCCATGAGGAGGGTGTGGGTTGGGAACCATGTACCAAGGGGGCATGGGGAGCTCTTACTCGCTGGCTCTCTCCAGGGACACAGAGAATGTCCTATCTGTGACCGGGGCACTGGGTTTGTCTCCTGAGGAGGGGAGGGGCTCAAACTGAGACCCCCTAGGTGCCCTATCCTGGTATGGTTTCAGCTCCCTCAGGGTCAATCCAGAGTCACTCCCAACTGCATTGGGATAAGGGCTGGATTCTGATCTCAGGGCCCCTCCGGCATCCATCTGGAATTGACTGTAATGGTGTTGCTCCAGATTTACAATGGAGTAGAAGTATCCAGGACATGTGGGTGGTCTGACATTTGCAGTGCTGGATTAGGAGTCAGGACTCCTGGATTCTATCCCCAGCTCTGGGAGGGGAGCGATAAGCAGTGGTTACCCTGAATTCTATCCCACTACCTCTTGGAGTCTCTGAATTTTGGGGTGACAAAAATGCAGTTTTATCAGATGGGCCCTGCCATTTATTTATCATCATTATCAAAAAACATATTTACATAAATAGCCACTGAATGTATAAAGGTCGATAAGGCTGGGTAATGACCCGCCACGCCCTCAGCTTTGGTGGGATAGAGACAAGACAAGAAAGATGGAGAACACAAGGCTTAGGGGACGGGAATGCAGGAGACATGGCTGGAAGAGTGCCATTGGATTTCAGGAAAATGAAGGATGTGCCAAGCGGGTCAGATCATCTCCACGCATGGAGCTGAGGGAACTGGGACTCCAGAAAAGATGGGTAGAGCAAAGAAGGGGACTCTCTCTTGAGCGAGACTTTTGGCCTGGCTGAGGGCAAGAGGTAGGAGACAGAAGAAGGCTGGAGCTGACCGAGGTCAGAAGGAGACAGGCGAGCAAGGAGGAAGTACGGTAGCCAAAGCTTGCAGAGAAGCTCTAGCAAGGAGATGTTGAACCTCCTACAGCCAGGGCGTCTTTGAGCTCAGGCCATAGTGACTCAAACCAGCAGACCGTGAAGTCTGCTGCTTGCCGGGGGCTAAGATTCGCAATGTGACGGAGAGACTGCCGAGACTCATCAAGCCCTCGGATCGCTACCCCTTCCTGCTTCTCCACGTGGGCACCAATGATACTGCCAAGAATGACCTTGAGCAGATCACTGCGTACTACGTGGCTCTGGGAAGAAGGATAAAGGAGTTTGAGGCGCAAGTGGTGTTCTCGTCCATCCTCCCCGTGGAAGGAAAAGGCCTGGGTAGAGATCGTTGAATCGTGGAAGTCAACGAATGGCTACGCAGGTGGTGTCGGAGAGAAGGCTTTGGATTCTTTGACCATGGGATGGTGTTCCATGAAGGAGGAGTGCTGGGCAGAGACGGGCTCCACCTTACAAAGAGAGGGAAGAGCATCTTTGCAAGCAGGCTGGCTAACCTAGTGAGGAGGGCTTTAAACTAGGTTCACCGGGGGAAGGAGACCAAAGCCCTGAGGTAAGTGGAAAAGCGGGATACCGCGAGGAAGCACAGGTAGGAATGTCTGTGAGGGGAGGGCTCCTGCCTCATACTGAGAATGAGAGGCGATCAGCAGGTTATCTCAAGTGCTTATATACGAATGCACAAAGCCTTGGAAACAAGCAGGGAGAACTGGAGGTCCTGGTGATGTCAAGGAATTATGACGTGATTGGAATAACAGAGACTTGGTGGGATAACTCACATGACTGGAGTACTGTCATGGATGGTTATAAACTGTTCAGGAAGGACAGGCAGGGCAGAAAAGGTCAGGGAGTAGCACTGTATGTAAGGGAGCAGTATGACTGCTCAGAGCTCCGGTACGAAACTGCAGAAAAACCTGAGTGTCTCTGGATTAAGTTTAGAAGTGTGAGCAACAAGAGTGATGTAATGGTGGGAGTCTGCTATAGACCACCGGACCAGGGGGATGAGGTGGATGAGGCTTTCTTCCGTCAGCTCGTAGAAGCTACTAGATCGCACGCCCTGGTTCTCATGGGTGACTTTAATTTTCCGGACATCTGCTGGGAGAGCAATACAGCCGTGCACAGACAATCCAGGAAGTTTTTGGAAAGCGTAGGGGACAATTTCCTGGTGCAAGTGCTACAGGAGCCAACTAGGGGGGGAGCTTTTCTTGACCTGCTGCTCACAAACCGGGAAGAATTAGTAGGGGAAGCAAAAGTGGATGGGAATCTAGGAGGCAGTGACCATGAGTTGGTTGAGTTCAGGATCCTGACACAGGGAAGAAAGGTAAGCAGCAGGATACAGACCCTGGACTTCACGAAAGCAGACTTCGACTCCCTCAGGGAACGGATGGGTAGGATCCCCTGAGGGACTAACATGAAGGGGAAAGGAGTCCAGGAGAGCTGGCTGTATTTCAAGGAATCCCTGTTGAGGTTACAGGGACAAACCATCCCGATGAGTCGAAAGAATAGTAAATATGGCAGGCGACCAGCTTGGCTTAACGGTGAAATCCTAGCGGATCTTAAACATAAAAAAGAAGCTTACAAGAAGTGGAAGGTTGGACATATGACCAGGGAAGAGTATAAAAATATTGCTCGGGCATGTAGGAATGAAATCAGGAGGGCCAAATCGCACCTGGAGCTGCAGCAAGCGAGAGATGTCAAGAGTAACAAGAAGGGTTTCTTCAGGTATGTTGGCAACAAGAAGAAAGCCAAGGAAAGTGTGGGCCCCTTAATGAATGAGGGAGGCAACCTAGTGACAGAGGATGTGGAAAAAGCTAATGTACTCAATGCCTCTGTCTTCGCTAACAAGGTCAGCTCCCAGACTGCTGCGTTGGGCATAACAACATGGGGAATAGATGGCCAGCCCTCTGTGGAGAAAGAGGTGGTTAGGGACTATTTAGAAAAGCTGGACGTGCACAAGTCCATGGAGCCGGACGAGTTGCATCCGAGAGTGCTAAAGGAATTGGCGGCTGTGATTGCTGAGCCATTCGCCATTATCTTTGAAAACTCGTGGCGAACGGGGAAAGTCCCAGATGACTGGAAAAAGGCTAATGTAGTGCCCATCTTTAAAAAAGGGAAGAAGGAAGATCCTGGGAACTACAGGCCAGTCAGCCTCACCTCAGTCCCTGGAAAAATCATGGAGCAGGTCCTCAAAGAATCAATCCTGAAGCACTTACATGAGAGGAAAGTGATCAGGAACAGTCAGCATGGATTCACCAAGGGAAGGTCATGCCTGACTAATCTAATCGCCTTCTATGATGAGATTACTGGTTCTGTGGATGAAGGGAAAGCAGTGGATGTATTGTTTCTTGACTTTAGCAAAGCTTTTGACACGGTCTCCCACAGTATTCTTGTCAGCAAGTTAAAGAAGTATGGGCTGGATAAATGGACTATAAGGTGGATAGAAAGTTGGCTAGATTGTCGGGCTCAACGGGTAGTGATCAATGGCTCCATGTCTAGCTGGCAGCCAGTGTCAAGTGGAGTGCCCCAGGGGTCGGTCCTGGGGCCGGTTTTGTTCAATATCTTCATAAATGATCTGGAGGATGGTGTGGATTGCACTCTCAGCAAATTTGCGGATGGTACTAAACTGGGAGGAGTGGTAGATATGCTGGAGGGCAGGGATAGGATACAGAGGGACCTAGACAAATTGGAGGATTGGGCCAAAAGAAATCTGATGAGGTTCAATAAGGATAAGTGCAGGGTCCTGCACTTAGGACGGAAGAACCCAATGCACCGCTACAGACTAGGGACCAAATGGCTAGGCAGCAGTTCTGCGGAAAAGGACCTAGGGGTGACAGTGGACGAGAAGCTGGATATGAGTCAGCAGTGTGCCCTTGTTGCCAAGAAGGCCAATGGCATTTTGGGATGTATAAGTAGGGGCATAGCGAGCAGATTGAGGGACGTGATCATCCCCCTCTATTCGACATTGGTGAGGCCTCATCTGGAGTCCTGTGTCCAGTTTTGGGCCCCACACTACAAGAAGGATGTGGATAAATTGGAGAGAGTCCAGCGAAGGGCAACAAAAATGATTAGGGGTCTGGAACACATGACTTATGAGGAGAGGCTGAGGGAACTGGGATTGTTTAGTCTGCAGAAGAGAAGAATGAGGGGGGATTTGCTAGCTGCTTTCAACTACCTGAGAAGTGGTTCCAGAGAGGATGGTTCTAGACTATTCTCTGTGGTAGAAGAGGACAGGACAAGGAGTAATGGTCTCAAGTTGCAGTGGGGAAGGTTTAGGTTGGATATTAGGAAAAACTTTTTCACTAGGAGGGTGGTGAAACACTGGAATGCGTTACCTAGGGAGGTGGTAGAATCTCCTTCCTTAGAAGTTTTTAAGGTCAGGCTTGACAAAGCCCTGGCTGGGATGATTTAATTGGGGATTGGTCCTGCTTTGAGCAGGGGGTTGGACTAGATGACCTCCTGAGGTCCCTTCCAACCCTGATATTCTATGATTCTATGACTCATGCTTTAAGGTCCACAACGCACCCATCGCTTGGAGGCACTCGGAACAGATTCTGCTTCGTTGACACCGGAGCCAGGCAGAGGTATATCTAGGGTGTAGGGTGACTTGGAGAAGCATCCATGTGTCGTGGGTTTACAGCACAGACCAGAGGGGAAGGCCAGAGCCATGGACTTCCTGCCGGCCCCTGGAATAGGACATCTCTATACAGCAGCAAGAGGACATTATTGCCAGCATCCTATGATGGCTGGAAGTAGCCTTGTAGAGCTCCTTGGGCTGGCACAGTGGAACGGACTCTGGGTGGGGAAGTGACATGCCCGCTGGGTCTGAGGGGGCAGAAGCCAAGGTGAGAGGAGGAGAAGTGGGGTGGAGAAGTATGGACCCAACCTTGGGCTCCTCCAATCTTTCTTTCCTCGCCGACACCCTCTTCCCCCTTGTCCATCAACAGCAACGAAGGATGAAGACCATGCCTGCTTGCATTCCATCTGCCTGGCTCTGAGCCTCCAGCTTGGCTGGGTTTGGAGGCCGTTGCCTGGTTTTCCTGTGAACTTCAAGCAGCCATTGCCACCACAGACAGTTGGCTTGGAAAAGGACCAGCCAATGCTTCTCCCATGGGTGGCTTCGGTCGTACCTTCCAGGTATAGCGGTCAGTTTTCCAAAATAAATACGCCATGGTCTGTCCCTTCTCCATGACGGTTGATGAGGCAAGTTCGGGTGGGTTCTCCCACAGGTGCAGCAATCTCTCTCCCCAGGCCAGAGAAGGGCTGCTGGATGTCTCTCTCTGAGAAGGCACCCTAGATGAGCTATAAATGGTCCTTCAGCATTTGCTGAAGTCCTAACTGTGAGGCACCTGGATCAGATGCCAGGCCCAACTTCAGAGGGATGAGTAGAGAGAGACGTAGTGGGGAACCCACCTGCAACATGTGTGGTCCGCAGAACAGGATAACAACCTACTACTGCTACTAAACAATGAGAGTTACACCTGCAGCTCCATCTGTGATGTTGGCACTTAAGGTTGTGGCTTCAATCCCAGCTGGTGACCCAGCTGCTATATAACATGATGGTTCACACAGGATAACAACCTGCTACTGCTACCAGCTAATGGGCTTACTCCTGCAGCTCAGTTGGCTGTGTTCAATTATTATTAGCACTGACAGCTGTGGGTTCAAGCCCTGCTGATAACTTGGGGGGGAGCTTGTTTACATGAGAGGATAACAGCTTTCTACTGCTACCACACAGTGGAGTTACGTGGGGCAAAGTCCATGATTTTGGTCCTGAAGGTCATTGGTTCAGTCCCTTGTTCATGATGCACCATGGGAGGTTGTCACGTAAAGAGCTAGTCCAGGTGGGAGGTTAATAGCTTACTGCTGCTAATGAAGTTCATCTGGGATTTTGGTGGGTGCAATCCCTGCTGGTGGGAGGATAAGGGTAGACCCCAGGGGGTCAGCAATGGCTGACATGGGCGTCTCAGAAGTTGAGGCTCAGCAGGTTTTCAGAGAGCTTGTTCAGATCCCGGCTACAGGGCTCTCTGTGCAGGACGAAGTCCACCTTCTGGTCCTGACCCGTGAAGATCGTCAAGAGCTCCTGCCGAAGCCGCTCAGTCTCCCGCGGCTTCCGTACCACCTCCGCCTCCTCTCCCTTTTCCTCCTGCGGCTGTCTCCTCTGCCGCCGCTCCCCGGGGGGCTTCCTGTCCCGCAGCTGCAGCACCTCTGTCTGGGAGGCTGGCCGGCTGGGGGCGGGAAAGGGAGCCCCATGCCCCGCGAAGGAGTGGCAAGTGGGAGGCTTCTGCCTGCAGTGAGGAGCATTGAGGCAAAGTTAGCATCAGCTCCCAGCCACCCCCAGCCCCAAGCCTGACCCCCCAGATGGTTGGCAGTGGGACATGGATGCAGTTCCCAAGTCTGACCAGCAGGGCGCAGGCAGGCATTTGGCAGTCAAAAATGCCAGCATTCAAGGGGAGGAATCAGCATCTCCTTAAAGGGATTTTGGCACATGGGGCATTTCTTCTCAGCTGAAGGAGGTTTGGCTGAGAGGGGTGGTTCCCCACATGACTAGGTACCTGAGGGGTTTCTGCAGGAATTCGTCCAAGGTGGGACCCTCTCGGCCCAGCGGGTCATCTGGAACCATGAAGATGTTCCCCACGAAGGTGAACTGCAGCAGTCTGAGAGGGAAGAAGAAGTTTAGAATCCCATTCGGGATTAGAGCCAGCACCCCATAGAGAGGAAAAGGCCTCGTGTCCCCTTCTCTGTCCCCCTGAGCCGGCTAGTTTCCTGCTCTGGGGCCAGGTTGGAGCTGGAGGGGAAAGGCCTAAGATCCCATTCCCACCCTGCTGAGCTAGCCAGTTCCCCTACCCTGGGCCTGGATCAGACTTGATGCCCCCCTAGAGGGGAAAGGCCCTGTGTCCCATTCCCCACCCCCTGAGCCAGCCAGTCTCTGCCCAGGAGCTGGGTGGGAACCAGCACCCCCTAGAGGGGAAAGGCCCCATGTCCCATTCCCTGGCCCCCTCACCTCTCTTTGATGATTCTGGTCCATTTCTTGGACTCCTGCATGAGGTCCCGGAGCTGGTCATTGGTGACGATGACTCCGTTAGTCTCCTCTGCCAGCCTGAGCATGAACCTAACCCAAAGGGGGCAGAGTGAGACCCCAGCACTCCAGGCCCTGCTCTGGGTTCCAGGACAAGGCTAACAGCTGGGTCCCAGGTGCTGGCTGTACCCAACACTGACCACAAGGTGGCGGCAGCACCACAGGAGTAGAACCATAGTCCCCTATAGGGAAGCAGTGTGATAATGAGGTGATGGGCATAAGGGGGTCCCTGTCTGCCTGCTCTAAGCAGGCTGCAGGTCTGGAGTGAGGGGCACCACGGAGCTGGGGGGTGGATGCCAGAGCTGGGATGGCAGGGATCCCTGGGTAAGGATTGAGAGGCCGCACAGAGCTATTTCATCCCCACCTCTGGAGCTCAGCCTTCAATTAACCCCCAGCTGCAGGGACTTTCTGCTTCACAGCCACCCCCTCGTTCCTCATGTGACCAGATAGGGGTGTAGCAGCCCCTCGCAGCTTGGAAAGCCCAGTGGGGGTGGACCTCCGAGGCCTGGCCCCTCAGCTCTCTGCCAGCTGGGCTCAGACAGCACCACATCGGTGGCTCCACTGAGTCCTCTGCTCCTGCAGGGGCAGCGTAGAGTGTGGGAGGGCTCCCCACATCAGGAGGGGGGCGGAGAGGGAGCCCCAGGTTTACCTGTCATCGTAGGATGTGATGCGCTTCCCAGCCACTTGGCGTGAGGGTGTCAGTGACAGCAAGCTCAGGTCCTGCAGCTGGGTCAGGAAATGTCTCTCTGGGGGAGGAGGGGAGATGGAGTCAGCAAGCATGGGGCTGGAGGACAGGGTGGGGCTTTAGGAAGTGGGATCTATGAGGGTGAGCATCAAGCCCTAGGGGGCAGGGTGGTATGGGGTAACAAGAGGCCCCGGGGGGCAAGCTCATGGCAGAGTAGCGAGGGGCCCCAGGGGGCAAGCTCATGGCAGGGTAGCAAGGGGCCCCAGGGGGCCAGCCTGGTGGGGTGGTGAAGGGCCCCAGGTGGCAGGCCCGGGCAATGTCATGCAGGGCGATAAAGCTCCATCATCACCCCACCTCCCTTCTTACCTTCCACCCTGGCAACCTTCTCCATCCTCCACTGTGGCACGAAGACCGTCACCTCCCGGTGCCCACGGTCCCAGAAATACTGCACAGCCAGAGCGATGCCCCGGCAGGAGAAGAACTGGTGTAAGCCGTGCCTACAGGAGGGACGGAAGGCGATGTTGAGGCATGGAGGTGCTGGCACTGGGTTCCCCTGGCACAGCGTTGGGCAAATAGGGGAAGAGGGGCCAATGCAATAGGACAGTCCTAGAATTCTGAGCTCTACGCCAGGTGTGGGAGAGGAATTGCAAGAACAAGGAGTAATGGTCTCAAGTTGCAGTGGGGAAGGTTTAGGTTGGATATTAGGAAAAACTTTTTCACTAGGAGGATGGTGAAGTACTGGAATGGGTTACCTAGGGAAGTGGTGGAATCTCCTTCCTTAGAGGTTTTTAAGGTCAGGCTTGGCAAAGCCCTGGCTGGGATGATTTCATTGGGGACTGGTCCTGCTTTGAGCAGGGGGTTGGACTAGATGACCTCCTGAGGTCCCTTCCAACCCTGATATTCCATGATTCTATGAATTGGGGCTGGTTTGGTCCTGAAGCCAAATGATGCCTATGGACTAGTCAAGTATAGGGCCTTAGGAGACCTCAAATCCAGATGAAGCCCCAAGATCAAAGGCTTGATGTTCCGATAGGCTCCAAGACTAGACTAGGCTCCAGAAACCTGAGACTGGATTGTGCATAGGCCTCAAGACTACACTATCCCTCAGGACTCTAAGCTTGTGGTGACCTCAAGACATTCCTGTGGTGACCTCAAGAGTAGACTAGGCCCTAAGGCCTACAGACAAGTCAAGCCTATGGTCTTGGGGCCTAAGTTGGTCTTGAGGGCAGGAAAATCTAACATAGAATCCTGCGGCCTAAATTGATTTTGAGGTCTATGGTCAAGACAAACATAGAGTCTTGAGGCCTACAGGAATGCCAAGTCTAGGATCTTAGTCTGATCTTGGGACCTATGGGGCAGATCAAACATAGAGATCTGGGGCCTGATCTGATCTTGAGGCCTGTAGGAAAGTGAAGCCTAGAGTCTTGGGGCCTGTTTGGGTTTTGAGGCCTAGTGAGGCCTACAGGAAAGTCAAGCCTACAGTCTTGAAGCTTAGCTGCTCTTAAGGCATATTGATGCTTAAAGGTACATCAAGCCTAGATTCTCCAGGCCTACTCTGGTCCTGAAGTCAATGGACAAGTCAACCATAAAATGCTGGGGCCTAGTCTGGTCTTGAGGCCTACAAGAAAGAAAAGGCCTTGAAGCCTAGTTAAGGTGTATTGAGGCCTGCAGGCAAGTTGCAAGACCTAAGTCAATAGGGTTAAGAGGTATTCAGCTGACCAAGCATCCTGGTTTCTTAGCTGGGCTCACCACGCACCATGCCCTAGGTCTCGGAGCAAGACGCAGCAACACAGGCTACTTACACCATGGCTACATTGCTGCCATCGATAATGACCCTCCTTAGGTTCTTTTTCCCTGGCGTGTTGGCCAAGATGAGCTTGAAGGGTGTCCGGATGGCTTCCTTAAACCGCTGGGCTCCGGTCACCATTGGCACTGGGCCTGCTGGCACTGGGTACACATCCTCAGCTGGCTGGCTCTCCTCAGCAGCCCATGCAGGGGAAGCTACAGGGGTCACATCCATGGGGAAATCAGAGCCTTCTGGGAGGGGAGGTGGGCCACGGACTCCTCTGTGGACAGGAGACCCTCCTTTCCTCCCCGGTTCACAGTGATGTTGACCCTGGGGATACTCCTTGCCATTCGAGAGGGCCGGCTCTCCATCTCTGCAGCTGCCTCTATCCTCCAGCCTAGTTTTAACCCCAGCCTCCTCTTGGTGGTTGGCTTTCTCATTGAGCCTTCTCAGTAGGCCGGCCAAGGGGGCCCCTGTCCAGATCTCAGCCGGGATCTCGCTGGGTGAGTGGCCACAGTTGGCCGCTGCTGACTTGATGACCTCCAGCAGGTATTCGTGTTCATCTTGGGTCGTCTCTGGGGGCGGAGGAGGAGGAGAAGACGTCTCCCTTGCCCTGGACTCCTGAAAGGGCGCAGGGTCATGCCCCTGCTGGGAGGAGGAGGCCTGTTCCATCTGGACCCTGTCCAGGATTTTTGAGGGGGCTTCCCGCACACCACATTCCAATAGCACCTTCTTCACCACCCGCTCCTCGTAGCCCATGGTCTTGAAGAAGTTCAGCATGATCTTGAACTCCTTCTCCGTCCATGATGACAGGGCCCCAGCCGACTGTTCCTCCTCCTCCTCCTGGCTGCTCTCCTCCGGCCCCCTTTCCTCCACTTCTCTCATCCAGTCCTGGGTGCCGGGGAACATCAAGTCTTCTTGAGCCTGCTGGCTGCCGTCCAAACCTGGGATGGGTTTCGATGACCTCTTGTAAAGCACTGGCCTCTCGGAGGCCTCCTCCGCCAGCTTCTCCTGGTCCTGAGGACAGCCTGGGATGCCAGACCTGGAGCCCTGATGCCTGGTCTGGTCTGGAGGTCTACTGAGGTCAAAGAAGCCCTGGGGCCTAGCCCCACCTGTCGCTTTCGCTTCCCACCACTGCAGCTGGTCCCAATTGATACCTGGTGGCACCCATGCTCTATTTCTTGGTGTCCATTCCCCGACTTCCTCCTGGATGTCCCGCACTAGGCTGAGCAGCTCCTCCTTGAGTGGGGTGGGCAGGATAAGAAGGTCTATGGCATGCTTGTCATCGTGGGACTCCACCAGCTCCCGGAAGGCCTTCTTCACCAGAGCCTCCTGCTCCTCCGGCAGCCGTGGTGCCTTCTGGTATTTCTCCACAAACTCCTGGATGCGGCTCTGGGCCATCACGAAGGCTTCGGCTAGGCCTGAGACCAGCAGGGAGCCGGGGCTGAGCAGGACCAGGTTGGCAGAGGTCCCCTTAGTGAGACAGTCCAGGAAGAGACCTTGAGCTCCCACAAAGACGCACTGCATGTCCTTAGGGTAGCAGACTTTCTCGCTCAACTCCGGGCTGCAGAGCCCCTTGATATACTCCTGGAGGACACAACACAGGGACAGGGTTAGAACGGGCTATTGCGGGACACCGGCTTCCAAGAATGTGTCTTCTGCTGGCTGGAATGAGAACTTCTCACTGTGTATCATGAGCCCTGTACTACTCAGCGCTGGGCTGGGGCTTTATTTGAGGCAAAGATTGTCTGTGCAACACCTTGCACAACAAGGCCCTGATCTCGGTCGGAGTCTGTGGAGCGCCTGGCACAATACGGCCCTGATCTCAGTTGGGGTCTGTGGAGTGCCCAGAACAGTGGGGCCCTGATACATAATTATATGTTTGTATACAAACAAAATCTGCATTTAAATGAATATTTTTTAAGACGCAAAACCCAGCACTCAAAAGTTAGGAAATGCCAGAATAGCAGATGTCTGGGTAATCTTAACTCTGCCCCCTCCCACGCATACATCACCACACAGGTTTTAATTACACCATCACAGGTATCTATCTATCCTCATACAGACCCCCACTCTCTCTCTATCACTGTGTCCAGACAATCTCTACCATCTATCCATCCATGCATCCATACGCTCCCTATCTATCTATCCATCTATCTATCTCCATACACCCCACTAGTTGCCCTTATCACAATTAATAATGGCTACAAAGGGTGTGTGATGATGCCCCTCAACCCCTACCCACAGCCCCCTGCTGTCCGGAACTTAACTTGGCTGCCCCTGGTTGTGTCTAGTTGTACAAGATGGCAGGGTAATCGGGGTACAGTTGTGTAAAAGAGTAATCACAGTGCAAGAAATGTTAGGCAAAAGAGAATTTTGTGTGGTAAAAGGAAAAGGGGAGGAATGATGGGAACACTGAGCCTTGGGGTGGCTCTGGGGGATTAGATTGTTGCTTTGGTGGGTGTGCATGAAAACTCTGTGGGCATGGGGGAGGCAGTTACACCTTGTGTAAAATTAATTTGGCTAATATGATGTTATGGAGGTTAAACTATATGGAAGGAATGTGCATTTTCCCAGGACGTGTGGAGTGTCTATTGGAGAAGGGGTAAAAGAAATGCAAATAAAACATGGTACTTCATTAAAATCCTAATAGGGCTCCAAAAGGAGCCACAATAGGTTGTGCTTTCTTTTTCAGATCTGTGTGTTTTGGAGCAGGAGATGAAAGTGGAAAGTAATCAGAACTCTAGTGGAAGTGGAATGTTTCCCTTTTAAGACACTCTCTAAACTGCTAACAGCTTTGGATCCAAAAGCAAGCTAGTAAGCCTCTGTGTGTAAATGCAAATTACCTAGCTGATGGGCACAAAGGAGCTGCAAATAACAAATACATCTGGTCAGCAAACAAGCTACTAGAAGACTCAGATTATGGCCCTTCAGGAAAGGGAGGTGAAAAAAACAAGTCAAGTCTGAAAATAAGGGGGACAGGTTAACCTTAAGGGGTGTGTGTGTGTGTGTGTACAGTGCTAAAATCTGAAGCTGTGTCTCAGCTATTACCTGAGAATAAACTTAAAGCTTGGTACAGCAGAGAAACTATTGCAAACTTGGTCTGTTGTACAAGAGGGGAAACTGAGGTACACCATCTCATGAATTTCATAAATGATCAGTGAGTGAGGTAATTCACTAGCCTGACTATAGAACAAAATAAGGACAGCCTAGGGGTAATTCTTCTGTTTTTCCTGCAATTAGCAAGGAAATTTGTAAAAGAAAGTGGTATTATTATTAAGCAATAATCTGTCCCCACCAGGGGGGTGGAAATTGTTTCTTTTGTTTTTCAGACACTCTACAAGCAAGCTGGCGCCAGCGGAAGAATAACTCAGAATCTATGGATCTATGTTTTGTGTTGTTTGTCTGTGGTGTTTGTCTTGTTGCTAGCATTGTTGTGTTTTAATGAACAGAAAATCTCATGATGTGGGTGGGGGATGGCTTCAAAAGGCTGACCTTGGGGGGGCAGATGTGTATGGGAATGCAAAATGCTCAACTAGGAGGCCAGCATCTGTGTAATAGCTGCCGTGGTACCTGGAAATGGAATGGCAACTAAGGTGGCCCCCACAAGCCCTATGGAAATAATGAGAAGGGGAGGAGCTCACTGGGAATCAATGGAGGGGTGTGTAAAATAGTGTAAATCAACAGAAGATGTTTGGATGTGCCCCTCTCCTGCGACTATAGAGGAGCAGAATCAATGGCCTATGCAAGGGGTGGACAATTGGGTGTACTGTGTATAAGGTGTTTTGCTGGGAATGTACATATTACTGGGGGCACAATTACACCAGCCCATAACCAAACTACACCCATCTACATGCTGCTATATGGACTTTGGTGCACAAATGGATCTGTGAATCTTATTGCTGTGAATAAGCCAGGGCTTACTGCCTGATTCCATACCAAGTGGTCAAGCTGGTTTGGACAATATCCCATTTCTCTGTGAACATTCAGTGGACTTATGATATGGACAAAAGCAAGCAAAACCTCCAGGGGCAGCTTGTTGCATCTGCCAGCAACTGGACACAAGATCGTGACCCCATCGAAGGAGGAGAGGCAGTGTTTTGGGGGTGTCTCGGATGTTGGACCATACTGCAGTGGTCAGGACTCGGTGTTGCTGTGGATTTTGTATTGTTAACTGTACTTGTGTTACGCTGCATAGGGATATAACCTATAAGTAATGTAATAAGCCCTCCAAACCCTGCAGTGTACTAGACAACCCGGACCCAACCTTCTCAGGCCCACTCTAATGGGAAGTCTGGAACACTAATTGGAATAGGTGTGGTATGCCCGTACGAGAGAAGGTGCAGGGCTCTATACTACACAAGGGGCAGTGGGACAAATGGAATATCGACACCTTCCACCTTGATGCGTGGCCCTATCAGGAAATGTGTCGCCATATGTCCTATGCTTTTCCAGGGATACCTGGGCAGGAGGATCCCAAAAGAAAAAAAAGGGGTGGAGTGTTAGGATATAGATATTCAGGCCTGTCTGTAAAGGCCTATACTCTAAGAATTTAGGTGTATTCTTATCACTTGGCTGGTGATAGAGGTATAAAAGAAAGAATCAAAATCACTGTCTGCTGGTGTAAGGGCCTTCTCTTACTGTGACAGTCTGAGGCCCTGTTCTTAGGCTAAGGCCTTTGGCTAAGCAGCAGAGGCAGCCATAAGCTGGGAAGCGAACGGTCACATCCTCACATTCCAATCTAGTCACATTGAAATAAGGTGCTATTGGGCTGTTAGGCACTATCAGGACAGGATTGTATTCCTATCACCTCCAGAGAAAGGGAAGTGCCTAGAAAATGTAAAAGGAAACTTAGTTTGATAGCATCCTGTCTGGCAAGAACTCACTTATCGATAGCTGGGATGTGAAATCCTCACTTCTGTATTGTCTTGTCATTATAGTTCCCACTTTGCTATTGTTTGTCTGTATAATCTCTGTCTGGTTCTGTGATTGTTCCTGTCTGCTGTATAATTAATTTTGCTGGGTGTAAACTAATTAAGGTGGTGGGATATAATTGGTTACATAATCATGTTACAATATGTTAGGATTGGTTAGTTAAATTTCAGGAAAATGATTGGTTAAGGTATAGCTAAGCAGAACTCAAGTTTTACTATATAGTCTGTAGTCAATGAGGAAGTGGGTGGGTGTGGGAGATGGGAACAGGGAATGGGGGTAAGAAAATTGGAATCATGTTTTGCTAAAGGGGGAAATGGGAACAGGGAATGGGAGTAAGGAAGTTGGAATCATGTTCGGCTAAGGGCAGGAATGGGAACAGGGACACAGGTGTAAGGCTCTGTGGTGTCAGAGCTGGGAAGGGGGACACTAAGGAAGGAAACTGGAATCATGCTTGCTGGAAGTTCACCCCAATAAACATTGAATTGTTTGCACCTTTGGACTTCGGGTATTGTTGCTCTCTCTTCATGCGAGAAGGACCAGGGAAGTAAGTGGGTGAAGGAATAAGCCCCCTAACAGCCCCCACCCCCAGCTCTGCAGGTGCCCCTCACTCCTGACCTGGAGCCCCCTGCTAGCCCAGCCCTGGGCTTCCCCAGCTGCGTGTACTTCCTAAACCACTGTGTGCAAGCTGATCAGCACGTGGGCGTGACTGTGGGGAGGGAGGGAGAGAAGATGGTTATTTTGGCTGCAATTTCCCCCCCTGTCGGTTTCACGCCCGCAGCAGCAGAAGAAAAATTCCCTGCCGCTTTGGGTGGAATCGAAAGCAAAATCAGTCAGGGGTGTGTCCTGAAATACAATCACTTCCTAGGGTGCCGGAGAGTTATGGCAGGTCAGCTCCCTGTTGGGCAGGGTTCTCAAACTTTTGTACTGGTGACCACTTTCACACAAGACACCTCTGAGTGCGACCCCCCTTATCAATTAAAAGCACTTTTTCATATATTTAACACCATTATAAATGCTGGATGCAAAGCAGGGTTTGGGGTGGAGGCTGACAGCTCGCGACCCCCATGTAATCACTTCACGACCCCCTGAGGGGTCCCAACCCCCAGTTTGAGACCCCCTGCTGTAGGGGCTCCCACCTTTCAGAACAAACCAGAGAGAGTGACACTGGCAGACCAGGTGCCAGCTCGTGCCAAGGTCCCCAGGCCTCAACTGAACACTGACAAATAGAGGGCGGGCACCCATCTGGCTCCCCTGTGCATTAGTGTTGGTGATAAATTTGCTAGCCTGCCAGGATTGTCCTGGAGTTTCCAGGAATTAAAGATTAATCTTTAGTGAAAGGTTATGTTATGTGATGAAACCTCCAGGAATACGTCCAACCGAAATTGGCAACCCTACCTGGTGAAATCAGTATGAGGGTTCTAGGAATGTATGGAGACTTTAGGGGATGCTTGTGAGCCGCGGCCTGTGTTAATCTCACTTATAACACCAGTATCCCTGTTTGGGAGATCATATCTGCCCTGTAAATCACCAGGACAGGGACATGAATGGCTGTAAAATGCAGGAGGGCAGGGGCGAGACATGAACTAGGGCAAAATGCTGGGCTCCAACAGCAACCTCCTGTCCCGGCGTTGCCAGACAATCGTGGGACGTTAAAGAGACTGCAAGACTTTGCCCTTTGCTCTCCCCGCCTTATGAAGCAAGCCAGTGCCTCCTGTCAGCTGAGTTTCCAGCTCAGAGCAGAAGAGGGGGAAGGGAAGAAAAAGCCCTAAAAAGGAGGAGCTGTATCTTTATGCTGCTTAGACATGGTGGGGTGAGGATTACTAAGCACAAGCAAAAGATCCCCAGTGCTTGGCCTGGGCTAGCCCTGGAGGACATATAGAGCTGGCTTCTTATCGAAATGTCTATTACTTTTTGATACCTAGCCTGGAACTCATTGGTGTGCATGTGTCTACCTGCTTTACCCTTGTTTCCTTTTCCTATGTAATAAAACTGGATATAGTCTATTATAGGATTGACTACAAGGGTTGTCTTTGGCATGAGTTCTAAGATGCGATTGACCTAGGATAAGTGACCAGTTCTTTGCAGCTGGGAGGAAGCTGAATATTGCTGTGATTCTTGGGGTAAGGGACCATCTGTCACAAAGGCAGGCTCCCCGGGTGCTGAGACAGATTGGGGTACCCTAGGGGAACTCTCTGTGACTCCATGCTAAGGGTGTGATCGTGCCTGAGGAGTTCACACTTGAGAATCGATTGGTGACATCTAAGCACAGAACTCCCAGCCAGTCTGGGCTCTGTGCCTGGTTCCTAAGTTTGCTCTGAGGTTGCTACCACACTCTTGAACCGTTGAAGGACAAAGGGATATAAACACAGGACCAAATCCCCAATGGGCTGTGAATCAGTGTCACTCGACTGGGGATCTGCTCACACCAACTTCAATAGAGCGACGGCTTATTGACCCCAGCTGGGATCTGGCCCCATTGACTCCAATGGACATACGACCCATTGACTCCAGCTGGGATCTGGCCCCATTGACTATGGTGGGGTCCAGACTGCATAAATACTGGTTAAAAATTCATCAATCGATTTCAGAGGCAAGGAATGGTGGGAAGAGGCAGAAACTCAATGTTAGAACAACTGGTGCAGAACCCAGGGAGTGAGTGACAATCTTGAAGATGCAGGGTGTATCGAAATTCACTCAGGGCAGAGACAGGTGTGGGGAGGTTTAGATGATATGAGTTAGCTACCAAATGTAAACACAGAGAGAAGCAAAGTCATGAGGTTGAACTACACACGGGATGTTGGTGGAGCTACACCCAGAGTTGTCATACACACAAGATGGTGTGAAACCTACTCACAAGGTGTTGGGACACACACACACACACTGGGGACGGGGGCGTTAAATTCCTTAGGGAGTGAATCCCTTTGGAATTGTAACACACCCGCATGCAAGGTTGTGATACAAGGGGGGTGGGGGCTGTATGTGTATTAAACCCCTTTAGTGTTATCTCACACTCACGGTTGTGATACATCCCACACACACACACATCGTGCTGTGCTCTGCACCCCTGCTGGTTTGTGATCAGTATCGACGGCCATGGTTGGTTAGTATCCACATGTGATATATTTACACAGGCGGGGTTGGGACACATGCACACGCACGGTGAGTGTGTTACGGTTATACGCACACTCACTGGTTGCTACTGTACACAGTCTGAAGGTGGATTTATGTTTCTGCACAAAAGCCAGAAAAGGTTGGCCATTTTACAAAGAGCTTAGAAATAGTGGAGAGGAGTTTTGGCTGGACAGACAGATGGATGGATGGACAGGGTGTGTGGAAGGGTGGGTGGATGGATGGGTGGAGCACCATGGATGGATGGACAGAGTAGGTGGAGGGCCGTGGATGGATGGATGGACAGGGTTTGTGGAAGGGTGGGTGGAGGGCCAAGGATGGATGGATGGATGGATGGATGGACAGGGTGGGTGGGTGGAGGGCCATGGATGGATGGATGGGTGGATGGATGGACAGATGGATGGACAGGGTGGGTGAATGGGTGGGTGGAGGGCCGTGGATGGATGGATGCATGGACAGGGTGGAGGGTTGTGGATGGATGGATGGATGGATGGATAGATGGATGGACAGGGTGGAGGGCTGTGGAAGGATGGATGGATGGATGGATAGATGGATGGACAGGGTGGGTGGATGGGTAGGTGGAGGGCTGTGGATAGATGGATGGATGGACAGGGTGGAGGGCTGTGGATGGATGGATGGATAGATGGATGGACAGGGTGGGTGGATGGGTAGGTGGAGGGCCGTGGATAGATGGATGGATGGATGGAGACAGTGGAGGGCCGTGGATGGATGGATGGATAGATGGATGGAGACAGTGGAGGGCCGTGGATGGATGGATGGATAGATGGATGGACTGGGTGGGTGGAGGGCCGTGGATGGATGGATTGATGGATGGACAGGGTGGAGGGCCATGGATGGATGGATGGACCCAGTGGGGGGCTGTGGATGGATGGATGGGTGGATGGATGGACCCGGTGCAGGGCCATGGATGGATGGATAGATGGATGGACCCAGTGGGTGGGTGGAGGGCCGTGGATGGATGGATGAATGGATGGATGGATGGACAGGGTGGAGGGCCGTGGATGGATGGATGGGGGGATAGATTGATGGACGGGGGGGTGGATGGAAGGGTGGAGGGATGGATAGATGGATGAAGGGGTGAATGAAAGGTGGACGGATGGAGAGGTGTATGGGGGATAGAAAAATATATATCTAGCTAGAAGGGTGTGTATGGTGATAGATAATTAGAGGAGGGATAGAGGGCATGGGCAATGGGGGTGTGGGAGGATGTGTGTGTGTGTTGGGAGCGTGGGGAAGTGTCTGAGGATGGGTGTGCGTTTATGGGGATGGGGAGATGGGGGTGTATGTCGGGGGTTGGGGGAATGGATGAGGGTGTCAGGGGATGGGTAAGTGTTTCGGGGGATGTGAGACAGGAGCATGGGGGAATGGAGGCATGGGGGGGTTGAGGAGATGGATGGAGGTCTGCGGGGGTGTGAGGGGATGGGGAGGTGTGGGGGGGGGTGGATTAGGAGTGGAGGACAAGAGGTGTATTGGGGGATGGGAGTGTGGGGATATCAGGTGTCATAAATATAAAGGGAAGCGTAAACACCTTTAAAATCCCTCCTGGCCAGAGGAAAAATCCTCTCACCTGTAAAGGGTTAAGAAGCTAAAGGTAACCTCACTGGCACCTGACCACAATGACCAATGAGGAGACAAGATACTTTCAAAGCTGAAGGTGGGGAAAAACAAAGGGTCTGGGTCTGTCTGGGTGATGCTTTTGCCAGGGACAGAACAGGAATGGAGTCTTAGAACTTAGTAAGTAATCTAGCTAGAGATGTGTTAGATTATGATTTCTTTAAATGGCTGAGAAAATTTTGCTCTGCTCTAACCGGATACCTATGTTCTCTGATAGTGATTGTCAGCCTACAGAAAAATCCTTTAAAAAAAAAACCTAACACCTTTGTCTCCAGGTAAACAGACAGAAAACCCCTCTAGTTGCTCTTAGGTTAAAAAAAAAAAAAAAACACTTCTTCCAGTCTCTGAAGACTAGTGAATTTCCCTGCAGAAGATTAACTACCCTGCCTTTAAAAGAAAAGGAGTACTTGTGGCACCTTAGAGACTAACCAATTTATTTGAGCATGAGCTTTCGTGAGCTACAGCTCACTTCATCAGATGTTTACCGTGGAAACTGCAGCAGACTTTATATACACACAGAAATCATGAAACAATACCTCCTCCCACCCCACTGTCCTGCTGGTAATAGCTTATCTAAAGTGATCAACAGGTGGGCCATTTCCAGCACAAATCCAGGTTTTCTCACCCTCCACCCCCCCACACAAATTCACTCTCCTGCTGGTGCTAGCCCATCCAAAGTGACAACTCTTTACATAATCAAGTCGGGCTATTTCCTGCATAGATCAAGGTTTTCTCACATCCCCCCCACCCCCATACACACACAAACTCACTCTCCTGCTGGTAATAGCTCATCTAAACTGACCATTCTCCAGGTTTAAATCCAAGTTAAACCAGAACATCTGGGGGGGGGGGGGGGTAGGAAAAAACAAGAGGAAACAGGCTAGGTAGAGAAAACTCCAGCTCACCCAAGACAATCCCCTGTTGTCTCTGCTCTGGCCCCCAAGCAGAGACAAAAAAACCTCTAACTGCTTTCAGCTGAAAACCTGCTTTCCAGCAGCCCAAAGGGAAAAAAAAATATTTCCTTTTCAAATCTGTGCTTCTGATTCAAAAAATCTCAAATTGATCTCAAAATGATTTCAAGGTAATCCCACCACTCTGCCACCATGTCAAGGTTCCTTCCCCACTCTGAACTCTAGGGTACAGATGTGGGGACCTGCATGAAAACCCCCTAAGCTTATTCTTACCAGCTTAGGTTAAAACTTCCCCAAGATACAAACTATTTTACCTTTTGCCCTTGGACTTTATCGCTGCCACCACCAAACATCTAATAAATATATAACCGGGAAAGAGCCCGCTTGGAAACATCTTTCCCCCCAAAATCCTCCCAAATCTTACACCCCCTTTCCTGGGGAAGGTTTGATAAAAATCCTCACCAATTTGCACAGGTGACCACAGACCCAAACCCTTGGATCTTAAGAACAAGGAAAAAGCAATCCGGTTCTTAAGAAGAATTTTAATGGAAGTAAAAGAATCACCTCTGTAAAATCAGGATGGTGAATACCTTACAAGGTAATTAGATTCAAAACACAGAGAATCCCTCTAGGCAAAACCTTAAGTTACAAAAAGACACAAAAACAGGAATATCAATTCCATTCAGCACAGCTATTTTCTCAGCCATTTAAAGAAATCATAATCTAATGCATCTCTAGCTAGATTACTTACTAAGTTCTCAGACTCTATTCCTGTTCTGTCCCCGGCAAAAGCATCACCCAGACAGACCCAAACCCTTTGTCCTCCCCCCCCCAGCTTTGAAAGTCTCTTTAGTCTCTAAGGTGCCACAAGTACTCCTTTTCTTTTTGTCTCCTCATTGGTCATTGTGGTCAGGTGCCAGCGAGGTTATCCTAGCTTCTTAACGCTTTACAGGTGAAAGGGTTTTTCCTCTGGCCAGGAGGGATTTTAAAGGGGTTTACCCTTCCCTTTATATTTATGACAGCGGGCGTGGGGGGAGATGGACGTATGTCGGGGGATGGGAGTGTGGGGGTGGCAGGGGTGGGGGGCTGTCGGGGGATTGGGGATGGGAGTGTGGGGGTGGAGGAAGATGGGGGGTGTCGGGGGATGGGGAGATGGGGGTGTGTCTGGGGATGGGAGTGGGGGGTGGCGGGCGTGGGGGTATGTCGGGGGACGTGGGGGTGGGGGGAGATGGGGGATGGGAGTCGGGGGTGGGGGAGATGGGGGTGTGTGAGAGGGGATGGCGGACGGGAGAGTGGGGGTAGTGGGCATCGGGGGTATGTCGGGGGACGTGGGGGGAGATGGGGGTGTGTCTGGGGATGGGGGATAGGAGTGGGGGGTGGGGGAGATGTGGGTGTGTGAGGGGGGATGGCGGATGGGAGAGTGGGCGTAGTGGGCATCGGGGGTATGTCGGGGGACGTGGGGTGGGGGGAGATGGGGGACGGGAGTGTGGGGGTAGCGGGCATGCGGGGAGATGGGGATATGTCGGGGGATGTGGGGGTGGGGGGAGATGGGTCTGGAATAAGGGATGGGGGACGGGAGTGTGGGGGTAGCGGGCATCAGAGGTATGTCGGGGGACGTGGGGGTGGGGGGAGATGGGGGATGGGAGTCGGGGGTGGGGGAGATGGGGGTGTGTGAGAGGGGATGGCGGACGGGAGAGTGGGGGTAGTGGGCATCGGGGGTATGTCGGGGGACGTGGGGGGAGATGGGGGTGTGTCTGGGGATGGGGGATAGGAGTGGGGGGTGGGGGAGATGTGGGTGTGTGAGGGGGGATGGCGGATGGGAGAGTGGGCGTAGTGGGCATCGGGGGTATGTCGGGGGACGTGGGGTGGGGGGAGATGGGGGACGGGAGTGTGGGGGTAGCGGGCATGCGGGGAGATGGGGATATGTCGGGGGATGTGGGGGTGGGGGGAGATGGGTCTGGAATAAGGGATGGGGGACGGAAGTGTGGGGGTAGCGGGCATCAGGGGTATGTCGGGGGACGTGGGAGTGGGGGGAGATGGGGCTGGAATGGGGGATGGGGGACGGGAGTGTGGGGGTAGCGAGCATGCGGGGAGATGGGGGTATGTCGGTGGACATGGCGGTGGGGGGAGATGGGGCTGGAATGGGGGACGGGAGTGTGGGGGTAGCGGGCACGCAAGGAGATGGAGGTATGTCGGGGGACAGGGGCATGGGGAGAGGCGGGGGTGTGTCGGGGAGAACCCAGCAGCCCCCCGTTACCTTTGCTCTCTGCAGGTCCTGCTGGGGGCCCTGCAGCTGCAGCCAGCTCTGCCTGGCGCTCATGGGGGCGCAGGGGGGGGCCTGCCTGGCGTCCAGCACCCCCAGCACGTTGAGCTCCACGCCGAAGAGCCGCTCGATGCGGGGCCACTGCTCTGTGACAGCTGCCTGGGCCTCCTCGGGGACTGCGAACTCGTCCAGCGCCCCCATCGCCGCGGCGCCCATCTCCATGGTGCCGCCTGGCGCCACGGCGCCCACCTCGGCCTGCCTGGGCCACAGGGGGGAGGGGTTAATTACAGGTCATCGTTAATTCACGGGGGTGCGGGTGGTGGGCAATGCGGGCGCTGGGCAGGCAGGGGAGGGGTGAGAGGCAGGTGAAGAGACTTGGCTGGCCAGGGGCGGAGGGGGGGGCTTAGATTTTGCATTGGGGACGCAGGCTACCCCCTAGTCTTGCAGTGCCTCCCCATAATGCCCCAAGAGGGCTCCCACAATGCACTGGGAGCAGCTTGGCACAGCGCAAAGGACCGTGGGAAACAGGGACAAAGACTCTGGCTCCCACAGTGCACTGGGCTAAGGCAAGCGCCAACCGCTGGGCTCTCTCCGCCATGACGATGTACCCCCGCTGAGCTACCGCCCACCTTGTCTGAATACCAAAGAGCGCCAGACCCGAGCATCACAACCAACTCTTCCCAGACAGGAAGGGGAATAAACTCTGGATCAAGCTCTAAACCAGCCCAGCGACTCCAGTGTAAACGCTCTGATCTTCGTTTCATGCTCCGGATGGTTCCCAGCTCACCCAGATCAGCCATTCTGGGAGCCAGCTAAAGGCGTGGGTTTAACCCGGGTCAGAATCACTGTGCACGCGTGTTCCTACCTGAGTTTCAAACGTTTCTGTAGTGCTGGCTTGGGTCTTTGGGCGCTGCTAACAAAGATATATATAATAATTAATAGATGAGATATTACACGTTAATAATACTGCAAGATAACACTAAATTATGAATTCCAAATTATACATAATTGATCATAAATACCCAATAATCATAATAGTTAACATACAGTATGTAACGATGAATTATAAATAGTAACTAATGAATTGTAAATAATCAGTGATAATCACAATAATTAATCTACAGCACATAATACCAATGAATTACAAATAATATATAGGTTTCAGAGTAGCAGCCGTGTTCGTCTATATTCGTAAAAAGAAAAGGAGGACTCGTGGCACCTTAGAGACTAACCAATTTATTTGAGCATAAGCTTTCGTGAGCTACAGCTCACTTCATCGGATGCATTCTGTGGAAAATACAGGGGGGAGATTTATATACATAGAGAACATGAAACAATGGGTGTTACCATACACACTGTAAGGAGAGTGATCACTTAAGGTGAGCTATTACCAGCAGGAGAGCGCGGGAGGGGAGGGGGGAACTTTTGTAGTGATAATCAAGGTGGGCCATTTCCAGCAGTTGACAAGAACATCTGAGGGACAGTGGGGGTTGGAGGGGGGGAAATAAACATGGGGAAATAGTTTTACTTTGTGTAATGACCCATCCACTCCCAGTCTCTATTCAAGCCTAAATTAATTGTGTCCAGTTTGCAAATGAATTCCAATTCAGCAGTCTCTCCTTGGAGTCTGTTTTTGAAGTTTTTTTTGTTGAAGAATTGCAACTTTTAGGTCGAAAGAGATTGAAGTGTTCTCCGACTGGTTTTTGAATGTTATAATTCTTGACGTCTGATTTGTGTCCATTTATTCTTTTACGTAGAGACTGTCCAGTTTGACCAATGTACATGGCAGAGGGACATTGCTGGCACATGATGGCATATATCACATTGGTAGATGTGCAGGTGAACGAGCCTCTGATAGTGTGGCTGATGTGATTAGGCCCTATGATGGTATCCCCTGAATAGATACGTGGACACAGTTGGCAACGGGCTTTGTTGCAAGGATAGGTTCCTGGGTTAGTGGTTCTGTTGTGTGGTGTGTGGTTGCCGGTGAGTATTTGCTTCACGTTGTGGGGCTGTCTGTAAGCAAGGACTGGCCTGTCTCCCAAGATCTGTGAGAGTGATGGGTTGTCTTCAGGATAGGTTGTAGATCCTTGATGAGGCGCTGGAGAGGTTTTAGTTGGGGGCTGAAGGTGAGGGCTAGTGGCATTCTGTTCCTTTGTTTGTTGGGCCTGTCCTGTAGTAGATGACTTCTGGGTACTCTTCTGGCTCTGTCAATCTGTTTCTTCACTTCAGCAGGTGAGTATTGTAGTTGTAAGAGTGTAAGGGGACACCATCATAGGGCCTAATCAAATCAGCCACACTATCAGAGGCTTGTTCACCTGCACATCTACCAATGTGATAGATGCCATCATGTGCCAGCAATGCCCCTCTGCCATGTACATTGGTCAAACTGGACAGTCTCTACGTAAAAGAATAAATGGATATAAATCAGACGTCAAGAATTATAACATTCAAAAACCAGTTGGAGAACACTTCAATCTCTTTGGTCACTCGATTACGGACCTAAAAGTTGCAATTCTTCAACAAAAAAACTTCAAAAACAGACTCCAAGGAGAGACTGCTGAATTGGAATTCATTTGCAAATTGGACACAATTAATTTAGGCTTGAATAGAGACTGGGAGTGGATGGGTCATTACACAAAGTAAAACTATTTCCCCATGTTTATTCCCCCCCTCCACCCCACACTGTTCCTCAGATGTTCTTGTCAACTGCTGGAAATGGCCCACCTTGATTATCACTACAAAAGGTTCCCCCCCCCGCCCCCGCCTGCTCTCCTGCTGGTAATAGCTCACCTTAAGTGATCACTCTCCTTACAGTGTGTATGGTAACACCCATTGTTTCATGGTCTCTATGTATATAAATCTCCCCCCTGTATTTTCCACAGAATGCATCCGATGAAGTGAGCTGTAGCTCACGAAAGCTTATGCTCAAATAAATTGGTTAGTCTCTAAGGTGCCACGAGTCCTCCTTTTCTTTTTGCAAATAATATATAATAAATCTAAAATAAATAATAATCATATTAATATACAATGCATTATAGAGAGTAATTAATGAACTACAAAATATATGCTCATTCTTAATTAATAATAATTAATATACAATACACAATAACGATGCATTAGAAATAGTAATTAATGACATAAATAATTGCTCATAATAAACACATTATAATATTCACAATAAATATACAGTCCATAATAATGTTGAATTAGAAATGGTAACTAATGATATATAACCAGTCTGACTAAATAAATGGAATAATCACAATGATTAAATTATTATACAAGGCATAATAGCCATTATAAATAGCTACTAGTGAATTATAAATAAGATAATATGGCTCATAATGAATGATACCAGAGCGCATGAAGGGGGTACAAGTTTGGTGTGTGACCCGTAATCCCTGGCTCTTCCAAGAGGGTCAGGATTGTCTTCCCCATTGTACAGATGGGAAAATGTAGTCACCCAAGGGGAAGGGATTTGCCCAAGGTGAGCCAGCAGGCCCGTAGCAGAACCAGGAATAGAACCCAGGAGTCCTGGTTCCCAGCGCTCTATCCCCTAGACCCCACTCCCCTCCCCGCGCCAGGGACAGAACCCAGGAGTCCTGACTCCCAGCCCCCTTCCCCCATTCTACCCCCTAGACTCCACTTCCCTCCCAGACCTGGGGATAGAGCCCAGGGGTCCTGCCTCCCGTCCCCATCCCCATCTCCATCCGCTCCCCCCACTCCCTCCCCGCGCCAGGGACAGAACCCAGGAGTCCTGACTCCCAGCCCCCTCCCCCCATTCTACCCCCTAGACTCCACTTCCCTCCCAGAGGCGCGGATAGAACCCAGGAGTCCTGCCTCCCATCCCCCCATCCGCTCCCCCCCCCACTCCCCTCCCGGAGCCGCGGATAGAACCCAGGAGTCCTGACTCCCAGACCCCCCCCCAGGATCGCACTCACCAGAGCCCGGGTCCGGGCTGCCCCGAGCAGGCTGCGGGCGACGCAGCCAGGCGGAAGCGCTGACGGCGGCTCCACCCCGCGGGGCCCCGAGCGGGCGGGGGAGGCTCCAGCTGCTGCGAAGTTTCACTTCCCCCGGCCCTTGTGTCTGCCGGCCCCTGCCCCTGACCTGCCCCCGCCCGGTGCCCCCCTCCACCGGCCCCTGCCCCTGCCCCCGCCCGGTGCCCCCCTCCACCGGCCCCTGCCCCTGACCTGCCCCCGCCCGGTGCCCCCCTCCACCGGCCCCTGCCCCTGACCTGCCCCCGCCCGGTTTCCCCCTCCACCGGCCCCTGCCTCTGCCCCTGCCCCCGCCCGGTGCCCCCCTCCACCGGCCCCTGCCCCTGCCCCCGCCCGGTTTCCCCCTCCACCGGCCCCTGCCTCTGCCCCTGCTCCCGCCCGGTGCCCCCCTCCACCGGCCCCTGCCCCTGACCTGCCCCCGCCCGGTTTCCCCCTCCACCGGCCCCTGCCTCTGCCCCTGCCCCCGCCCGGTGCCCCCCTCCACCGGCCCCTGCCCCTGCCCCCGCCCGGTTTCCCCCTCCACCGGCCCCTGCCTCTGCCCCTGCTCCCGCCCGGTGCCCCCCTCCACCGGCCCCTGCCTCTGCCCAGTGCCATGTGCCCACCTCCACCAGCCTCTGCCCTGCCTGGTGCCCCCCTTGGCCAGCCCCTGCCCCTGCCCGGTGCCAGGCGCCCCCCCCCTCCAATCGGCCTCCGCCCTGCCAAGTGCCATGAGCCCCCCTTTGTCTACTTCTGCCCTGCCTGGTGCCCTGTGCCCCCTCCACTGGCCTCTGCACCCTGGCCCCATGGCTAGCTGTGCCCATACAGCCTCTGCCTGCCTGTTCATCCATCCACAAACCCATCCCTCCATCCATCCCCCTAGCTCTCCATCCATATGCTCCTTTATCCTTTCATCCATCCACCCTGCTATCCATCCATCCACCACTTTATCTGTCCATCCATCCACCCTTATGTATCTATCCATCCACCCGCCCGCCCCCATCTATCCATCCCCAAGCCCTCTATCTCTCTATCCCATCCATCCATCCATCCATCCATCCACCGCTTTATCTGTCCATCCATCCACCCTTTATGTATCTATCCATCCATCCGCCCCGTCTATCCATCCCCAAGCCCTCTATCTCTCTATCCCATCCATCCACCGCTTTA
The DNA here is from genome assembly GCF_965140285.1 of Lepidochelys kempii. Taxonomy (NCBI): domain Eukaryota; kingdom Metazoa; phylum Chordata; order Testudines; family Cheloniidae; genus Lepidochelys; species Lepidochelys kempii. The sequence goes on from NC_136392.1 coordinate 37,613,540, forward strand.
TCTGTCCATCCATCCACCCTTTATGTATCTATCCATCCATCCCCAAGCCCTCTATCTCTCTATCCCATCCATTCATCCATCCATCCACCGCTTTATCTGTCCATCCATCCACCCTTATGTATCTATCCATCCATCCCCAAGCCCTCTATCTCTCTATCCCATCCATCCATCCATCCATCCATCCATCCATCCACCGCTTTATCTGTCCATCCATCCACCCTTTATGTATCTATCCATCCATCCGTCCCCGTCTATCCATCCCCAAGCCCTCTATCTCTCCATCCATCCATCCACCGCTTTATCTGTCCATCCATCCACCCTTTATGTATCTATTCATCCATCCGCCCCCCTGTCTATCCATCCCCAAGCCCTCTATCTCTCTTTCCATCCATCCATCTCCACAAACACCCATCCATCTGCCCCAGTTTCTGTCTGTCCCATGCAGCCCATCTATCTGGCCCCACACACTCTCTCTGGCTGTCACTGCTCTCCCCACCCCCCTAGAGGCCCCCTCCCGCCACTGCCCGGCCCAGCTGGGAAATTCCAGGTTGTGACACGGGGCGAGGCAGGGGCGGGGACCGGCTCTGGCCGGGGAAGTGGGTTTGTGCGGCTGGCTCTTTGTATGAATGGGAGGAAAGTCTGAGGCTTCCAGCCTCCCCCCTGCCAGGTGTGGCTGACTCATATCTTCTGAGCCCCTCCGCAGAGATCAGGCCCCCCTTTGTGCCCGGTGCTGCACGGACCCCAACTGAGATCAGCCCCCTCCCCCCCACGTTGTGCCCGGTGCTGCACGGACACAGTCCCTGTCCCGAAGAGCTCAAAGTCTGAACAGACACAGGGTGAAAGGGGAAACTGAGATAGAGAGGGGACAGGACTTACCCCAGGTCTCATAGCAATTCCGTGGCAGAGCTGTGTGCTGAGTCCCAATCACCTGTCCTATGCACCTGATCCAGCCAGTGGCTTCCAGCTTCCTGAGGGCGGGGCCAGGCTATGAACTTCCATTCATCCCTCCCGCAGCCCTGCCCTCTCTTAACCCTTTGTGAACTGCCCCAAAGGGGCCTTAGTGAGATGGACACGTTTCTACTGTCGGGCTTTGTAGACTATCTGCAAGGAAGTGTTCACCCACCCACTGAAATGCAGCCAGCTCTGGGGTGGGGCAGTTGGGGAACAGCTCATTAAATCTCACTCTCCTCCCAGAGCTGGCATGGAACCCAGGAGTCCTGACTCCCAGACTTGCTGCTCTAACACTAAACTCCACTCCTCTCCCAGAGCTGGGGAAAGAATCGAAGAGTCCTGGCTCCTGACCCTGCTGCTCTAACCGCTAGACCCAATTCCTTTCCCAGAGCTGGGGATAGAACCAGGAGTCCAGACCCTCAGTCCAGTCCTCTACCTACCACACCTCACTGCTAATCCCTTTAGTTTCCTCTTTCATTCCCAATTCTTACCCTTAAAAAAAAATCCACACAAAATCATATAACGGGGGGGGAGGGGCGGTGCAATACCAAACAACACTTTGTTAATGTGCAAAGTTCCTTTATTCACAGCTGACAAATTGCTGACATTTCTCCGGTGAATTTGGAAGTTAAAGGCCCATATGCAGGTTTCAGGTAGCGGGAAACCATAAAGGTGCTTATATTCATGGATTTAAAGGGACCATTAAATCAGCTAGTGCAGACCTCAGATAACCCAGTTATCCAATACTTAGCCAGTCACTTGTATGAATCACGTTAGTATCTGAATGTCTCACAGTTTGGGTTACATCCTGTTAGAAGTATGCCTAGAATATGTGGCTAATAATAATTAGTTCCTCTCGGTCCTCAAGGGCAGAAAAGCTATTCCCCTCTGATCCCCCCAAAATAGGCTAGTTCTGAACCCCTGCTGGAAACTAGAGACCATAAGAAAACAACCATTAGCCTTGTGACACCTCAGCCCAGCTAAAGTTGAAAGACTGTCCTGGAAGAGCAGGATGGCTGAATCTAGGAAAAATATCCCATGGATAATCTGTTTGCTCCTCCGTTATCTTTCACCCCCAATTAGGAGCTGTGCGTTGGTCTGCATCAGATCAAAGGGTACGAAAGGAAAGATATTAGAACTAGCCAAAAGCCCACTATGTTTCGGGGAACTATAATGGATTGTGTTTGCTTTCAGAAGGACTTTTGCACCCTAGACATAAGAGGGTTCGTTGGGTGCGAGAAGGAAAAAGAACTGAAATCAACGAAGCATCAACAGACAATGCTTAAAAGAGGGGGGAGGATCCCAACTCATAGCTGGGGTGAATACAGGGAAATACGGTCACTGAAATGAAAACAACTTAAAAACCCTCTAAGGAAAGAATCGAAGATACTTGTTGGACACCATCACCATCTACTGGACGTAGATGGAAGCAGCAGAAGGAATCAGCTAAAGGCTGAGAGAGGGAGAGACAAGGTGGGTGAGTTGATACCTTTTTTGGACCAGCTTCTGTCGATGAGGGAGACAAGCTTTCGAGCTCCACAGAGCTGGTGCAGAAGCTGAAACTTCTCTTTCATCAAAAGAAGTTGGTCCAATAAAAGGCGTTATCTGACCCACCTCGTCTTTCACATGTCCTGGGACCAAACATGACCTGTTCTGTTCATTCCCTCTGAAGCACCTGGCTTTGGCCACTGTTGGAAGAAAGGATACCAGGCTAGACAGACCATTGGTCTGATCCAGTGTGGCCATTCTTATGTTCTTATCTACACTGCAAACAACCAAAGTCTGATGGTTATGAAGCAAGTGTCCAGTAGAAATCAGAAGCCGGTTGGTTTCCAATGGCCCTTAAATCAGGATGTATAAAATTGAGGATGCCCTGTGGGATCCCAGAGATAGCTCACCCTCCATTGGTCCTACTCGCCCTTCCTCCAAGGTTATAGGGCTTCAACAGAAGAATCCACAAAGGCAGCTGCAGAAGTGCTACCAACATTTAGACCAGCCGTGTGGAAAGATGCCCTCTACTGTAGAGTTCCCAGGGCTGAGAAGGCGCAATGAGATTTCATTTCAGAGATTGGGTTCCTCTTGTTGTGGCCTTTAAAAACCGGCACCTGCAAATTCCCTGATGAGCCCAGCCTCTTCCTGCTGACAGACCCAAGAATTGGTTGTTTAGATTTTTACCAGTGATATGTGGATAAACCTTTACAAAGCCAAGTCAATTGGCCAGAGGAAACTTAATAATATCAAGCAATTGCTTTTGATCACTTAAATTAGTCCCTTTCCAACCCAGCCTTTCCAAGAGCAGGGATTCCAAGCCAGATGGGACCAATGTGATCACAAAGCCTGAACACAGGCCAAAAACTGACCCCCAAAACACCCCTTTTGAACTAGAGCAGAGCTTTGAAAAATTCCTCAAAGTCCCTTAAGACAAGAGTCACTGTACTCCTGGGAGGGTGATAAACATAGCAGAAATACTATAGAATTGACGACTGATGATGAGAAGTAAATGTCGGAAGAAATCTTATGGATAAGTCTATAACAGCTGGGCCCAATGCTAGTCTGTTTCACTTGATTGCACGTGTATTTTGCGTTCAGTCCCTACTGGGTATCTGACCGAGATTTCTAAATCTAAGGGATTTACCATGACCTGTGTGGCCCTTGGTGAATTAATAAGCGTGTTGATTGGTTAAGAATAAGCAAGTGCCCTGATTTGGGAAATAGCAGAACCTAGCATTTGAATACTTAAGCTGCCTGGACTCAACAAAATGGGCTTTATCCTCAATTCAATTGCTATGGAATATATTCATCCAACTGGCAAATCTACTTTGCTAGATTTAAAATCTAACAGGCACTGCGGCGAATTCATAAAATGGATGCCCAGTCATGCCTACAATTCTCACTATGCCTTGTGCAGTACAGAAATGCTACTGGCCCCATTGTCCAGATGGGGAAACAGGGTCAAATTGTTCAAAGTGATTCAGGGGCCAAACCCCATTTTTTAGCAGTGACTTGGTCACATGGAAGCTTTTAGTGGGACTGAGGTGCCTAAATCACTTTCACCCTTAAATCACTTGATACCTCAGTTTCCCGAATTTGACCCACCCAAAGACTCATGGAAGACAGTTGCTCCTAGCCGGGGATTGAATCCAGCCCCACTCCAGTGGCCTGACTAACACAACAGCCTTCCTATTACTAGCAAATACCATTGGACTCCCCAGCCACATCGCTGATTTCCAGACATTAACACAAGAGCAAGTCAAAGAAGCTCAATCCGTGTAACCACCATGCCCCTCGGGGAGTTATTGGCATCAGGGATTGAACCTTGGGATCTTAGTGCGTGAGCTAAAAGACCCACCTTGGGTAGCTGTGCCTAGCTGTGACCCAATAACCAGGAAGATGATGATGTACCACATGGATGCACAAGAATGTCCTGGCCAATGCTGGTTGGTCCACCTCAAGATAGTCTTAAAATTGGGGCAGTGGGATGGTGGCAGGCGGGGTGGGGTCTTTGGTGAACTTGATGTCCCGGCAAAACAAGATGGGCTCCTGGCCCAGGCCAAGGCGGTACTGCCACACGTAGAGGCTCTGTTTGGGCTCCAGGGTAGCCTGGAAGGTCTCCTCTTCCTCCCGGGCTTCAGTCCAGTCCTCCTTCTCCGTCTTGACACTGCTCCCACCGTACTCGGCCGAGAGTGAGAACTGGGCCTTGACAACAGCTGCTGTCAGCTCCCCGGCCCCGAGTGAGGCGGAAGTGCCCACCTTCCAGTTGCGCCCGACGCTGGCCACCTTCTCCTTGGCGAAGCCCACCTTCCGGGCCACAGCGTGAGTCCAGGTGATAGGGGTGTCCGAATCATTGGAGAGGGTCTTGATGCACTGCCAGCCTCCAAAGGAGGGGCCCCTGGTCAGGGCCAGCCCCCCAGGAAGGAAACTCACCAGGTCAGGGTGGATGGAGTAGACTGCAGCCAAGTTGGCGTTGATAAAACTCTTGTAGAGGTAGAACTGAGCTCCCCATCTTTGGTCCACAGTGACCATCGCCCAGTAGCTCCCGATGCCAAAGTAGTAGAGCCCCAGGCAGCTTTGGGGATGTAGGGGGATGTCTTCACCCCTGGAGTCTGTGCTTAAATCGCACACACCACGCACGACCCCCTGGCCAAAGAAGAGGATGAAGAAGAAGTCGGCGCGTTTCATGTAGTGGTCCCCGCGGCGGCAATTGGGATGCAGCTGGTAGACCTGAGCACCTTCATCTGTGCTCAGGTCCTGTACCACCCGGTAGGAGTCGCCCTTGATGATGTAGATGTCAGGGTCCCTCTCGGAGCCCAGGTAATGATCCCCGCCCTGGCATGAGGGGTGCAGACCCCGGATCTCGATGCTGCGTCCGGTCTCCAGACGCTCTGTCCGCAAGTAGCAGCCCAGGTCGGAGCGGACCATGAAGTCTCTGTGTCTCTTCCGGAAGATGCCGGTGCCAGGAGCATCTTTCCGTGGAACGATCCTGGCCATCGAGCCTCAGACCCTGAGGGAGACAGCAAGGAGAGGTCGGGGGTGGGGGGCGGAAGAATTGTAAGACAATGGCCAGGCACTGCCCCAACTGGCTGGTCCCTGCGTGAGACGGCTCAGCACTGGCAAGATGTTCCTTTCCTGCTCTCCTGCCATACGTCAGGGAGAATTTACAACCAGAAACTTGTGGATCTGCCAGGAAATATCGAGAGCCTCAGAGAGATAAAGACCCAGAAGCCCAGCAGGGTTCGGAGACACGGCCGCTGCTCCAGCAGGCGTCTCTAGCATAACCCTCCCTGGGCCAGGAAGTGGTGGAGGCAACGCCACAGATGTTGCAAGACCGGCAGGGCAGAAGAAAGGAATTGTGTAAACACAGTGTCCTGGGGCTGGGCTTGGAGATTGGGGTGGGTGGGGTGTGAGAAAGGCAGAGTTTGTAGGATACAGGCCCCACGTAGGGCTGACGAGAGGGGGACAAATGGGAAGCAATTGTACCAGGCCCCAAACTCAGGGGGTCCCCAAAAGATCTGTAACTGGGGCAAAATGTGGGAGGTGGGGCCCAGTGAACATAGTGCACCATGGCCCCCAATTTCTCTCCAGGGGCCTGCGGTGTTGTCTAGTGGGTAGAGCTCTGGGCTGGCAATCAGGACACCCGGGTTCTAGCCCTGGCTCTGCTGCCAGGCAAGGTCTTGGGCAAGTCACTTCCCCTGTGTGTGACTCAGTTTCCCCTCTGGCTGGTCTACATAGACTGTGAGCTCTTTGGGAGGGATAGCTCAGTGGTTTGAGCATTGGCCTGCTAAACCCAGGGTTGTGATGCTTGAGGGTGCCGTCTGGGGAGTTGGGGATTGGCCCTGCTTCGAGCAGGGGGTTGGACTAGATGACCTCTTGAGGTCCCTTCCACCCCTGATATTCTGTGACAGGGCCTTTCTCTCACAACGTGTATGTACGGCACTTAGCACAGTGGGGCTGTGATCTTGCCTGGGGACTCCTGCTGTAGAAATAATGAACCGCTACCACATTATTCTTCGCTCCAGGCCGTGGAGACAAGGCCAGAATAGCTCCATCACCAGAGACCCTGACCCTTCTCTTCCTCCCAACTCTTGAGCCAGAAAGCCCATGGAGATGCCCTCGGCCCTGTGCCCAGTCTCTTCCTCCCCATCCCCACTGGGGCTAGTCTCTCCAAAACAGACATTTTCCCCTGAAAACATCATGAAACAAGTGGTCTATGGGACTATAAATGGCCTTGAGGCCTGTGAAGAACCTGAGGGTCCATGCAGCCTACGAGGGGCCTGAGAGACCCAAGACGTCCTTCAGGACAGTAGTGGGCCTGTTTGGACCATGAGGTCTGTCCGCAGCCCTTCATGGCAGTGACTCCTAGGAGGTCCGTCTGCCCCCCACCAAGGCTTGACTAACCCACAATGACCATGATGCAGAAAGACCTATAAAGGTGCCAAATGTCCAGAAGGATGGTGAGGACTCTATGGCTTTGGGGGGAGGGGGGGCCTCTGAAGCGCCTTCAGTAGCTCTTCGGGAATCTGCGATTTCAGGGGGTCTCTGAGGCCCACGACCACCCTTGGTCCCACACAACCTGTTGCCCTGGTTCATTTCTCAGGGTTACTTGGTCTTGTTTTGTGCCTTACTAGGTTGGTCTGGTCACCTTAGTCCCATGGTGGGAGCTTCACTATTTGACCAGCTCTGCCCCACTACCCCTATTTCCCCCTCTAGGGAGAACCCTGATGCATTGTGGGTCCCTTCTGCTTTACTTTTGGCAGCTGCTGGGGTTGGGGAGCTCAGAGCAACTTTCGATCTGGCCTTTGTCCAAAGCCCAGGGGGAGTCATTCCGGATTCCCCTCTGGCGCTACTGAGGTGTCCCTCCAGCCCTAGGCCAGGGGGCCCACCCCCACCCCCATCTCTATGGGGCCATGGGGTTCCTCCTCCTCAGACCGGCTCCGTCCCCTTGCTGGCTCTGCCTCCCCGACCTCTTCTGTGTCTGCCTCAGGCCCAAGCACCCCAAGGCCAGGCTGGTCCCTAAGAAGGACCACCTCAGCTGCTACCTCACCACCAACTGCCTCAACGAAGGGCAGTAGATCCAGCTTCACAGCCTGCACCCCTTGCACCGGCTCAGCGAGCGCTACCTGGGCTCTCAGACAGACTCCAAGGTCTACATCAGCTGGGGCAACTCCTTCTTTGAAAACTCGTGGCGAACCGGGGAAGTCCCGGATGACTGGAAAAAGGCTAATGTAGTGCCAATCTTTAAAAAAGGGAAGAAGGAGGATCCTGGGAACTACAGGCCAGTCAGCCTCACTTCAGTCCCTGGAAAAATCATGGAGCAGGTCCTCAAAGAATCAATCCTGAAGCACTTGCATGAGAGGAAAGTGATCAGGAACAGCCAGCATGGATTCACCAAGGGAAGGTCATGCCTGACTAATCTAATCGCCTTTTATGATGAGATTACTGGTTCTGTGGATGAAGGGAAAGCAGTGGATGTACTGTTTCTTGACTTTAGCAAAGCTTTTGACACGGTCTCCCACAGTATTCTTGTCAGCAAGTTAAGGAAGTATGGGCTGGATGAATGCACTACAAGGTGGGTAGAAAGCTGGCTAGATTGTCGGGCTCAACGGGTAGTGATCAATGGCTCCTTGTCTAGTTGGCAGCCGGTATCAAGTGGAGTATCCCAAGGGTCGGTCCTGGGGCCAGTTTTGTTCAATATCTTCATAAATGATCTGGAGGATGGTGTGGATTGCACTCTCAGCAAATTTGCGGATGATACTAAACTGGGAGGAGTGGTAGATACGCTGGAGGGGAGGGATAGGATACAGAAGGACCTAGACAAATTGGAGGATTGGGCCAAAAGAAATCTGATGAGGTTCAATAAGGATAAGTGCAGGGTCCTGCACTTAGGACGGAAGAACCCAATGCACAGCTACAGACTAGGGACCGAATGGCTAGGCAGCAGTTCTGCGGAAAAGGACCTAGGGGTGACAGTGGATGAGAAGCTGGATATGAGTCAGCAGTGTGCCCTTGTTGCCAAGAAGGCCAATGGCATTTTGGGATGTATAAGAAGGGGCATAGCGAGCAGATCGAGGGGTGTGATCGTTCCCCTCTATTCGACATTGGTGAGGCCTCATCTGGAGTACTGTGTCCAGTTTTGGGCCCCACACTTCAAGAAGGATGTGGATAAATTGGAGAGAGTCCAGCGAAGGGCAACAAAAATGATTAGGGGACTGGAACACATGACTTATGAGGAGAGGCTGAGGGAGCTGGGATTGTTTAGCCTGCAGAAGAGAAGAATGAGGGGGGATTTGATAGCTGCTTTCAACTACCTGAAAGGGGGTTCCAAAGAGGATGGCTCTAGACTGTTCTCAATGGTAGCAGATGACAGAACGAGGAGTAATGGTCTCAAGTTGCAGTGGGGGAGGTTTAGATTGGATATTAGGAAAAACTTTTTCACTAAGAGGGTGGTGAAATACTGGAATGCGTTACCTAGGGAGGTGGTAGAATCTCCTTCCTTAGAGGTTTTTAAGGTCAGGCTTGACAAAGCCCTGGCTGGGATGATTTAACTGGGAATTGGTCCTGCTTTGAGCAGGGGGTTGGACTAGATGACCTTCTGGGGTCCCTTCCAACCCTGATATTCTATGATTCTATGATTCTATGATTCTTCCGGGTGGTGGAGGACCTGCGCACAGACCAGGGTGCGTCTGTTGGGACGCTGCACTGCTAGGGAGACCACTTCATACACTGCCACACAGCACCTTCTATGTCTGCTGTCTGGAGCAGGGCGTCATCCTGCCCAAGAAGGACCTGAGCCAGCCCCACCAGCTCTCCCCCTACCCCATTCACCCCAAGCACCACCAGGGCCTCTGCTACCTCCGCATGGACTCCCACAAGGCGCTGGTCATGGTGGACGAGAAGTGGGGAGCCAATGTGAGGACTGACCCAAGCCTTACAAGAGGAATCTTCTCCACCCACCCCAACCTGTTCAGCTTCCTGACCAGGGCTCCTGACCCTCACCAGGGGCATCTCCATCCGCAGCTGCGACTGCATCAAGACAACGTGGCTGATGTGTCCATCACCTGGACCGAGAAGATGACCTGCAAGGGGGGTTCCACCAAGCAGGAGCTGTCCAGCATTGGGGGCAGCTGGGATGTGGCCACCAGCAGCTCTTTCGAGACAGGCACCATCACTGGGCTCATCACTTAGGCTCAGTTCTCCCTGTCAGCCCAGTACGGCAGGAGCGGATCCCAGATGAAGCAGGAGGAGGACTGGACTGAAGCCCAGGAGAACGAGGAGATGCTGCAGGTGACTGTGAGACCCAAACAGAGCTGCTTTGTATGGCAGTACCATCTCAGCCTGGGCCAGGAGCCCGTCCTCTTGTGCCTTGACCCCACCTGACCCTCCTCCCTCCCTCTGCCTTCATCCTCCTGAGCCTCTTGGAGACAAAGCCCACTGACGATGCCGTGACCATCCCATGGGCGACAGCCAAGCCAGAGCCTCTTGGATTGAGTGTCGCGTTGGCTTCCTAGAAATTTGTGGGATCAAATCAATCCCTCGAAATCCGTGCCTTCCTCCCCGCCTTCCCACCCAGCTCATCTGCCTCTCCTAAGCGGCTCTCCCACGATCCTTAGCAACACAGATAATTTAATTAATTCTCCTCTCGGTCTTTTATAGTTACGGCTAGGTGTGGCAGAATTTGATTTTTGCCTTTTTTTTTTTAATTTCAACAGGTATGATCAATGTTTGTTTATAAACATTTTCTTCCATTTTGATCAATTTAAATTTTCAGTTGTGCAAAATTATGGCCTTTAACCTTTTTTAAAAAAAAATATGTATTTACATTTTCACAGTTGTGGGAAATTGAGTGGGATCAGACAGTGGAGGAGGACAGACAATAATTATTTAATGACAGTGGACATTGAGATTCAAAAAGTTAAAGCTTTATAGCTGGTAAAACACAAATTGTCAACAGCACATGGCCAAATATATGGTGTAAACGGCCTTTAATCAAAGTCTAGTAATTACTCCAATAGCATTTTGCTTACCTTGCCTAGCTGTTGATTTTGATTATTATCGTGCAATCAACATTTACCGACATTTAACGATAAAAATTGAATCCTCCTGCAGCCTGAATTCTGCTTTGGGATCATTTTGGGGTCGAATCTGCTGCAGAAACACAATGCATTTGTCAATCCTGAATAAAGCATCGATTTTTTTTTGGCGTTCACCAAGTTGTTGGCATTGAATTTCCTTGCTTTACTCCTTTGTTTCTCTTTGGGGGCTATAAAAGGAGGGAAATGGCTCTTTGTCTCTTTGCCCTTAGACCCAGCTCACACCCTCCCACCCCAGCCGCCTGACACCTTCTCCCCTTTGTTCCCCAGCTCAGTCCCCACATCCCGCCTGCCGGGGTTTCCAGCGACTGGATGTCGATCGTTCAGTCCTTGGGGGAATCTTGCTCCCCCTCTGGAAGCTGGGTCGGTTCCAAGCTGTTCTTTGCTGACCCCCAGAGAGTGAGGAGACACCCCCCGCCCGCACTTCCTGTGCCAGGAGCAGCGTTAGCCGGTGTGCACCCACCAGGCAGCAAGGCAATGTGCAGGGGGAAACTGAGGCACACACCTGCTTCATAAAAATGGCACAGAAAGTGGTCACTTCATCCCACCCACCCCCACTGCCCTGAGTGCCCGCTGCTGGCTGGTCTATATATACCTGCTCCCCACACCACCCTCCACCCCAAGCCCTACCTACCTCCCCACTCTGGGCTCTCCTGATCCCTCCCCAGCGGCAGCAGCCCCTTGTTCCCCACAACCCTTCCCGAGCTCCTGCCCCCCCTCCAATCCTATCAGCTCCCCACTGCTCCTGCAAGTCTTCTCAGGGCAGACAGGGCAGATGGTTACACAGCCCCATCCCCTCTGCAGTCTTCTTGGGGTGATCAGCTGGTCTGTGCCCCATCTTTCCTCTGGGTGGGGCCACTGCTCCCCTCCAATCCGATGAGGTGCCGCTAGCATCGGGGAGGAGACCTTCCTCACATATTGGGCTGGCACAGCCGGGTCCCACCCTTGCCACCTGAAACCCCACTCCTGGGCAGAGGGGATCCCCAGAAGGATTTCCCAGGGGCTTGGCTCTAGGAGAGCAGCAGGCTCAGGGGTGAGGTTCTGCAGGGGTGGCTGACACCTCCATGCCACGGGCACCCTTCCCTGGAAGATCACCACCACAGGAAGTACCGCCTCAGAGGGCCGGACTGCGTGACAGCTTCCTCCTGGTCCCTGATTGGCCCAGATGCCCTATTTGAACCCAGGAGGCATTCCAGAAAGTGACTGTGCAAGGAGGCCAGCCAGAGATGGACCCGTCTCTCGGTTCAGTCTGCCGACCCCAGCCCGGGCCTGGAAGGGCGACTCCAGTCCCAACCCCTAGCATCGGTACTTGGGCCTTGCCACCAGCTTTGCCCCTGGCATCAGCACTGGGACCCTGATCCTGGTCCCCAGCTCAGGATATCGCTCTTAGATCCCAGCCTAAGGTCTGGGCTCTCTCTGGCACCAGCCCTGACGTCCCAAACCCTCGGCGTGACACAGAGACAGTAGCAGGCCCACACAAAGTGAAGGTCTTTTGGGGCGTGGCAGGATCAATGTGGCAGGGGGTAGTGAAACTTGCTACCACACCTCGTGACCTTCCTTATCACTAAGGGCTGGTCTACACCGGGGAAGCTAGTAGTTCTGGGGGGTGAATCACATTCCACTCTGGGAACAGAATCGGCACAAAGTCGGTCGCTCTTCGGGCTTGCCTACCCAGAGTGGGAGTTTAATCCAATTAGTGTCCAATGCCAACACTCACCCCATGGAATCCAGCTAATCTTGGCAAGTTATCTGCACCCACATGCTGCAGAGGGAGGCAACCCGCCCAGGTCCCTGCCAAACTGCGCTGGGGGAAAATTGCTTGCCTGCCCCACATACGGCGACCAGCGAGACTCTGGGCCCAGGAGCAAGAACCAGCCAGAGCACCTGAGAGAGAGGATGCTTGGAGACCTCAGACCTCTGCCCTCCCTGTCCAATGGCCCCTCTCCAGAAGTGGACATCCCTGGGGCTTCCGAGGAAGGTGATTCAAAAATAACTTCCCAGCATACACCGGGTGGGGAATCCCTTCCTGACCCCTGCCAGTGGCCGTCTGGAACACTGAAGCATGACCATTAGGAACAGAGGACGATTGGCTCCAAGGCTCCCTCCCTGTCATACAATTGCATTAATCCATTTCCCCAGCTCAACCTTAAATCTACTTGATTATTTGCCCCCACACCCCCTATTGGAGGTCATTCCAGCCCCTCACCCCTCTGGTGCTGAGAAACCTCCTCCTCCTTTCCAGCTGGAGTTGGTTGATGGCCTGTTTGCAGCCATTTGTTCTCATGCCAACATTGTCCTTTAGCTTCAATAGCTCTTCACCCTCCCTGGTATTTAGCCCGCCCCCGGCCTGGTGTATTTATAGCCGGCAGACAGATCTCCTCTCGGCTGGCTTTTTGGTAGACTAAACAAGCCCAGCTCTTTCACTCCCCTCGCGTCAGCCCGACTCTCCGTTCCCCTGGTCGTCCCTTCTCAGTGCCTGCTCCAGTTTAAATCCCTCCTTCTGGAACGGTTGGGGCCCAGAATTGCACCCCGGATTCCAGCAGAGCCCTGGCCTTGTCCAGGGATGTCCTCACTGCCCCCCGTCTCTCCTGGAAGCCCTCCAGGATGTCTGCAGCGGCTGCTCGGTGCGGCAAGCCTCTACAGCACAGTGGCATCACAGCCCAGCTGCTGAGATAAAGATCGGGTAGGTCCAGTTCTTCTCGGCGCCGTAATCCTATACGTCACCAGTTTACTCAGGCAGGTTTGCAAAGGATGAGTCTTAAATCTGGTTTGGTTCAGGCCTGCGGCAATGGGATTTTTCAGTCCTGTCCGCTTTTAATGGAGGTGTCACAATGGGGCCATCACCACCTACAGGCCACGGGGAGCGGGGCAGGGGGAAGCAGCAGAAGAAGTGGGGACCAGGTTCAGGCCCTCTTGTCCCCCCAGCAGGGTGTAGAAAAACTCAGAGCTCGTGTGCTTGCTCTTGCTCCAGAAATTAGACCACCTGCATGGAGGTGGGTGAATAGGGGGGCTCCCATCTGGACCCAGGATGTGGGACTGGCTGGCTCAGGGGGTGGGGAACGGGACATGGAGCCTTTCCCCTCTAGGGGGCGCCAGCTCCCATCTTGCCCCAGGATGGAGGACCGGCTGGCTCGGAGGGAGGGGAATGGGACACAGGGCCTTTCCCCTTTAGGGGGCGTCAGCTCTGATCCAGCCCCTTTAAGGGGCATAAGGATACCAAGGTTGAGCTATAGGTCCAAGTAGTTCCCAGCCGCTTCTTAAAGGCACAGGTGTCCCATTCATGGTGCAAATAAAGTCCCCTCACTGGGCTGCAGTCCTGGGGCTGATGGAGTCTCGTTGCCCTCTCCCCAGTCACCGTATCCCTCCACCCCAGGGGAGAGACTATTTGTAGAGCCCAAGGGTGGGGCTGTGGTAGAGGCACATGTAGGCATCACAGAGCAGGCGTCGGGCGCAGGGGGGCAGGGACTTGGGGTCCAGCACCTGGAGCTCCTCCGGGCTCATCTCCAGGTAGTCGGCCACCTCCGGGCAAGGTGTGACCCGTGGGATGTTGAAGCCATTCTGGCCACCTGGAAAGGAAGAAGGGGGAAGGAAGGGGTTAAAAAGGAGAGAGGGAAAGAGAGAAGGAGGAAAAGGAGAGAAAAAGAATGAATAAAATAGAGGCGGGAGGGAGGGAGGGAAGGTATGGAAAGGGGGAGAAGATGGGAACAAGAAAATGGAGAGAGGAAGAAGGGAATGAGAAAATGAAGCAAAAAAGGGAATGAGAAAATTAACAGAGAAAGAGGGACAAGAGGAATGGATAAAGAAAATGGGAAGAGGAGAATGGAGAAATGGAGAGAGAAGATGAGAATAAGAAAAAGGAGAGAGAGGAAAAACAAAATTGGAAACAAAAGAGGGAGAAATAAGGAGTGACAAAAGCTAGAAAGAGAGAGAAGGAAAAAGTGGAGAGAAGGATGGATATAAAGGAGGAGAAATTGGGGGGAAGAAAAAGGAGTGGAAAAAGGGGAAAGTGAAGGGGAAAGACAAGTGCAAAACAGAAAAAGGAGAAAGTGGAGAGAATATAGAAAAGGAAAGAACGGGAAAGAGAAAATGGAGAGAGAGAAGAATATAAAGGGGAGAGAGGGGGAATGGGAAAGAGAAGAGAAAATGGAGAGAGACTCATAAAGGGGAAAGGGGAAGAAATGAGACAGAAAAGAAAAAAGAGACAAAAGGAAAAAGGAAAAAATGGAGAGAGAGGAGGAAAGGGAAATGAGAGAAAGAAAAAAGAAAAGGAAGGAGAAGTTGAAAAGAGAAGGAGCAAATGGAGAGAAAGAGGGAAGGAGAAGAGAGCAAAGAAATAGGTGGAGGAAAGCAGGAAGGAGAAAAGGGAGAGAAGGAAAAAACAGATGGAAATAGAGAAGGAAAAGGGGAAAGAATGGTGAGAATCGAAGAAAAGAAGGAAGGAGAAAATGAGAGAAGGAAAAGAGGGAAGAGCTGGAGGAAAATGGAGGTAAGGACAGAAAGGAGAGAAAAGAAAAAAGAGGGAAGGAGAAAAGGGAGAGAGAGAAAATGGATGGAAAGAAGGAAGGAAGACGGGAGTCTCCCTGCTGCAATTCCTGGGGTGCCCACCAGGGGCAGCCCCCAGCCACGCCCCCTGCAGCGACACCGCCCCCCTGCCCCCCGCCGCCCTTAAAGGGCCGGCGCACAGCTCACCCTGGCGGTCGGCCATGCTGTCAAAGAAGAGCCATTGGCCGCGGTGCGGACCGTGGCGGGCGAAGGCCACATAGTGGCTGGTCTGGATGCAGAGGGCGGCGTAGAGCTGCATAGTCTGGCGGGGCAGGGGGCCTGGTGGGGGTGGCAGGTGCTCCAGCTCTGGGGGTAGGCGCAGGGCGCGGGGGTGGTGGGAGCGCCGGGCACGGTGACGGTGAACCTGGGTGGGGGGAGGGGGTGATTACAGGGAACAGCATGTCCCAGAACCCCCCCCACCTCCCCCAGACACCCACCTCTGCCTCCCCCACCCCCCAATACTCCCTGCATCCTCCATCCCCTTCTCCCCTCTGGCCCCCAACGCCCCCCACCCCCATCGCCGTGTCTCCCCCTGGTGGCCAGTGGGCAGTACCTGCTGCCAGCAGACAGTGCAGTACTGACGGGTGCTCCCTGTCCCGATGCTGGGGTCCCCGTAGCACTCGGGGCATTCGCTCCGTGCCAGATCCTGACAGATACAGCACTCCCGGGGGGCTGTCAAAGCAGAGGGGGGTGGTCAGTCACAGCACCAGCACCCCAGGGCCAAACCCCCTCCGCACTGCTTCCCCTCCCCCGCCACCTCCCTGCACCCTGCCCCCTCCCGCTACCCCCTCCCCAACACCCCCATCGGCTGCCTGCCCCTCCTCCACCATCTCCTCCCACACCCCCTCCTTCTGACCCCTCCACTCCCCCCACCTCCCTGTGACCCTTCCGCACCACCTCTTTCTGCCCCTGCCCCTCCGTCCATCTTTCTGTGCCCCTCCCCCATTACCTTCTTCTGACCCCAACCCTCTCGCACCCCCCGCCACCCTCCTCCTTGCTGACCCCTCCCCTTCCCCGCAAACCTCCCCCTTCCTCACTGCCCCCCATCCACCCCCGTCTTGCCACATTCCTCACATCTCCTGCCCACCTCCTGGCTGTCCCCTCCTTCTCTCACTACCCACCGCCCCCCAGCCCTCCCCTGCCCCCCCCTTACTGTCCTCCAGCAGGTCAGTGAGGTCCAGCTCCAGGCTGGGCAGGATGGTGGCGAAGGCCTTGTAGTCCTTGCCATTGCGGGGCATCTGCAGGATGAGGCAGGAGGGGGCCTGACGGGGGTAGGGGCAAGAAGGGGTTAGTGTGGGGGGGCAGGAAGGGGGGATAGGGGCTCCAGTCCCCCCCCCCAGCACCCAGCTCCTCCCCTTGTCCCCCACCTCTCACCTCAGTGAACTTGAGGTCACCGGCGACCAGTGACCCCTCCAGCAGCTGCTGCACTGTGGGGACCCCCCGGCCTGCCCCCCCTGCACCACCCTCCATGAAGATCTGGTAGAAGATGCAGCCCTGGGGGTCCTTGTCCGCTGACCTGGGTGGGGGGAGAGAGAGATGGGGTTAGTGGGGGGCAGAGAGCGGGGGGAGTGGAGGGGGAAAGGGGGGAGCTGGGGGGTGTTAGGAGGAGTAGAAGGGGAATGTGTAGCGGGGAGATGGAGAGGGTGTGAGGAAGGGGGGTTGGGAGGGGGACTTTGGAGAGAATTGTAGGGGGGGATAAGCGGGGTAGTGGGGTAGCGGGTGTTTGGCAGACAGTGGTGGGGGGGTGGAAGCTTGGTGGGGGGGGGCAGCAGAAGGGGGAGGGGGTGGAGGGAGGGGAGACCCTGCCAGTCAGGCAGATGGGGAGGGGGAGGAGCTGGCCAGACAGGGGAATGAGGGGCTGGGGGAGTCTTACCGGATCTTAAAGAGGGGCTCCATCTTCAGCACCCGGAACAGCAGGGTGAGGAACTCCTCGGGGTCTGGGGGGGGGAATGCATGGGTGAGAGCGGGGACCCCCTGCTTCCCCAGCCCCCCTCCCCCAGCCCCTCCACCCCTTTCCCCTGCACCCCCAAACCTCCCGTGGCCCCTTCCCCACATCCCCTCCCTCTGCACCCCAACCTCTTTGCCCCATATACCCTGCCCCTCCCCCCGCCACTCTCCCCCACCCCCTTCCCTGCACCCCGGCTCCTCCTGTCCCATTCCCCTCCCCACCCCACCTTTCTCCTCGCTGGTGAAGCCTGGGGAGTGTCCAGCTGCCTCCAGGACCCGCCGCAGGGACATCACCTTGGTGGCGCAGACGTAGCCGTGTCTGGGGGTGGGGGGTTGGGGGTGGGGGGTTACCCCACTGGCAATCTGCCTACATACCTCCCCCTCAGCCCCCTCCCGCTGGGACTCCCTCCCCCTGGACAGAACCTGCCACACCCCCAGCCTCTCCCAGAGACACCCCCTCCCTTCCTCCCTCCTCCAAACACCTCCTCACCCACAGAGACCCCCCCTTACCCCCTGGAGAGACCCCCCACATCCCCCAGAGACCCCCTCACCCCTTCATAGACCCCCACCCCCAGAGAGCTCCTGCCCCCTGGAGAGACCCCCTTCATCTCCAGAGACCCCCACACACCCTTCCATAGACCTGTCTCCCCCATAGACTCCCCTGCACCCTGGAGAGACCCCCCTTCATCCCCAGAGACCCCCCCTCACCCTTCCACAAACCCTTCACCCCCAGAGACCCCCCTGCCCTTGGAAAGACCCCTGTTCACCCCCAGAGACTCCCCCTGGATCCTGGAGAGACCCCCCTTCAACCCCAGAGACCCCTCCTCACCCCTCCATAGACCCCTCACCCCCAGAGACCCACCTGCCTCCTGGAGAGACCCCCCCTCACCCCTCCATGGACCCCTCACCCCCTGGAGAGACACCCGCCCCCCATGCTCGCACTTGCGCAGGGGGTTAACGATCTCAGTTCTCAGCAGGTCCCGGGTCTCCTCGTAAGACGCCCCATCGTTCTTGTCCGCGGGGCGCAGCAGCAGCGAGTCCAGCACGGAGCTGAAGGCAAACATGCTGTGGGGGCAAGGAAGGTCAGGACTCCTGAGTTCTCTCTTTGGCTCTGGGAGGGGAGTGGGGGCTAGTGGTTAGAGCAGGGGGCTGGGAGCCAGGACTCCTGGGGTCTCTCCACAGTGCGGGGAGGGGAATGGGGGCTAGTGGTTAGAGGGCGGGGGAGGTGGGAGCCAGGACTCTTGGGTTCTATTCCTGGCTCTGGGAGGGGAGGGAAGGGGGCCCAGTGGTTAGAGCGGCCAATGAACAGGCAGGCAGGTGGGTGGGGGCTGGGAGCCAGGACTCTTGGGTTCTCTCCTTGGCTCTGGGAGGGGAGTGGGGGCTAGGGAATAAAGCCAGGGCGGGGACTGGGAGCCAGGACTCCTGGGTTCTCTCCCTGGCTCTGGGAGGGGAGTGGGGCTTAGTGGTTAGGGCGGGGGGTGGGGGGGAAGTCACTCACCAGAAGAGGGTGGCATCGAGGTAGCAGGAGTTGCAATGGCCCTGGATCCCTTTCTTCCAGCCCATCAGGCGCTGCCCCCCCTCTTCACCCAGCCCTGGGGGGGTGTCCTCTGGCACCCGCTCGCTGGCATAGACCCTGAAAGCTGTGGGAGGGGAGGCAGACCTGGACTGGGATTGCTATCACTAGCCCGCCCCTCCCATCCCTATAGGGAGACACCCCCCTCAGCTCTGTCCCCACCCCCTGGGGCATTGTCCCCCACCCCCTCCAATGCCCGCCCCCCGCAGTGGCGTGCCCCCCACCTTCCATCTCTCCCCTGCCAGGCCCCCAGGGACTTACCCAGTGAGTTGCAGCGCAGCACGGGGTTCTCAGGGGGCTGGGGAGCCCCGAAGCGGGCATCGGGCCGGCAGTGGCGTAGCTTGACGAAGAGGGCCTTGCCGGGCGGGCACTGGAAGTACCGCATCCCTCGGTAGATCCCGTCCGTGCAGCCTGAGGGCAGCGGCTCCTCCTGGAGAGAGGGGCAGGGACTGTGTCAAGGGGGCCAGGAGTCCCATTGCTCCCCATGGGATGACCCCAGGAGGGAGGCAGCTGGGGGGCCCTATAATCCTCCCATGGATTGACCCTACTAAAGATGGGATGAGAGTCCCATACCCTGCCCCATGGGGGTGACCCCACTCAGGACAGGGTTGGGGTCCCATAAACCCCCATGTCTGTCCCCTGCAGATGTCTGCCATTGTCTCACCAGCTCCAGCCCTGCAATGGTCTCCCCCACATCCGGCGGCGCCCCAATCCAGCGGATCACCCCGTAGATGGGGGGGTCGTGCACCTCCACCATTGAGTTGATTTCCAGCAGAGGAAAAGCCAGCTCCTCCTCCTCTCCTTCCTCCTCCTCCCCTTCCCCCTGCTCCTCAGTGCCCCCCATCAACAGGGAGGAGGGAGAGCCATGAGGGGACCCCCATTCCGGCCTGGGTGGATACCGAATGGAGGAGGGGGATGGGGGGTCATTGAGGAGCCTTAGGGAGGGGTCATCACTCAAGGCCTTGGGGCCTTCATCAGCCTTTTCTGTAGGGAAAGGAACCAAAACAACATGGCAGACATTAAGCAGATGGGGCCTGTTGGATGGCCATCTTGGCCATCAGGTATTGACCACCACTGGGATGGCCATCTTGGCTGTCAGGCTTTGACCACCCCTGAGGAGGCCAGCTTGGCCAGTGATCACTGACTGGCACTGGGGTGACCATCTTGGCCAACAGGCATTGACCGCTACAGGGGGGTGGCCATTTTGGCTGGCAGAAAGTGACCACCATTAGGGTAGCCATCTTGGACAGCTAGTCGGAAGGTCTGGAAGGGATGTCATTATGTCCCATTGCATGCCTGGGAGAGAGGCCATGAGGGCAGCCATCTTGTTGGCCAAGAAATGCTGTTGTATCTCAGCGACCGCATGACATGGGCAGGGCCAACGCCCCGTACAATGAAGCCGAGCCCAGAGGGCCTCCCGCCCCTGCTGTTTACTGTAGGTCCTACCTTTATGGACTTTGGTGATTGGCAGGAGGATCCCGTGCTCCGGAGAGGGGAAGTGGCAGAGCGATTGGCCACTGAATTTGCCATCCCATGAGCCAACAGGCTGATCCTGGAAAATAAGGGGATTCAGGAAAGGGGCCCCCAATTATGATCCTCTCAATAAGGATCTTGCTGTCTGATCCCACCCTGGAAGTTGGGGGTCAACGCCCTCTCACCAGGCAGATCCCCACGAAGACCCCAGCCATCTCCTTCTTGGGCAGATAGTCGCAGAAAAACACAGTGCCCCCAGGGGCACTGTCACCCATCTTGAAGAAGACCCGATCTCCGAGCTCCAGGGGTGGAGGAGATTTGAGGGGGTCCCCTGTGGCCAGCTGGAGCCTGGTGCATGCCCGGCGGCTGCCCCGGGGAGCTATCAGGGGGCTGCACTCGGCCCCCTCATCCGGCTCAATCCGGCTCACAGGCACAAAAACCCCGCAGTTCTCCCGGCATGAGAAGAACTTCTGGCCTCTGAAGGAGCCGTCGGTGAAACCCTTCCCAGCCGCTGATCCCTGGAGAGGAACAGAATAGGGGGGTTGACATGGATGCCTGATACAGTCCCCTACCATGAGGCCAGATTGGAGCTGGTGCGCCCTAGAGGGGAAAGGCCCCATGTCCTGTTCCCTGACCCTTGAGCCAGCCAGTTCCAGATTGGAGCTGGTGCGCCCTCGAGGGGAAAGGCCCCATGTCCTATCCCCCACCCCCTTTAGCCCACCAGGCCCGGGTCAGAGCTGGTGCCCCCTAGGGGGGTAAGACATCATGTTCCATTCCCCCCAGTCCAGCCAATCCTTGACTGGAGCTGGTGCCCCCTAGAGGCTCCCCCTTCACTCACCACCAGCTCCACCCCAAAGATGACTCCAGCCTGCTCCTTGCTGTCTCCCATGGGTCCCCGGTAGCGCAGGACACCCCGGACCTTTTCCCCGGAGGCCGAGGTGATCTGGACCCGGACCCGGTCCCCTGGGCGCAGGGCCCCCCGCCTGCGCAGCAGCCCCTCCTGTCTGAAGAGCCCCAGTCGCTCGTCCCCATTGGTCACGGCCTGCAGCATCCCAGCTTGCTCTTTGCTCAGCTCCCGTGCAGCCCGAGCCGGCAGCTGCACCATGGCCTCCGTGTCCAGCAGCTTGGCCCAGAAGGGGCAGTCCAAAGCGGGGGGCTCGCCCGCCTGGCTCAGGAGGCTGCCCCGGGGCACCTGCCCCCCACCTTCCCCAGAGAAATCCTGCACCAAGATGAAGAACCGGCGTGGCCGCATGGTGATGGGGGGGTGAGACCTGGAGGTGGGAGAGAGGAGATCAGAGAGGGGCTGACTGCTGCGTGAGGAGAGCGGGGGAGACTGGGCTGAGGGGCACACCCAGGAGAGAGGGATAGCAGGTTAGGGGGGCATTAGGAGGGGATGGGGGACACCAAGCTGGGGAGCTGATCCGGAGAAACCAGTATCCTGGAGGGGAGGGGGGAGACCAAGCAGGCGGGGGATATCAGTGGGGGAGACCAGGTTTAGGGGATAATTGGGGGCAGCCAGGGCTGAGGGGTCAATCCCATCTGGGAGGCAGGGGAAAACAGACTGTGGGGGGAGGTCGATGGGTGGGGGGAGAGACCAGGCTGAGCAGCCCGTGGATAGGAACAGGAGTGGGGGAACCAGGCGGGCGGGGGGGGGGGCGAGGTTGATCTAGGAGACGGGGAGTGGGAGAGACCAGGCAGGCTGAGGGGAACATTGGGATGGGGGAAACTCAGGACCCCAACACCAAGGGAGTCTATGATCCTGCTAGGGGGACGGGCTGCGGGGACCCATCCTGCTCTGGGGGCAAGGGCCTTGGGGGCCCGGGCCACGGGGGCCCATCCTGCTCTGGGGGAAAGGATGTCCCTGGGTACCCGACGGAGACTCGCCTGTCGCCCGTCATCCCCGTCCGGATGTCATCAGTCGTGGTGGGGTTTCCCCGACGAGCTGGAGCACAAGGGATGGAGGAAGAGAGAGAGAGAGATAGTGAGAGAGAGAGAGAAAAGAAAGTTCAGAAAGAGAGGGAAGGAGACAGAGTCAGCCGGGTGGGAAGAACCTCAAGCCCGCAACTGCCCTCCCCCTCCTTCGCCACTCGTCCTCCAGGAAGTCTTCTTCGTTCCCCCGCTCCCTGCCTTGCCAGAACAGGGGCTGTGGGGCCAGGGAGAGTGGGCGAGGAGCGTCCCAGCTCTCCCCCACCCCTTGGGGGACTCGTGTGGGAACCCTGAAAACAACAAAAGAGGAAGTGGCAGAGGCTGGGGGTGGGGCTGGAGAGAAAGGGGGTGTGAATCAAAGGGGTGTGATGAAGGGGAGAGGAGCCAATGAGGGTGGAGAGGGGTGGGGAAAGAAAGAAAGAAAGAAAGAAAGAGCAGGCTGGCTTTATGGCAGTGGGGTCTAGTGTTTGACACTACAAAAAGGGGGTTTCTGTCTGTCTGTTCCACCCACTTCTGGGGGGCAGCAGCCCTGCTCTGTGTATGACAGAAGGCAGGGGGTGGGTCTGGCTCAAGTGGATGGACCATGTACAGTCTCTGACCCACACGCCTGTGCCCCACTGACGTGGAGCTGCACTGGGTGGTCCTGCGGGGGATGCAGACTATCCCATGGCAGCCACAACTCCCGTTCCCAATCCCAGTATCACCCCTGTCCCTGTCGCCCAGCCACAGGGCTGCACTGTACTCTGCCAGGCACCCGTCTCCTGGGAGTGACCCCTTCACTGGGCCGGGGCCCCAGCAGGACCCCCATGTCTCTGCAGAGGCAGTCCCCCCGGCCTCTGAGACAGGAACTTTAGTACCAGCCACCCCTCTCCTCTGCGGGGCTCAGCTCAGCTGATCCAGCCCAGATGAACCACGGCTGGGATCCTTGTGAGCCCAGGACACCCAGGGGGTACCGGCAGCGATGGCAGACATACTCCCTGCTTCGCGTGGCACGCTTTGTCGGCCTGACCTTGGGTCCCCCACAAAGGCCAGGGTTGAGATAAAGGCTCCTGGGAGCCACGTGGACCCTGAAGTCCCCTTGGCTGGCCCTGGCTCTGTCCCTCTCCCCTTAGTGCCAGTGGTCCAGGTCTCCAAATGCCCCGGTCTTCACCCCGCCACACAACCCTTTGGTCTCCAGCTGGAAGCTTTGTCCTGGGGCAGCAGAGGTTGGGGGCGGGGAAGGGGCGGCTGTACTGTATAATGGGCACTAGGGGGCAGCAGAGGGTGGGGGCGGGGAAGGGGCGGCTATACTGTATAATGGCCACTAGGGGCAGCAGAGGGTGGGGGCGGGGAAGGGGCGGCTATACTGTGTAATGGGCACTAGGGGGCAGCAGAGGGTGGGGGCGGGGAAGGGGCGGCTATACTGTGTAATGGGCACTAGGGGGCAGCAGAGGGTGGGGGCGGGGAAGGGGCGGCTATACTGTATAATGGCCACTAGGGGCAGCAGAGGGTGGGGGCGGGGAAGGGGCGGCTATACTGTGCAATGGGCACTAGGGGGCAGCAGAGGGTGGGGGCGGGGAAGGGGCGGCTATACTGTATAATGGCCACTAGGGGCAGCAGAGGGTGGGGGCGGGGAAGGGGCGGCTGTACTGTGTAATGGGCACTAGGGGGCAGCAGAGGGTGGGGGCGGCTGTACAGTACAATGGGCACTGTGGGGGGGCAGGTGCTGATAATTCCATGCAGGCTTGTGGCGGGGGGGAGGGGGGGCTGGGGAGAGTTTGTCACTCTGCCCCCTGCTGGACATGGGGGACCTAAGTTGGCAGGTGACATTCTGAGGCTGAGATTTGTCCTTTCTGGTCCTTTCCCCTTTTCTTTCTTTCTCCGACACACTTTGGGGAAGCGGACGGATCGGCGCGGGCGGGCTGCGAAATCTCCGCAGTCTCGGGTCAGAGTCCAGCTCTCAGGGGCGTGATTTCTACTGGAGAGCGGAGCCAGACCCACGTCAATGGGACACACAGACATGGGGGAAGGGCTGGGGGAGTGCGAATCATCTGGGGGGGGTCGGGGGTGGTGGTAAAGGAACTGGGGGAGGAGTAAGGAGGGAGAGTTCGGGGCGCGGAAGGGAGGGGGGGTCTGCAGGGAAATGGGTGAGGGTGTTGGGGCCACTGGATTAGAGAGGGTTAGTCAGATGGGGGAAGAGCTGCGGTGGGGGGGGGTAGAGGAGAAGTGGGGGCAGGAGGGGAGCCTGGAAGGGAAGCTGGAGGGGAAGTGAAGGAGCACGTGGGGGGTTGGAGAGTAGGGAGTTGGGGGAGGGGTCTGAAAGGAAATGGGGGGTCGAGGCACCTGTACTAGAAGGGGTGGTGAGATGGGGAGAGAGGCTCAGGCCGGGGCTATAAGGGAGGGGAGGCTGGGGGACAGAGCTGGAGCGGAAAGGGGGCATGGTGGGGGCAGAGTGGGAAGTAGGGGAGAGGCTCAGGTCGGGTTCTGGAAGGACAGTGTGGGGCTGGAGGGCCAGGGTTTGGCAAGACGGAGGGGGGCTGCAGGGTTGGGGTGCAGAGAGGCCAGGGGAGGGGTTGGGGATCTCTGAGATGCAGGGCTGGTGAAGGGTGGGGTTCAAGGGCAGCACTGCCCACCCAGCTCGGGGGCGAGGCCTTTGATCCCCCCCAGGGGCCCCAGCCGGCCCAGACGCTGGGATATCGATTCAGGCTGGGCCAGGCCCGACGTTTGGCCCCGATCCCAGCCCCCCAAGCTTGGCCTGGTTTCCATTAGTTTAATGAGAACGAGGGAGACCAGGGCTGTTCTGGATTTTCTTAACCACGTCATTTACTCGCTGGTCATGGCAAAGGGAACCTGAAAACATTAACCCCTCCGGGGCTGAGCTCGCAGGGGCTGCGGGTCAGGAGTGAGGGGCACCAGGAGATCTGGGTGTGGACCCTCCTAGACCAGAGGTCTTCCATCCCACTGGCTATTTCCAGGGGCAAAGGGAGGGGGCTGCAGCAAGCCCATTCCAGTTGCAACGGGGAAGTTGCTCCCGGTTTTCCAAGCAGCCCACCCCGAGGTCTGCACAGGCGACGGGGTGGGGGGGGGACTTGGCCACCACCCCTCTTTGGACAGCTTCACCCAGCCACAGGTCAGAGCAGAAACCAGAGCGGATCCCCCGACTGAACGGGAAAAGGGTTGCAGAGACTTCAGCCGCCTGCTGACCCTGGGCCGGCTCGGAGCTGGCGCCCCCTAGAGGGGAAAGGACCCATTACTCACCCCCTTAGCCAGCCAGTCACCAGCGCCCCCCAGAGGGGAAAGGCCCCATGCTCTATTCCTCATCCCCTGGAACCAGCTAGTCCCCGCCCTGGGGCCGGCACGGAGCTGGCGCCCCCTATAGGGGAAAGGACCCATTCCCCACCCCCCTGAGCCAGCCGGTCCCCGCCCTGGGGCCGGAACGGAGCCGGCGCCCCCTAGAGGGGAAAGGTTTCCATCGCACTTGGCTTCTCCTTCCCTTTTCAAAATCAGACTCTGTCTCTTTAAATCTCCAGATGGGGGAGACCCGACCCAAATGCATTCTACTGGGGAGGGCGGGGCTCCGCGGGCAGCCATCCAATCGGCACGGGGCGGGTTGTTCCATCCGGAGGGAGACGGGGTGGAGGGACGACAGGAATGGATTTATTATTTTTCCAGCTTTAATAGGTTTGTGGGCGAGGCCTTAAATATGACAGGCTGAGGGGGCGGGGCTGGGACCAATCACAGGAAGGCGGGAGTGGGGGGCGGGGCTTGGAGGGGGGAATGTGGGCGGGGCTTGGGGAAAAGTTTGGGACAACTTTTTTTTTTTTGGGGACGTTATAATAAAGGTCGAAAATTGAGGCGAGGGAAGAAGGGAGAGAAGGAAGATCTTGCCCCCCCCGGTGGAATAAGGGGGTGAAGGTTTATTGGGGCGCCCCCTAGGACCTCCCATATATCCCACCCTATTGGGGGACGCTCCCCTCCCCCCAGTCGACCCAGCCTCTCCCATGGGGGCGGCCAGCTGCGAAGATGAGGATCTGGAATTCAAGCTGATCTTTGGAGAAGAGGAGAAGGACCCCCCGGGAATGGGGGTGTCTCTGGAAGGTGAGGGATGTGGGGTTTGGGGGGGGGCTGCTCTTAAAGGGCCAGCGTGGGCTGGGAGAGAGTATTAAAGGGCCAGCAGGATTTCTGCTCTTCCCTGGCTGGAAGAGCATGGAAAGTTTTGTCCTATTAAGGATGAGGGGGAGGGGGGGGCTCGGTTTACACACACACACACACACACACACACCCCTTCTGGTTTCTCACGTTATGGGAAGAGCAGCTCCCTGGGATGGATGCTAAGAGCCTGGCAAGGGCTACGGGTGGCCTCTCTGCCGGCCCCAGCCCCGGACCGTTCTGCCAGGGCACTGCTCTGGGGAAGCTTGCAGCCCCAGAGTACCCCCCCCCCCATGCACGTCCCATCCAGCTGGGGCACTGCTCTGGGGAAGCTCGCAGCCCCGGAACAGCCCAGCCATGGGGGGTGGGAAGAGAATTCCCTCGGGTGTCTGTCCATCAGGTCCCATGCTCTCCAACCCTGTCCTGCAACATACACACACACAGATCCCCCCAGGCTGTGAGGAACATGGTGGTCTGTCTGTGTGTCCTGCCCCGCCATCCGTCTGTCTGACACACAGTTTTAACTAGCGCCCTCAGACTCGTACTCCCCCCGCCCCCATTCCTGGCCCTGTGCCCCACGTTCCCATGGCGACCCAGGCCTTGCCAGTGGAGGCGAGTGCGCCTTTAATTGGGTTCATGTGTCGGCCCCCTCCCATCCCAGGCCAGGCTGCCCCACTCCACAGGGTGGGGGAGAGTCTCAGGTCCCAGAGCTGGTGCCCAGTTTATCAAGTTTCCAGACCCCGATCATTGGGGGGGGGGGTCTGCAGCCCCCTGACCCCAGCCCCTTCCAGCAGGGAGTGATGTGAGGAGTGGGAGGGGCTCCTGGCTACTCCAGTCCCAGCAGGGGGCACTGTGGGGAGCGGGGCAGGAGGGCTGGCTTTGGGGGGGAGCTCCTAGCTACTCCAGCCCCAGCAGGGGGCGCTGTGGGGAGTGGGGCAGGAGGGCTGGCTTTGGGGGGGAGCTCCTAGCTACTCCAGCCCCAGCAGGGGGCGCTGTGGGGAGTGGGGCAGGAGGGCTGGCTTTGGGGGGGAGCTCCTAGCTACTCCAGCCCCAGCAGGGGGCGCTGTGGGTGCAGGGGAGGTCCCAGGCAGCCCAGCCTCAGGGCTCTTGGGGTTCCCGTGTTGCTGGACACATGGCTGGGGCGAAGGTGTCTGACATCACAGCCCCAGAACCCCTCCCCCGGCCAAGGGCCCACCCGAGGAAAGGGGCAGAGATGGGGCCTTAAATGAGAAGCAGGTGTGTGTCGGAGCTGGCAATTGGGTTGAGATCACGTTGCTTTGTGTCTCTCCAACTCTTTGTGTTTTCGTGGGAAGGCGGCTTTCCTGCCGGTGGTTTTCAGCACAGACGTTTCTGCCCGCAAGATTCCTGGCCCTCTTGTCTGGGGCCCCATGGAAATGCCACGGCCCTGGGCCGGACGGGAACCTGGCGTCCTCCAGGGTGCAGCCTTGTCAAGGGGGGAACAGGGGTCACTGCCGCTGCGCTAGGGCTTTTGTGGTGTGATAAACTATGTTGCTGCTGCCCTCTACTGGAGAGAGAGAGAGAGACAGACCCCAGCCTACTACTGCTGGTTTGTGTGGGTGTGTTAGAGAGAGAGAGAACAATTTACTACTGCTGTGTGTGTGTCCCTGCTGCCCCCTGGTGGAGAGGATGAGCCCTGCTGTGTGTGTGTCCCTGCTGCCCCCCTGGTGGAGAGGATGAGCCCTGCCGTGTGTGCGTCCCTGCTGCCCCCCTGGTGGAGAGGATGAGCCCTGCTGTTTGCGCGTCCCTGCTGCCCCCCTGGTGGAGAGGATGAGCCCTGCTGTGTGTGTGTGTCTGCTGCCCCCTGGTGGAGAGGATGAGCCCTGCTGTGTGTGTGTCCCTGCTGCCCCCCTGGTGGAGAGGATGAGCCCTGCCGTGTGTGCGTCCCTGCTGCCCCCCTGGTGGAGAGGATGAGCCCTGCTGTTTGCGCGTCCCTGCTGCCCCCCTGGTGGAGAGGATGAGCCCTGCTGTGTGTGTGTGTCTGCTGCCCCCTGGTGGAGAGGATGAGCCCTGCTGTGTGTGTGTCTGCTGCCCCCCTGGTGGAGAGGATGAGCCCTGCTGTGTGTGTGTGTCTGCTGCCCCCTGGTGGAGAGGATGAGCCCTGCTGTGTGTGTGTCTGCTGCCCCCCTGGTGGAGAGGATGAGCCCTGCTTTGTGCGCGTCCCTGCTGCCCCCTGGTGGAGAGGATGAGCCCTGCTGTTTGCGTGTCCCTGCTGCCCCCTGGTGGAGAGGATGAGCCCTGCTGTGTGTGTGTCTGCTGCCCCCTGGTGGAGAGGATTAGCCCTGCTGTGTGTGTGTCTGCTGCCCCCTGGTGGACAGGAGGAGCCCTGCCACCATCCCTGTCCATCTCTCCTCCTCTCTCCCCCCACAGACCTTGATGCTGAAGACCTCCCTCCGTGTTGCACCCTGGCCTTGGGTGACCCACCGGCCTATGCCTCCCCCCTGGGCATCCCCTGCCCGCCCCGCCTGGTCGGGGGCCCCCGGGCCGGCATGCACTCCCCCCCGCCCCGCCCGGCACGGGATGACACCTTCGAGAGCCAGCCGGCGCGGTGGGTGCGCCTGGGGGCTGACGCCCGCGTCCTGGAGTGCCCCAGCATCCAGATCACCACCATTTCGCCCAGCGCCGAGTGGGACTGCTCCCCACGCGACTACCTGCCCCTGGAAGCCCACGGCAGCTACCGGGAGGCCCCACCGGCCTCCGGCTTCTTCACCCCCAGCCCCGCCAGCAGTGGCAGCGCCTCCCCCTGGAGCTTCTTCTCGGACGATGACGGGGCAGGCGGTGACGACGTGGAGCGGGAGCTGAACGAAGCTGCTGCCCGCTTTGCCCTCAGCTCCCCCTGTGGCTCGCCCAAGCCCTGGGCCGGGCTGGAGGAGCCCTGGGGCCTGTACCCTGCCGGGCGGGGGGCTGAGGATGGCTGGGTGGCCCTGGCACCCCGCCCGGCCTCGCCCTGCGGCAAGCGGCGCTACTCCAGCTCGGAGACCCACTCCTCGGCCTCGCCCTGCCTCTCCCGCCGCGGCAGCCTGGGCGACGAGGGGGGCGGGGAGGGGGCAGAGGGGGCAGGTGGGGAGGGGCCGCCCTACGAGGCTACTGGGCAGCACCCCCCAGCTGAGAGCATCCCGCAGAAGGCCCGCAAGACCTCCACTGAGCAGACGGTGGCGCTGACGCGGAAGGAGGAGGGATGCTGCAATGGTGACGACGGGGGGTTTGGGGCGGCCCGCAAGGAAGGGATGGACTATCTGGCCGTGCCCTCCCCACTGGGCTGGTCCAAGGCCAGGATCGGGGGCCACAGCCCCATCTTCAGGTACCAGCTACTAAAGGACCCCGCCCACTGCAGTGCGGCCAGTGCCCCCTAGAGGAGAAAGGCCCCACTCGCCTGCCCCAGCCAGTCCCCACCCTCAGGCAGGATCCCAGCCGGCGCCCCCTACAGGGGAAAGGCCCCATTCCCCACCCCGCTGCGCCAGCCAGTCCCATTTTGCCAGCTGCTCCCTGGGCTGCAGCTGCGGCTGGCAGCGGTTCCATTGTATAATAACAAGCTGTCAAGCTGGCCCCGCGGCAGACGGGCCCATGTCTCCTGTTATAGATCCCAGAGCCCGGCTCAGCACGCCCGGTGGCAGCTGCCGTAAACACGGCTCCTGGCGGCACCGCACCTTCCCTCTTAAGGTAAACCCCAGGATGCTGCAGCCTGGGCTGCGTAGGGAGCGCCCCCTAGGGAGCCCCTGTGGCATAGCACCCCCTCGCACTGTGCGGGGAGGGGAGAGCGCCCGCTACGGAGCCCCCGGCCTCATTCCCTGCAGCACAATGTCCCCTGCTGAGCCACCCTAGACCTACCCCCCGCCCCTACAACACAGCCCGCCCCCTCGCCCTGGCAGTGAGAGGAGGGTGCCCCCTACTGAGTCCCCAACCCTATTCTTTGCAGTGCAATGTCCCCTGCCCCACCCCTAGCAACACGGCACCCCCTAGCGCTGCATTGGGGCCAGCATTGACAGTGAGGGGAGCGCACCCCCTTATTGAGCCCCTGCAGCACTGGGGCCAGCACTTAATGGGGGGGAGCCCCAACCCCTATTCTCTGTGGCACAGCGCCCCCTAGTGCCAGCACTGATGGCCAGGGCAGAGGCCCCCTGCTGAGCCCCCCACCACACACACTTCCTGCAGCACGGCGCCTCCTAGAGGCCAAGGTGCCATCCAGGACACCTGTCTTCTTCTCTGCCCTAGGTCATCCGCTCTGCCTCCCTTAGACTGGCCCCTGCCCAGCCAGTATGAACAATACGAGCTGAAGATCGAAGTCCAGCCCCGGACCCACCACCGGGCCCATTACGAGACCGAGGGCAGCCGGGGTGCCGTGAAGGCCGCCCCAGGAGGTCACCCTGTGGTGAAGGTACCTGAGCTTCCTTGGAGGCATCCCTGGATTTCACCCCATTAGCCCCATCTCCAGGCGTCCCCAGTGGCCCCTGGGCTGGGGTGGGGGGTGACAGGGATTGGATCCCCCAAGCTGGGACCCCAAGTTTCTCATGACTATGGATGGTGGCGTGGGTGGTTACGGAGCAATGGGTTCCATGGCAGGTGGGTCCCAGGGATGGGGGGAGCAGGATGGGGGTGACAGAGACAGGATGGGTGGGGACAGCGGCCTCCTCGGCCACTAGCACCCTTCTCCGCTTGCTCTGCGCCCTTCGCCTTTTCGTTTCCTTCTGCTCCGCTCCTTCACTGTCCTGGCTCTGCTCCGGCTGGGTCCCACCAGACCGGCCTGCTTGTGAGGGGCTCTGTGTGACAGTGGATCTGCAGGGGCGGGGAGAGCTGGAGGGGGTCACATCCCCCTCTCATTGCAGGCCGCCCTCCCCCCCAGCCTGCCGGCTGGAGCTGCGGGGGTGGGGTGGGAGTGCACATGCAAGGGTGCCCTTTCCCACGCTCCAGACCAGGGACAGGCCGCGCATGCGTGTGTGGGTACACAGACACACACTCACACCCTGCAGGGCTCAGCCCTTCCAGCAGGGGGCAGCAGGTGTGCGCGCGCACCCACACCTACACCCACAAAGATCAGTCTTAATTTGTGAAAGGCAGAGTATGCAAAAGAGAAACAGAGTGTGGGGGAGGGGTTGGGGAGGATGGAGGGGTTGAGGGTGGGGGCGTGTGGGGGAGCGGCTCTGGGGATGGAAGGGAAGGGTTTTTAGAGGAGGGGCTCTGGGGTTTGAAGAAGTTGGAGGGGAGTGGTTTTGTGGGGGGGCTTTAGGGGTGGGGGCTGGAGGAGGTAGGGTGGTAGGGGAGTGGAGGGGGTGTTGGGGGGAGGGGAGTGGTTTTGTGGGGGGGCTTTAGGGGTGGGGGCTGAAGGAGGTAGGGTGGTAGGGGAGTGGAGGGGGTGTTGGGGGCTGGAGGCAAGGGAGATCCCCTGTATCCTGGAACCTCACCCCAGTTAGCACCTCCCATCTCGGACTCGTGCAGGGGAGCTTGCCCCATGAGTCCTTCCCCCCCCCCCCCCCCGAACATTCCATTTCACCCAGGTCTGGGGGGGAAAGGATTTTCCCCCCTTGTTTCTGTTCCAACCCAAATCGAGTCCAGCTGTGCATCCCGTCTGCTGATTGGAAACAGCTGGGCCCGCCCTGGGGGAGACCACCAAACCGCTGGCGTCGCCCCACCCTGGCTGGGCTGGTGTCCAGACTCCGAGAGCTGTGGGGGGGACGAGGCACACGATGGGGCTCTGAGAGAACCCAAGCTCCCTCAGGGGTGGGAAACTGAGTCATGGGGTGGGGGCATTTGCCTGGGATCCAGTCCAGGCATGGTCCTTGGCAGGAAAGCCAAATCCCTGTCTCGACAGCAAAAGGAATCCGGTCTGGGTTCCCCCAGACTCCTTCCCTATTCCCCATGGAGGGGGCACCTGGTGTGTGTTTCCCCCACCCTCTCTCCCCATTCCCTGGGGGGTTAATCCAGTCCAGGTTTCCCCAGCCCCCCTCTCTATTCTGCATGGACGGATCCAGGCCAGGATTTTCATGTCACCCTCCCATACTTCTCCTTGGGAAATCCTGGCTGGTGGATCACAGGCTGAGCAGATCGGGCCCCTGATTCCTGACTGTCCTTCCCCTTCTCCCCCTCCCTCCTGGCAAGCTCCTGGGCTATGACGAGAAGCCACTGACCCTGCAGATGTTCATCGGCACAGCCGATGAGCGCAACCTGCGGCCTCATGCCTTCTACCAGGTGCACCGCATCACCGGCAAGATGGTGGCCACCGCCAGCTACGAGACCATCCTCAGCAGCACCAAGGTGCTGGAGATGTCCCTGCTGCCCGAGAACAACATGGCGGCCAAGTGAGTTCCCTGGGGAGCTGCTTCAAGATTTTCTCCCCATCCCAGGGCGGTGCCACCCAGAGTCCATTCCACAAGGAGCAGAGATCCGCTTCTGGATTTTTTTTCCCCATCCCAGGGCAGTGCCACTTCTAGACTCCACCCAGAATCCATGCCAATGGCAAAGGAGTCCAATTCTGGTGTCCCCCACCCCACCCTGCCCCAGGAAGATTGGACCAGGAGTCCACTGCAGGAACGCAGGGGATCTGGTTCGAGATCTTCCCCTCATTCCCAGGGGAGGCAGCATCCCAAAGTCTAATCCAGGGGATGCAGAGATCCAGGCCCAGGTCTTCTCGTCCTCCAGGGCGTGGGAGGTGCCTCCAGAGATCATTCCAGGGTATAAAGGGATCCTGCTCCCAATCTTCCTATCTCCACAGGGGCTACACAGCAGAACCCATTCGGATGGGCACAGAGATCCACTTCCAGGTCTTTCCCTTCCCCAGAGGCTGTGGCCCAGAGTCCAGTCCTGGGAGGCAGGGGGTGGGGTGGGGAATCCAGCAGCTGCACCCCAGAGGCCAATCCAGGGAGCTCTGGGATCCAGCTCTGGGTTTTCTCCCTCTCCTGGTTGACCTGCACCCCAGAGGCCAATCCAAACAACTCAGGGACCCGGTTCTAGGTTTTCCAGACCCAAGGGCGGGGGCTGAAGTGGTACCAAGGGCCCCATTCCAGGGTCTGACCTGCCCCCCACACTCCAGGGGGGCCCCTAACCCTGCCTCCCTTCCCCAGCATTGATTGCGCGGGGATCCTGAAGCTGCGGAACTCGGACATCGAGCTGCGGAAGGGCGAGACCGATATAGGGCGCAAGAACACCCGGGTCCGGCTCGTGTTCAGGGTCCACGTCCCCCAGGGCAATGGGAAAGTCGTCTCCATCCAAGCTGCCTCTGTGCCCATCGAGTGCTGTGAGTGCCCAGGTGCCAAGGGGTGCTGTGGGCTAGCCCAGGGCTATGGGGTTGGTGCCGCCTATGGGCCCCACTGGGGGCTGTGGTGGGTCAGCCCAGGGCTATGGGGTTGGTGCCACCTATGGGCCCCACTGGGGGCTGTGGTGGGTCAGCCCAGGGCTATGGGGTTGGTGCCACCTATGGGCCCCACTGGGGGCCATGGTGGGTCAGCCCCGGGCAATTGGTTGGTGCCACCTATGGGCCCCGCTGGGGGCTGTGGTGGGTCGAACTAGGACTATGCGGTCCATGCCCACTACAGGCCCCACTAGAGGTCACGGGGTGGGGTGGGGGGTGTCTGTCCATGGGGCTGGGCACTCACCATTGACCCTCTGCTGCCCCCAGCCCAGCGCTCGGCGCAGGAGCTCCCCCTGGTGGAGAGATGCAGCCTCAGCACGGGGTCGGGGCGTGGGGGCGAGGAGATGGTGCTATCTGGCGCCAACTTCCTGCCTGACTCCAAGGTCGTCTTCATTGAGAGGGGTCCCGGTAAGTGTGAGCCCCACCCCCACCATCTCCTCCCTGCCCCCTGCACTTGGGAAGCCCCCTGGGAGCCACAATTCCTCCCCCCACCCCACTGGTACCCTCCCAATCCCCTCTTCTCCACTGTCCCTTCTGTGCACCCTTATGCCCAGGAGACGCTTGGACCTACAATGCCTCCGCTCCCTGCACTTGGAGAGATCCCCCCAGGACCTTCCCTACCCCCCTCCCTTCCCCCTTGCTCCACTCCTCCATGGCCTCTTCTCCAATAACCTCTCTCCTTTCAGATGGGAAGCTCCAATGGGAGGAGGAGGCCTGTATCAACCGGCTCAAGAGCAACGAGGTGAGAAAATCCCAGAGCGGATCCACCCTGGGGGAACAGGGTGGGGGACAGGGGAAGTCCTGGAGCTGATCACCCATGTGGAAGCGGGGTGGGGAATGGGGGAAATCCTGGAGTGGATCGACCCTGGGGGAGTGGAGTGGGGGTGCAGTAAATCCAGGAGTGGATCGACCCTGGATCTGGATTCCTGGAACAGATTGCAAATTCCAGCCCCACCCAGGATGAGGGAATTTTGATGCTCCCCCTCACCCGAATTCCCTCTCCCCCCCCCCCTCCAGACCACGCTGACCCTCACAGTCCCAGAATACAGCAACCCACAGGTGGCCCGGCCTGTCCAAGTCTATTTCTACGTCTCCAATGGGCGGCGGAAACGGAGCCCAACGCAGACCTTTAAATACCTGCCTGGTGAGTGGGGTGGGGGGAGGAGTCGTGTAAATGGGGAGAGGGGCACGAGATGCGGGAGGAGGAAGGAGAAGAGGTTGGGGAGGCAGCGATTGGGGGCGTGATTCCCACCTGGCCTCATGGTTAGTGGGGGGAGGGGGGAGGGGCAAAGATGGCAAATAGACAAGGAGCGGGAGGGAGAGAGCAGGAGAAGAGGGGAGGGATGCTGTTTGATGGGAAGGATTTGGGGCAGTTCCCTCCCCCCGCAGTCTCTGACTCTCTCTCTCTCTCTCTCTCTCTCTCTCTCTCTTTCCCTCCCCCCCCGTCCCCACAGTGATCTTCAAGGAGGAGCCACCCCCCTCCTCCCCACTCCGCAGCTTCCCCCCTGGCCCCTCCTCCCCGGTGCCCCCTTGCAGTCCCCCCTATCCCCCCAAGGGCCCTGGGGACATGGACATTTCTCCCAGTCGCCCTCACTTCCCCTGCTACCCTGATGACTCCCCCTACAGGGCTGGCTACTCTCCCTCCCCTGCGGCCTTTGGGAGCCCCTCCCCATACCCTGATGGGCCCCCACTGCTTCCTTTGACACCCCCTTATCACCGCTGCCTGGCCACTGATCCCTCCCACCACTACCCACACACGGAGCAGTATGGGGGGGCTGGGCTGACGGTGCCCTCCCACTTCCATCCGTTGGGCTACCGGCCCCCACACTTCCAAGCCTCTGCCCAGCTCACCCCCCCACCACTGTCAGAGGGAGCCGGGCCCCCCAACTGGGGGGATCCAGAGTCGGGGGAGACTGAGGAGGTGGAGAAACCCAGGGGCAGCGGATACCGGGCGGCTTTCCGTGACAGCCTGCCTGTCCAGGGGATCACGCTGGAGGAAGGTAATGGGACTTTTCCCCTCTAGGGGGCGCTGGCTCCCACCCGGCTCTAAAGCAGGGGACTGAATCATAGAATACCAGGGTTGGAAGGGACCTCAGGAGGTCATCTAGTCCAACCCCCTGCTCAGAGCAAGACAAATCCCCAATTTTTGCCCTGATCCCAAATGGCCCCCTCAACGATTGAACTCACAACCCCGGGTTTAGCAGGCCAATGCTCAAACCACTGAGCTATCCCTCCCCTGGCTTGATCACAGGATGTAGAATGGGAATCAGGGTCTTTCCCCTCTATGGGGCGCTGGCCCCGATCCTACCCCAGGGCGAGGGACAGCCTGGCTCATGGGCTAGGGAATGGGACACGGGGCCTTTCCCCTCCAGGGTGCACTGGCTCTGATCCAGCCCCAGGGCGAGGGTCTGTCTGGCTCAGGGTCTGTCTGGCCCTCACTCTGGTTTCCCCTCTCTTTTCTCCTAGTGACCGAGATCATTGGCCGGGACCTGAGTGACTTCCCGGAGCCGCTCTGTGAGGGCAGAGGGAGCTGAGACCCTGGCTGCTCCTGGGTCCTTCCTGGCCTATCCAAGCTCTGTCCATCTCATTTCTGTTCATCCATCTGTCCAAACTCTCTGTCCGTCCGTCTGTCTGTCCAAGCTCTATGTCCATCAGTCACACCTCCAATCATCCATCCATCCAAGTTCTCTGTCCGTCTGTCCAAGCTCTCTGTCTGTCGATCACAGCTCCGTCCATCCATCCTAGCTCTCTGACCGCCTGTCCTAGTTCTCTTTCTTTCTACATCCAGGAAGGATGACTCTGAAGTCCCCACTCCTACCCCCTGATCTCCTCCCCCAAATGCCCCTACCATCTGGGCTTCACAGCATATGCCAGATGCAGGGTGAGGGGGCCCCTGGCCTCTAACACCCCCGTTCTCCGCCTCCCTCCTGGAGCTATTTTCCTATCAGGCAAAAATACCCAACCAGGGGAAGGGGATATTCCTATCCCCTCTGTGTGAGCCCAGCCCCATCAATTCAGCAATGGGGGTGGGGGGCAGATGTAGCTAATGGTGGGGAAGTGGGGGGGAGTTTGAGCCATCAGATTTTGCAGGGTATACGAAACACACACACCCCCCCCATGGGGTAAAGTAACTCTCCAATAGAGTGGGGGAGGAGGTTCCACCCCATGGTGTCACATGGAAGCCCCTTCCCTAAATTTCCCTCCCTCACCCCATGGGGACAGGAAGGCATTAATGACTACAGTGGTATTGTTGGGGGGCACGGGGAGAGGGGTATCTGTGATAATATCCAGTTTTATACCATTTATTTTTTCTCCTTTTCTTTGAATCTTGGTTTGTTTTGTAATGAAATGAATTGATTAAAAAAACAACAGCTCAATACAATAAAAGCGTGTCTGATTCGGAGGGGGCGGGAGTAAAGGCACAGGCTGGGCAAGTGGGGATGGGAGGGAGAGGGAAAGGGGGGAAGGGGGATGGAAGGTGGAGTGGGGTGACAATACTGCCCCTAGTGGCCATTATACAGTACAGCCGCCCCTTCCCCGCCCCCACCCTCTGCTGCCCCCTAGTGCCCCTTATACAGTACAGCCGCCCCTTCCCCGCCCCCACCCTCTGCTGCCCCCCAGTGCCCCTTACACAGTACAGCCACCCCTTCCCCTTCCCTACCCTCTACTGCCCCAGTGCCCATTATACGGAATAACAGTCACGGGATAATTACTGCTGGCCTGTTTGGGGTTAGCTGCTGTGGGTCGCTCTGGACGCGGGGCGGTGCGATACAGGAGCAGAGAGACCCTCCTGGCGCCTGGTGGAAGAAGTAATTTATCACCGACACACGACGACGTGTGTGCAAGGGTGACAGGGGCTCAGGGTCTGAGCAGGGCTCCTGGCTGATCTGTCTGGGTGGGTGACTAATGTGTGCAACTAGGATCCCAGACTGGGAACAGAGTCGGGGGGCAGGACAAATGGGGTGGGGGCAAGTTAGAAGGAAGGACCGGAGACAGGGAGAAGGAAAGAATATCAATTGATTGATCAAATTCGTCTCTCTGCACCCATGCACAGCACATTTATCTGCCTGTGTCCCTACACACCTTCCTTCCCTCCCTCCCAATCACTACCTGTGTGTCCCAACACACCTTCCTTCACTCCCAATCTCTACCTGTCTGTCCCTACACACCTTCCCTCCCTCCCAATCTTTGCCTGTCTGTCCCTACACACCTTCCTTCCCTCCCAATCTCTACCTGTCTGTCCCTACACACCTTCCTTCCCTCCCAATCTCTACCTGTCTGTCCCTACACACCTTCCCTCCGTCCCAATCTCTGCCTGTCTGCCCCTACACACCTTCCCTTCTTCCTTCCCTCCCAATCTCTACCTGTTTGCCCCTACACACCTTCCTTCACTCCCA
The DNA here is from genome assembly GCF_965140285.1 of Lepidochelys kempii. NCBI lineage: Eukaryota > Metazoa > Chordata > Testudines > Cheloniidae > Lepidochelys > Lepidochelys kempii. Next base: position 37,651,424 of record NC_136392.1, read on the forward strand.
ATCTCTACCTGTCTGTCCCTACACACCTTCCTTCCCTCCCAATCTCTGCCTGTCTGTCCCTACACACCTTCCCTCCCTCCCAATCTCTACCTGTCTGTCCCTACACACCTTCCTTCCCTCCCAATCTCTGCCTGTCTGTCCCTACACACCTTCCTTCCCTCCCAATCTCTACCTGTCTGTCCCTACACACCTTCCCTTCTTCCTTCCCTCCCAATCTCTACCTGTCTGTCCCTACACACCTTCCTTCCCTCCCAATCTCTGCCTGTCTGTCCCTACACACCTTCCCTTCTTCCTTCCCTCCCAATCTCTGCCTGTCTGTCCCTACACACCTTCCTTCCCTCCCAATCTCTACCTGTCTGTCCCTACACACCTTCCTTCCCTCCCAATCTCTACCTGTCTGTCCCTACACACCTTCCTTCCCTCCCAATCTCTACCTGTCTGTCCCTACACACCTTCCTTCCCTCCCAATCTCTACCTGTCTGTCCCTACACACCTTCCCTCCCTCCCAATCTCTACCTGTCTGTCCCTAAACACCTTCCTTCCCTCCCAATCTCTGCCTGTCTGCCCCTACACACCTTCCCTTCTTCCTTCCCTCCCAATCTCTGCCTGTCTGTCCCTACACACCTTCCTTCCCTCCCAATCTCTGCCTGTCTGTCCCTACACACCTTCCTTCCCTCCCAATCTCTGCCTGTCTGTCCCTACACACCTTCCCTCCCTCCCAATCTCTACCTGTCTGTCCCTACACACCTTCCTTCCCTCCCAATCTCTGCCTGTCTGTCCCTACACACCTTCCTTCCCTCCCAATCTCTGCCTGTCTGTCCCTACACACCTTCCCTTCTTCCTTCCCTCCCAATCTCTACCTGTCTGTCCCTACACACCTTCCTTCCCTCCCAATCTCTGCCTGTCTGTCCCTACACACCTTCCCTCCCTCCCAATCTCTGCCTGTCTGTCCCTACACACCTTCCCTCCCTCCCAATCTCTACCTGTCTGTCCCTACACACCTTCCCTCCCTCCCAATCTCTACCTGTCTGTCCCTACACACCTTCCCTCCCTCCCAATCTCTACCTGTCTGTCCCTACACACCTTCCCTCCCTCCCAATCTCTACCTGTCTGTTCCTACACACCTTCCTTCCCTCCCAATCTCTGCCTGTCTGTCCCTACACACCTTCCTTCCCTCCCAATCTCTGCCTGTCTGTCCCTACACACCTTCCCTCCCTCCCAATCTCTACCTGTCTGTCCCTACACACCTTCCTTCCCTCCCAATCTCTGCCTGTCTGTCCCTACACACCTTCCCTTCTTCCTTCCCTCCCAATCTCTACCTGTCTGTCCCTACACACCTTCCTTCCCTCCCAATCTCTACCTGTCTGTCCCTACACACCTTCCTTCCCTCCCAATCTCTACCTGTCTGTCCCTACACACCTTCCCTCCCTCCCAATCTCTACCTGTCTGTCCCTAAACACCTTCCTTCCCTCCCAATCTCTGCCTGTCTGCCCCTACACACCTTCCCTTCTTCCTTCCCTCCCAATCTCTGCCTGTCTGTCCCTACACACCTTCCTTCCCTCCCAATCTCTGCCTGTCTGTCCCTACACACCTTCCTTCCCTCCCAATCTCTGCCTGTCTGCCCCTACACACCTTCCCTCCCTCCCAATCTCTACCTGTCTGTCCCTACACACCTTCCTTCCCTCCCAATCTCTACCTGTCTGTCCCTACACACCTTCCTTCCCTCCCAATCTCTACCTGTCTGTCCCTACACACCTTCCCTCCCTCCCAATCTCTGCCTGTCTGCCCCTACACACCTTCCCTTCTTCCTTCCCTCCCAATCTCTACCTGTCTGTCCCTACACACCTTCCCTCCCTCCCAATCTCTACCTGTCTGTCCCTACACACCTTCCCTTCTTCCTTCCCTCCCAATCTCTGCCTGTCTGCCCCTACACACCTTCCCTCCCTCCCAATCTCTACCTGTCTGTCCCTACACACCTTCCCTCCCTCCCAATCTCTGCCTGTCTGTCCCTACACACCTTCCCTCCCTCCCAATCATAGAATCATAGAATATCAGGGTTGGAAGGGACCCCAGAAGGTCATCTAGTCCAACCCCCTGCTCAAAGCAGGACCAATTCCCAGTTAAATCATCCCAGCCAGGGCTTTGTCAAGCCTGACCTTAAAAACCTCTAAGGAAGGAGATTCTACCACCTCCCTAGGTAACGCATTCCAGTGTTTCACCACCCTCTTAGTGAAAAAGTTTTTCCTAATATCCAATCTAAACCTCCCCCACTGCAACTTGAGACCATTACTCCTCGTTCTGTCATCTGCTACCATTGAGAACAGTCTAGAGCCATCCTCTTTGGAACCCCCTTTCAGGTAGTTGAAAGCAGCTATCAAATCCCCCCTCATTCTTCTCTTCTGCAGGCTAAACAATCCCAGCTCCCTCAGCCTCTCCTCATAAGTCATGTGTTCCAGTCCCCTAATCATTTTTGTTGCCCTTCGCTGGACTCTCTCCAATTTATCCACATCCTTCTTGAAGTGTGGGGCCCAAAACTGGACACAGTACTCCAGATGAGGCCTCACCAATGTCGAATAGAGGGGAACGATCACGTCCCTCGATCTGCTCGCTATGCCCCTACTTATACATCCCAAAATGCCATTGGCCTTCTTGGCAACAAGGGCACACTGCTGACTCATATCCAGCTTCTCGTCCACTGTCACCCCTAGGTCCTTTTCTGCAGAACTGCTGCCTAGCCATTCGGTCCCTAGTCTGTAGCTGTGCATTGGGTTCTTCCGTCCTAAGTGCAGGACCCTGCACTTATCCTTATTGAACCTCATCAGATTCCTTTTGGCCCAATCTTCCAATTGGTCTAGGTCCTTCTGTATCCTATCCCTCCCCTCCAGCGTATCTACCACTCCTCCCAGTTTAGTATCATCCGCAAATTTGCTGAGAGTGCAATCCACACCATCCTCCAGATCATTTATGAAGATATTGAACAAAACCGGCCCCAGGACCGACCCTTGGGGCACTCCACTTGATACCGGCTGCCAACTAGACATGGAGCCATTGATCACTACCCGTTGAGCCCGACAATCTAGCCAGCTTTCTACCCACCTTATAGTGCATTCATCCAGCCCATACTTCCTTAACTTGCTGACAAGAATACTATGGGAGACCGTGTCAAAAGCTTTGCTAAAGTCAAGAAACAATACATCCACTGCTTTCCCTTCATCCACAGAACCAGTAATCTCATCATAAAAGGCGATTAGATTAGTCAGGCATGACCTTCCCTTGGTGAATCCATGCTGGCTGTTCCTGATCACTTTCCTCTCATGCAAGTGCTTCAGGATTGATTCTTTGAGGACCTGCTCCATGATTTTTCCAGGGACTGAGGTGAGGCTGACTGGCCTGTAGTTCCCAGGATCTTCCTTCTTCCCTTTTTTAAAGATTGGCACTACATTAGCCTTTTTCCAGTCATCCGGGACTTCCCCGGTTCGCCACGAGTTTTCAAAGATAATGGCCAGTGGCTCTGCAATCACAGCCGCCAATTCCTTTAGCACTCTCGGATGCAACTCGTCCGGCCCCATGGACTTGTGCACGTCCAGCTTTTCTAAATAGTCCCTAACCGCCTCTATCTCCACAGAGGGCTGGCCATCTCTTCCGCATTTTGTGATGCCCAGCGCAGCAGTCTGGGAGCTGACCTTGTTAGTGAAAACAGAGGCAAAAAAAGCATTGAGTACATTAGCTTTTTCCACATCCTCTGTCACTAGGTTGCCTCCCTCATTCAGTAAGGGGCCCACACATTCCTTGGCTTTCTTCTTGTTGCCAACATACCTGAAGAAACCCTTCTTGTTACTCTTGACATCTCTGGCTAGCTGCAGCTCCAGGTGCGATTTGGCCCTCCTGATTTCATTCCTACATGCCCGAGCAATATTTTTATACTCTTCCCTGGTCATATGTCCAACCTTCCACTTCTTGTAAGCTTCTTTTTTATGTTTAAGATCCGCTAGGATTTCACCATTAAGCCAAGTTGGTCGCCTGCCATATTTACTATTCTTTCGACTCATCGGGATGGTTTGTCCCTGTAACCTCAACAGGGATTCCTTGAAATACAGCCAGCTCTCCTGGACTCCTTTCCCCTTCAAGTTAGTCCCCCAGGGGATCCTGGCCATCCGTTCCCTGAGGGAGTCGAAGTCTGCTTTCCTGAAGTCCAGGGTCCGTATCCTGCTGCTTACCTTTGTTCCCTGCGTCAGGATCCTGAACTCAACCAACTCATGGTCACTGCCTCCCAGATTCCCATCCACTTTTGTTTCCCCCACTAATTCTACCCGGTTTGTGAGCAGCAGGTCAAGAAAAGCACCCCCCCTAGTTGGCTCCTCTAGCACTTGCGCCAGGAAATTGTCCCCTACGCTTTCCAAAAACTTCCTGGATTGTCTATGCACCGCTGTATTGCTCTCCCAGCAGATATCAGGAAAATTAAAGTCACCCATGAGAATCAGGGCATGCGATCTAGTAGCTTCCGTGAGCTGCCGGAAGAAAGCCTCATCCACCTCATCCCCCTGGTCCGGTGGTCTATAGCAGACTCCCACCACTACATCACTCTTGTTGCACACACTTCTAAACTTAATCCAGAGACACTCAGGTTTTTCTGCAGTTTCGTACCGGAGCTCTGAGCAGTCATACTGCTCCCTTACATACAGTGCTACTCCCCCACCTTTTCTGCCCTGCCTGTCCTTCCTGAACAGTTTATAACCATCCATGACAGTACTCCAGTCATATGAGTTATCCCACCAAGTCTCTGTTATTCCGTTAATCTGTTAATCTCTGTTAATCTCTACCAGTCTGTCCCTACACACCTTCCCTCCCTCCCAATCTCTACCTGTCTGTCCCTACACACCTTCCCTTCTTCCTTCCCTCCCAATCTCTGCCTGTCTGTCCCTACACACCTTCCTTCCCTCCCAATCTCTGCCTGTCTGTCCCTACACGCCTTCCTTCCCTCCCAATCTCTGCCTGTCTGTCCCTACACACCTTCCCTCCCTCCCAATCTCTACCTGTCTGTCCCTACACACCTTCCTTCCCTCCCAATCTCTGCCTGTCTGTCCCTACACACCTTCCTTCCCTCCCAATCTCTGCCTGTCTGTCCCTACACACCTTCCCTTCTTCCTTCCCTCCCAATCTCTACCTGTCTGTCCCTACACACCTTCCTTCACTCCCAATCTCTGCCTGTCTGTCCCTACACACCTTCCCTTCTTCCTTCCCTCCCAATCTCTACCTGTCTGTCCCTACACACCTTCCTTCCCTCCCAATCTCTACCTGTCTGTCCCTACACACCTTCCTTCCCTCCCAATCTCTGCCTGTCTGTCCCAACACACCTTCCTTCCCTCCCAATCTCTACCTGTCTGTCCCTACACACCTTCCTTCCCTCCCAATCTCTGCCTGTCTGTCCCTACACACCTTCCCTCCCTCCCAATCTCTACCTGTCTGTCCCTACACACCTTCCTTCCCTCCCAATCTCTGCCTGTCTGCCCCTACACACCTTCCCTTCTTCCTTCCCTCCCAATCTCTACCTGTCTGTCCCTACAGACCTTCCCTCCCTCCCAATCTCTGCCTGTCTGTCCCTACACACCTTCCCTCCCTCCCAATCTCTACCTGTCTGTCCCTACACACCTTCCCTCCCTCCCAATCTCTACCTGTCTGTCCCTACACACCTTCCCTCCCTCCCAATCTCTACCTGTCTGTCCCTACACACCTTCCCTTCTTCCTTCCATCCCAATCTCTGCCTGTCTGTCCCTACACACCTTCCTTCCATCCCAATCTCTGCCTGTCTGTCCCTACACACCTTCCCTCCCTCCCAATCTCTACCTGTCTGTCCCTACACACCTTCCCTCCCTCCCAATCTCTACCTGTCTGTCCCTACACACCTTCCCTTCTTCCTTCCCTCCCAATCTCTGCCTGTCTGTCCCTACACACCTTCCTTCCCTCCCAATCTCTGCCTGTCTGTCCCTACACACCTTCCTTCCCTCCCAATCTCTGCCTGTCTGTCCCTACACACCTTCCTTCCCTCCCAATCTCTGCCTGTCTGTCCCTACACACCTTCCCTCCCTCCCAATCTCTACCTGTCTGTCCCTACACACCTTCCTTCCCTCCCAATCTCTGCCTGTCTGTCCCTACACACCTTCCTTCCCTCCCAATCTCTACCTGTCTGTCCCTACACACCTTCCTTCCCTCCCAATCTCTGCCTGTCTGTCCCTACACACCTTCCCTTCTTCCTTCCCTCCCAATCTCTACCTGTCTGTCCCTACACACCTTCCTTCCCTCCCAATCTCTACCTGTCTGTCCCTACACACCTTCCCTCCCTCCCAATCTCTACCTGTCTGTCCCTACACACCTTCCTTCCCTCCCAATCTCTGCCTGTCTGTCCCTACACACCTTCCCTCCCTCCCAATCTCTACCTGTCTGTCCCTACACACCTTCCTTCCCTCCCAATCTCTGCCTGTCTGTCCCTACACACCTTCCCTTCTTCCTTCCCTCCCAATCTCTGCCTGTCTGCCCCTACACACCTTCCTTCCCTCCCAATGTCTGCCTGTCTGTCCCTACACACCTTCCCTCCCTTCCAATCTCTACCTGTCTGTCCCTACACACCTTCCTTCCCTCCCAATCTCTGCCTGTCTGTCCCTACACACCTTCCCTCCCTCCCAATCTCTACCTGTCTGTCCCTACACACCTTCCTTCCCTCCCAATTTCTGCCTGTCTGCCCCTACACACCTTCCCTTCTTCCTTCCCTCCCAATCTCTGCCTGTCTGCCCCTACACACCTTCCTTCCCTCCCAATCTCTGCCTGTCTGTCCCTACACACCTTCCCTCCCTCCCAATCTCTACCTGTCTGTCCCTACACACCTTCCTTCCCTCCCAATCTCTGCCTGTCTGTCCCTACACACCTTCCCTCCCTCCCAATCTCTACCTGTCTGTCCCTACACACCTTCCCTTCTTCCTTCCCTCCCAATCTCTGCCTGTCTGCCCCTACACACCTTCCCTTCTTCCTTCCCTCCCAATCTCTACCTGTCTGTCCCTACACACCTTCCTTCCCTCCCAATCTCTACCTGTCTGTCCCTACACACCTTCCTTCCCTCCCAATCTCTACCTGTCTGTCCCTACACACCTTCCCTCCCTCCCAATCTCTACCTGTCTGCCCCTACACACCTTCCCTCCCTCCCAATCTCTACCTGTCTGTCCCTACACACCTTCCCTCCCTCCCAATCTCTACCTGTCTGTCCCTACACACCTTCCCTCCCTCCCAATCTCTACCTGTCTGTCCCTACACACCTTCCCTTCTTCCTTCCCTCCCAATCTCTGCCTGTCTGTCCCTACACACCTTCCTTCCCTCCCAATCTCTGCCTGTCTGTCCCTACACACCTTCCTTCCCTCCCAATCTCTGCCTGTCTGTCCCTACACACCTTCCCTCGCTCCCAATCTCTACGTGTCTGTCCCTACACACCTTCCTTCCCTCCCAATCTCTGCCTGTCTGTCCCTACACACCTTCCCTCCCTCCCAATCTCTACCTGTCTGTCCCTACACACCTTCCTTCCCTCCCAATCTCTGCCTGTCTGTCCCTACACACCTTCCCTTCTTCCTTCCCTCCCAATCTCTGCCTGTCTGCCCCTACACACCTTCCTTCCCTCCCAATCTCTGCCTGTCTGTCCCTACACACCTTCCTTCCCTCCCAATCTCTACCTGTCTGTCCCTACACACCTTCCTTCCCTCCCAATCTCTACCTGTCTGTCCCTACACACCTTCCCTTCTTCCTTCCCTCCCAATCTCTGCCTGTCTGCCCCTACACACCTTCCTTCCCTCCCAATCTCTGCCTGTCTGCCCCTACACACCTTCCTTCCCTCCCAATCTCTGCCTGTCTGCCCCTACACACCTTCCCTTCTTCCTTCCCTCCCAATCTCTACCTGTCTGTCCCTACACACCTTCCCTCCCTCCCAATCTCTACCTGTCTGTCCCTACACACCTTCCCTCCCTCCCAATCTCTACCTGTCTGTCCCTACACACCTTCCCTTCTTCCTTCCCTCCCAATCTCTGCCTGTCTGTCCCTACACACCTTCCTTCCCTCCCAATCTCTGCCTGTCTGTCCCTACACACCTTCCTTCCCTCCCAATCTCTGCCTGTCTGTCCCTACACACCTTCCTTCCCTCCCAATCTCTGCCTGTCTGTCCCTACACACCTTCCTTCCCTCCCAATCTCTACCTGTCTGTCCCTACACACCTTCCTTCCCTCCCAATCTCTGCCTGTCTGTCCCTACACACCTTCCCTTCTTCCTTCCCTCCCAATCTCTACCTGTCTGTCCCTACACACCTTCCTTCCCTCCCAATCTCTGCCTGTCTGTCCCTACACACCTTCCTTCCCTCCCAATCTCTACCTGTCTGTCCCTACACACCTTCCCTCCCTCCCAATCTCTACCTGTCTGTCCCTACACACCTTCCCTCCCTCCCAATCTCTGCCTGTCTGTCCCTACACACCTTCCCTCCCTCCCAATCTCTGCCTGTCTGTCCCTACACACCTTCCTTCCCTCCCAATCTCTGCCTGTCTGTCCCTACACACCTTCCCTCCCTCCCAATCTCTACCTGTCTGTCCCTACACACCTTCCTTCCCTCCCAATCTCTGCCTGTCTGTCCCTACACTCCTTCCTTCCCTCCCAATCTCTACCTGTCTGTCCCTACACACCTTCCCTCCCTCCCAATCTCTACCTGTCTGCCCCTAGACACCTTCCTTCCCTCCCAATCTCTGCCTGTCTGCCCCTACACACCTTCCTTCCCTCCCAATCTCTGCCTGTCTGTCCCTACACACCTTCCTTCCCTCCCAATCTCTACCTGTCTGTCCCTACACACCTTCCTTCCCTCCCAATCTCTACCTGTCTGTCCCTACACACCTTCCTTCCCTCCCAATCTCTACCTGTCTGTCCCTACACACCTTCCTTCCCTCCCAATCTCTGCCTGTCTGTCCCTACACACCTTCCCTTCTTCCTTCCCTCCCAATCTCTACCTGTCTGTCCCTACACACCTTCCTTCCCTCCCAATCTCTGCCTGTCTGTCCCTACACACCTTCCCTCCCTCCCAATCTCTACCTGTCTGTCCCTACACACCTTCCTTCCCTCCCAATCTCTGCCTGTCTGTCCCTACACACCTTCCCTCCCTCCCAATCTCTACCTGTCTGTCCCTACACACCTTCCTTCCCTCCCAATCTCTGCCTGTCTGTCCCTACACACCTTCCCTTCTTCCTTCCCTCCCAATCTCTGCCTGTCTGCCCCTACACACCTTCCTTCCCTCCCAATCTCTGCCTGTCTGTCCCTACACACCTTCCCTCCCTCCCAATCTCTACCTGTCTGTCCCTACACACCTTCCCTCCCTCCCAATCTCTGCCTGTCTGTCCCTACACACCTTCCCTCCCTCCCAATCTCTACCTGTCTGTCCCTACACACCTTCCTTCCCTCCCAATCTCTGCCTGTCTGTCCCTACACACCTTCCCTTCTTCCTTCCCTCCCAATCTCTGCCTGTCTGCCCCTACACACCTTCCTTCCCTCCCAATCTCTGCCTGTCTGTCCCTACACACCTTCCCTTCTTCCTTCCCTCCCAATCTCTGCCTGTCTGCCCCTACACACCTTCCTTCCCTCCCAATCTCTGCCTGTCTGCCCCTACACACCTTCCTTCCCTCCCAATCTCTGCCTGTCTGTCCCTACACACCTTCCCTCCCTCCCAATCTCTACCTGTCTGTCCCTACACACCTTCCTTCCCTCCCAATCTCTGCCTGTCTGTCCCTACACACCTTCCCTCCCTCCCAATCTCTACCTGTCTGTCCCTACACACCTTCCTTCCCTCCCAATCTCTGCCTGTCTGTCCCTACACACCTTCCCTCCCTCCCAATCTCTACCTGTCTGTCCCTACACACCTTCCCTTCTTCCTTCCCTCCCAATCTCTGCCTGTCTGCCCCTACACACCTTCCCTTCTTCCTTCCCTCCCAATCTCTACCTGTCTGTCCCTACACACCTTCCTTCCCTCCCAATCTCTATCTGTCTGTCCCTACACACCTTCCTTCCCTCCCAATCTCTGCCTGTCTGCCCCTACACACCTTCCTTCCCTCCCAATCTCTGCCTGTCTGCCCCTACACACCTTCCCTTCTTCCTTCCCTCCCAATCTCTACCTGTCTGTCCCTACACACCTTCCCTCCCTCCCAATCTCTACCTGTCTGTCCCTACACACCTTCCCTTCTTCTTTCCCTCCCAATCTCTGCCTGTCTGTCCCTACACACCTTCCTTCCCTCCCAATCTCTGCCTGTCTGTCCCTACACACCTTCCTTCCCTCCCAATCTCTGCCTGTCTGTCCCTACACACCTTCCCTCCCTCCCAATCTCTACCTGTCTGTCCCTACACACCTTCCTTCCCTCCCAATCTCTGCCTGTCTGTCCCTACACACCTTCCCTCCCTCCCAACCTCTACCTGTCTGTCCCTACACACCTTCCTTCCCTCCCAATCTCTGCCTGTCTGTCCCTACACACCTTCCCTTCTTCCTTCCCTCCCAATCTCTACCTGTCTGCCCCTACACACCTTCCTTCCCTCCCAATCTCTGCCTGTCTGTCCCTACACACCTTCCTTCCCTCCCAATCTCTACCTGTCTGTCCCTACACACCTTCCTTCCCTCCCAATCTCTGCCTGTCTGTCCCTACACACCTTCCCTTCTTCCTTCCCTCCCAATCTCTACCTGTCTGTCCCTACACACCTTCCTTCCCTCCCAATCTCTACCTGTCTGTCCCTACACACCTTCCCTCCCTCCCAATCTCTACCTGTCTGTCCCTACACACCTTCCTTCCCTCCCAATCTCTACCTGTCTGTCCCTACACACCTTCCTTCCCTCCCAATCTCTGCCTGTCTGTCCCTACACACCTTCCCTTCTTCCTTCCCTCCCAATCTCTGCCTGTCTGCCCCTACACACCTTCCTTCCCTCCCAATCTCTGCCTGTCTGTCCCTACACACCTTCCTTCCCTCCCAATCTCTACCTGTCTGTCCCTACACACCTTCCTTCCCTCCCAATCTCTACCTGTCTGTCCCTACACACCTTCCCTCCCTCCCAATCTCTACCTGTCTGTCCCTACACACCTTCCCTCCCTCCCAATCTCTACCTGTCTGTCCCTACACACCTTCCCTTCTTCCTTCCCTCCCAATCTCTGCCTGTCTGTCCCTACACACCTTCCTTCCCTCCCAATCTCTACCTGTCTGTCCCTACACACCTTCCCTTCTTCCTTCCCTCCCAATCTCTACCTGTCTGTCCCTACACACCTTCCCTTCTTCCTTCCCTCCCAATCTCTACCTGTCTGTCCCTACACACCTTCCCTCCCTCCCAATCTCTACCTGTCTGTCCCTACACACCTTCCCTTCTTCCTTCCCTCCCAATCTCTGCCTGTCTGCCCCTACACACCTTCCTTCCCTCCCAATCTCTGCCTGTCTGCCCCTACACACCTTCCTTCCCTCCCAATCTCTGCCTGTCTGCCCCTACACACCTTCCCTTCTTCCTTCCCTCCCAATCTCTACCTGTCTGTCCCTACACACCTTCCCTCCCTCCCAATCTCTACCTGTCTGTCCCTACACACCTTCCCTCCCTCCCAATCTCTACCTGTCTGTCCCTACACACCTTCCCTTCTTCCTTCCCTCCCAATCTCTGCCTGTCTGTCCCTACACACCTTCCTTCCCTCCCAATCTCTGCCTGTCTGTCCCTACACACCTTCCCTCCCTCCCAATCTCTACCTGTCTGTCCCTACACACCTTCCTTCCCTCCCAATCTCTGCCTGTCTGTCCCTACACACCTTCCTTCCCTCCCAATCTCTACCTGTCTGTCCCTACACACCTTCCTTCCCTCCCAATCTCTGCCTGTCTGTCCCTACACACCTTCCCTTCTTCCTTCCCTCCCAATCTCTACCTGTCTGTCCCTACACACCTTCCTTCCCTCCCAATCTCTACCTGTCTGTCCCTACACACCTTCCCTCCCTCCCAATCTCTACCTGTCTGTCCCTACACACCTTCCTTCCCTCCCAATCTCTGCCTGTCTGTCCCTACACACCTTCCCTCCCTCCCAATCTCTACCTGTCTGTCCCTACACACCTTCCTTCCCTCCCAATCTCTGCCTGTCTGTCCCTACACACCTTCCCTTCTTCCTTCCCTCCCAATCTCTGCCTGTCTGCCCCTACACACCTTCCTTCCCTCCCAATGTCTGCCTGTCTGTCCCTACACACCTTCCCTCCCTTCCAATCTCTACCTGTCTGTCCCTACACACCTTCCTTCCCTCCCAATCTCTGCCTGTCTGTCCCTACACACCTTCCCTCCCTCCCAATCTCTACCTGTCTGTCCCTACACACCTTCCTTCCCTCCCAATTTCTGCCTGTCTGCCCCTACACACCTTCCCTTCTTCCTTCCCTCCCAATCTCTGCCTGTCTGCCCCTACACACCTTCCTTCCCTCCCAATCTCTGCCTGTCTGTCCCTACACACCTTCCCTCCCTCCCAATCTCTACCTGTCTGTCCCTACACACCTTCCTTCCCTCCCAATCTCTGCCTGTCTGTCCCTACACACCTTCCCTCCCTCCCAATCTCTACCTGTCTGTCCCTACACACCTTCCCTTCTTCCTTCCCTCCCAATCTCTGCCTGTCTGCCCCTACACACCTTCCCTTCTTCCTTCCCTCCCAATCTCTACCTGTCTGTCCCTACACACCTTCCTTCCCTCCCAATCTCTACCTGTCTGTCCCTACACACCTTCCTTCCCTCCCAATCTCTACCTGTCTGTCCCTACACACCTTCCCTCCCTCCCAATCTCTACCTGTCTGCCCCTACACACCTTCCCTCCCTCCCAATCTCTACCTGTCTGTCCCTACACACCTTCCCTCCCTCCCAATCTCTACCTGTCTGTCCCTACACACCTTCCCTCCCTCCCAATCTCTACCTGTCTGTCCCTACACACCTTCCCTTCTTCCTTCCCTCCCAATCTCTGCCTGTCTGTCCCTACACACCTTCCTTCCCTCCCAATCTCTGCCTGTCTGTCCCTACACACCTTCCTTCCCTCCCAATCTCTGCCTGTCTGTCCCTACACACCTTCCCTCGCTCCCAATCTCTACGTGTCTGTCCCTACACACCTTCCTTCCCTCCCAATCTCTGCCTGTCTGTCCCTACACACCTTCCCTCCCTCCCAATCTCTACCTGTCTGTCCCTACACACCTTCCTTCCCTCCCAATCTCTGCCTGTCTGTCCCTACACACCTTCCCTTCTTCCTTCCCTCCCAATCTCTGCCTGTCTGCCCCTACACACCTTCCTTCCCTCCCAATCTCTGCCTGTCTGTCCCTACACACCTTCCTTCCCTCCCAATCTCTACCTGTCTGTCCCTACACACCTTCCTTCCCTCCCAATCTCTACCTGTCTGTCCCTACACACCTTCCCTTCTTCCTTCCCTCCCAATCTCTGCCTGTCTGCCCCTACACACCTTCCTTCCCTCCCAATCTCTGCCTGTCTGCCCCTACACACCTTCCTTCCCTCCCAATCTCTGCCTGTCTGCCCCTACACACCTTCCCTTCTTCCTTCCCTCCCAATCTCTACCTGTCTGTCCCTACACACCTTCCCTCCCTCCCAATCTCTACCTGTCTGTCCCTACACACCTTCCCTCCCTCCCAATCTCTACCTGTCTGTCCCTACACACCTTCCCTTCTTCCTTCCCTCCCAATCTCTGCCTGTCTGTCCCTACACACCTTCCTTCCCTCCCAATCTCTGCCTGTCTGTCCCTACACACCTTCCTTCCCTCCCAATCTCTGCCTGTCTGTCCCTACACACCTTCCTTCCCTCCCAATCTCTGCCTGTCTGTCCCTACACACCTTCCTTCCCTCCCAATCTCTACCTGTCTGTCCCTACACACCTTCCTTCCCTCCCAATCTCTGCCTGTCTGTCCCTACACACCTTCCCTTCTTCCTTCCCTCCCAATCTCTACCTGTCTGTCCCTACACACCTTCCTTCCCTCCCAATCTCTGCCTGTCTGTCCCTACACACCTTCCTTCCCTCCCAATCTCTACCTGTCTGTCCCTACACACCTTCCCTCCCTCCCAATCTCTACCTGTCTGTCCCTACACACCTTCCCTCCCTCCCAATCTCTGCCTGTCTGTCCCTACACACCTTCCCTCCCTCCCAATCTCTGCCTGTCTGTCCCTACACACCTTCCTTCCCTCCCAATCTCTGCCTGTCTGTCCCTACACACCTTCCCTCCCTCCCAATCTCTACCTGTCTGTCCCTACACACCTTCCTTCCCTCCCAATCTCTGCCTGTCTGTCCCTACACTCCTTCCTTCCCTCCCAATCTCTACCTGTCTGTCCCTACACACCTTCCCTCCCTCCCAATCTCTACCTGTCTGCCCCTAGACACCTTCCTTCCCTCCCAATCTCTGCCTGTCTGCCCCTACACACCTTCCTTCCCTCCCAATCTCTGCCTGTCTGTCCCTACACACCTTCCTTCCCTCCCAATCTCTACCTGTCTGTCCCTACACACCTTCCTTCCCTCCCAATCTCTACCTGTCTGTCCCTACACACCTTCCTTCCCTCCCAATCTCTACCTGTCTGTCCCTACACACCTTCCTTCCCTCCCAATCTCTGCCTGTCTGTCCCTACACACCTTCCCTTCTTCCTTCCCTCCCATCTCTACCTGTCTGTCCCTACACACCTTCCTTCCCTCCCAATCTCTGCCTGTCTGTCCCTACACACCTTCCCTCCCTCCCAATCTCTACCTGTCTGTCCCTACACACCTTCCTTCCCTCCCAATCTCTGCCTGTCTGTCCCCTACACACCTTCCCTCCCTCCCAATCTCTACCTGTCTGTCCCTACACACCTTCCTTCCCTCCCAATCTCTGCCTGTCTGTCCCTACACACCTTCCCTTCTTCCTTCCCTCCCAATCTCTGCCTGTCTGCCCCTACACACCTTCCTTCCCTCCCAATCTCTGCCTGTCTGTCCCTACACACCTTCCCTCCCTCCCAATCTCTACCTGTCTGTCCCTACACACCTTCCTTCCCTCCCAATCTCTGCCTGTCTGTCCCTACACACCTTCCCTCCCTCCCAATCTCTACCTGTCTGTCCCTACACACCTTCCTTCCCTCCCAATCTCTGCCTGTCTGTCCCTACACACCTTCCCTTCTTCCTTCCCTCCCAATCTCTGCCTGTCTGCCCCTACACACCTTCCTTCCCTCCCAATCTCTGCCTGTCTGTCCCTACACACCTTCCCTTCTTCCTTCCCTCCCAATCTCTGCCTGTCTGCCCCTACACACCTTCCTTCCCTCCCAATCTCTGCCTGTCTGTCCCTACACACCTTCCTTCCCTCCCAATCTCTGCCTGTCTGTCCCTACACACCTTCCCTCCCTCCCAATCTCTACCTGTCTGTCCCTACACACCTTCCTTCCCTCCCAATCTCTGCCTGTCTGTCCCTACACACCTTCCCTCCCTCCCAATCTCTACCTGTCTGTCCCTACACACCTTCCCTTCCCTCCCAATCTCTGCCTGTCTGTCCCTACACACCTTCCCTCCCTCCCAATCTCTACCTGTCTGTCCCTACACACCTTCCCTTCTTCCTTCCCTCCCAATCTCTGCCTGTCTGCCCCTACACACCTCCTTCTTCCTTCCCTCCCAATCTCTACCTGTCTGTCCCTACACACCTTCCTTCCCTCCCAATCTCTATCTGTCTGTCCCTACACACCTTCCTTCCCTCCCAATCTCTGCCTGTCTGCCCCTACACACCTTCCTTCCCTCCCAATCTCTGCCTGTCTGTCCCTACACACCTTCCCTTCTTCCTTCCCTCCCAATCTCTACCTGTCTGTCCCTACACACCTTCCCTCCCTCCCAATCTCTACCTGTCTGTCCCTACACACCTTCCCTTCTCTTCCCTCCCAATCTCTGCCTGTCTGTCCCTACACACCTTCCTTCCCTCCCAATCTCTGCCTGTCTGTCCCTACACACCTTCCTTCCCTCCCAATCTCTGCCTGTCTGTCCCTACACACCTTCCCTCCCTCCCAATCTCTACCTGTCTGTCCCTACACACCTTCCTTCCCTCCCAATCTCTGCCTGTCTGTCCCTACACACCTTCCCTCCCTCCCAACTCTACCTGTCTGTCCCTACACACCTTCCTTCCCTCCCAATCTCTGCCTGTCTGTCCCTACACACCTTCCCTTCTTCTTCCCTCCCAATCTCTACCTGTCTGCCCCTACACACCTTCCTTCCCTCCCAATCTCTGCCTGTCTGTCCCTACACACCTTCCTTCCCTCCCAATCTCTACCTGTCTGTCCCTACACACCTTCCTTCCCTCCCAATCTCTGCCTGTCTGTCCCTACACACCTTCCTTCTTCCTTCCCTCCCAATCTCTACCTGTCTGTCCCTACACACCTTCCCTTCCCTCCCAATCTCTACCTGTCTGTCCCTACACACCTTCCCTCCCTCCCAATCTCTACCTGTCTGTCCCTACACACCTTCCTTCCCTCCCAATCTCTACCTGTCTGTCCCCTACACACCTTCCTTCCCTCCCAATCTCTGCCTGTCTGTCCTACACACCTCCCTTCTTCCTTCCCTCCAATCTCTGCCTGTCTGCCCCTACACACCTTCCTTCCCTCCCAATCTCTGCCTGTCTGTCCTACACACCTTCCTTCCCTCCCAATCTCTACCTGTCTGTCCCTACACACCTTCCTTCCCTCCCAATCTCTACCTGTCTGTCCCTACACACCTTCCCTTCTTCCTTCCTCCCAATCTCTGCCTGTCTGCCCCTACACACCTTCCTTCCCTCCCAATCTCTGCCTGTCTGTCCCCTACACACCTTCCTTCCCTCCAATCTCTGCCTGTCTGCCCCTACACACCTTCCTCTTCCTTCCCTCCCAATCTCTACCTGTCTGTCCCTACACACCTTCCCTCCCTCCCAATCTCTACCTGTCTGTCCCTACACACCTTCCCTCCCTCCCAATCTCTACCTGTCTGTCCCTACACACCTTCCCTTCTCCTTCCTCCAATCTCTGCCTGTCTGTCCCTACACACCTTCCTTCCCTCCCAATCTCTGCCTGTCTGTCCCTACACACCTTCCTTCCCTCCCAATCTCTGCCTGTCTGTCCCTACACACCTTCCTTCCCTCCCAATCTCTGCCTGTCTGTCCCTACACACCTTCCTTCCCTCCCAATCTCTACTGTCTGTCCCTACACACCTTCCTCCCTCCCAATCTCTGCCTGTCTGTCCCCTACACACCTTCCTTCCCTCCCAATCTCTGCCTGTCTGTCCCTACACACCTTCCCTCCCTCCCAATCTTCTACCTGTCTGTCCCTACACACCCTTCCTTCCCTCCCAATCTCTGCCTGTCTGTCCATACACACCTTCCTCCCTCCCAATCTCTACCTGTCTGCCCCTACACACCTTCCTTCCCTCCCAATCTCTGCCTGTCTGTCCCCTACACACCTTCCTCCCTCCCAATCTCTACTGTCTGTCCCCTACACACCTCCTCTCCTTCCCTCCCAACTCTCCTGTCTGTCCCTACACACCTTCCCTCCCTCCCAATCTCTACCTGTCTGTCCCCTACACACCTCCCTTCTTCTTCCTCCAATCTCTGCCTGTCTGTCCCTACACACCTTCCTTCCCTCCCAATCTCTGCCTGTCTGTCCCTACACACCTTCCTTCTCCTCCCAATCTCTGCCTGTCTGTCCCTACACACCTTCCTTCCCTCCCAATCTCTACCTGTCTGTCCCTACACACCTTCCTTCCCTCCCAATCTCTGCCTGTCTGTCCCTACACACCTTCCCTCCCTCCCAATCTCTACCTGTCTGTCCCTACACACCTTCCCTTCTTCCTCCTCCAATCTCTGCCTGTCTGCCCTACACACCTTCTTCCTTCCCTCCCAATCTCTACCTGTCTGTCCCTACACACCTTCTTCCCTCCCAATCTCTATCTGTCTGTCCCTACACACCTTCCTTCCTCCCAATCTCTGCCTGTCTGTCCCTACACACCTTCCTCCCTCCCAATCTCTGCCTGTCTGTCCCTACACACCTTCCTTCCCTCCCAATCTCTGCCTGTCTGTCCCTACACACCTTCCTTCCCTCCCAATCTCTAGCCTGTCTGTCCCTACACACCTTCCCTCCCTCCCAATCTCTGCTGTCTGTCCCTACACACCTTCCTTCCCTCCCAATCTCTGCCTGTCTGTCCTACACACCTTCCCTCCCTCCCAATCTCTACCTGTCTGTCCCTACACACCTTCCTTCCCTCCCAATCTCTGCCTGTCTGTCCCTACACACCTTCCCTCCCTCCCAATCTCTACCTGTCTGCCCTACACACCTTTCCTTCCCTCCCAATCTCTGCCTGTCTGCCCCTACACACCTTCCTTCCCTCCATCTCTGCCTGTCTGCCCTCCACACCTTCCCTTCTTCCTTCCCTCCCAATCTCTACCTGTCTGTCCCTACACACCTTCCCTCCCTCCCAATCTCTACTGTCTGTCCTACACACCTTCCCTTCTTCTTTCCTCCCAATCTCTGCCTGTCTGTCCTTACAACACCTTCCTTCCCTCCCAATCTCTGCCTGTCTGTCCCTACACACCTTCCTTCCTCTTCCAATCTCTGCCTGTCTTGCCCTACACACCTTCCTTCCCTCCCAATCTCTACCTGTCTGTCCCTACACACCTTCCTTCCTCCCAATCTCTGCCTGTCTGCCCTACACACTCCTTCCTTCCCTCCCAATCTCTACCTGTCTGTCCCTACACACCTCCTTCCCTCCCTCCCAATCTCTATCCTGTCTGTCCCTACACACCTTCCTTTCCCTCCCAATCTCTGCCTGTCTGTCCCCTACACACCTTCCTTCCCTCCCAATCTCTAGCCTGTCTGCCCCTACACACCTTCCGTTCCCCCCTCCTCCAATCTCTGCCTGTCTGGCCCTACACACCTTCTTCCCTCCCAATCTCTGCCTGTCTGCCCCTACACACCTTCCCTTCTTCTTCCTCCCAATCTCTACCTGTCTGTCCCTACACCACTTCCTCCCTCCCAATCTCTACCTGTCTGTCCCTACACACCTCCCTTCTTCTTTCCCTCCCAATCTCTGCCTGTCTGTCCCTACACACCTTCCATCCCTCCCAATCTTCTGCCTGTCTGTCCCTACCACACTTCCTTCCCTCCCAATCTCTGCCTGTCTTGTCCTACACACCTTCCCTCCTCCCAACTCTACCTGTCCCTGTCCGACACACCTTCCTTCCTCCAATCTC